>NC_141878.1:228254218-228557248 GCF_056163025.1 Triticum urartu
CCGTGGTAGCAGATAGATGAACCAGCCACGGCGTTGTAAGCCGGTGTGGACGGTCCAATCAATCGCAGGCACGGTACGCCACGTGGACGGGCGAGTCCATCGCAGGCGCGGTAAGCCGCGCGGATGGGTGAGGCAGCTGCATCGTGTTGATGTAGCAAGGGTGGCGACTTGCGCTTGTATCCGTCCAGCAGCACGACACAAATGTGTTAGTGCAAAAATAATATTGGCACAACATCTTTGTAATGAATAATGGTCCTGCAAATTTTTTACCACAGACCAGAGTATTTATTCTTTGATAAAAACAATATGTTTAATAAAATAAATTTGGACGGATATCACCTGACATTTTTTTCCAGATAAACGGAGCAGACCAGGGCAGTGGAGTCGAGTCCGTACCCACATTCTCCGTCCTCCGTATCGCGTTGACTTCTTTTTCTCACGTGATGAGACACCATGACGACTTTGCATCAGGGCCTTTAAGACTCATGTAGCGGCAGTAACATTTTTATCTCGGACTGCTCTTGGACTCTACTCCGAGGTGTCTTGCCATCGAACATCTGACTGTGTTGGGCGCTATGAGTCCTGTTGCGGACATGTACTGCACCTGCATGTCCACTTTGCAGCGGTAGCATCGTCGGGGCTTCAGGCGCCTCAAGTCTGAAACTTACCCAGCAGCTATAATTTCCGATCAGAGGAAAAACGGGTTTAGTGATTTGTGATTTTGATAGCCAGCGGGCGTCGGTTGCCTGCTCGCCGGCCACGGGCGGAGCAGCTGGGCGCGGGTGCTATCGGCGGAGCGATGAGTAATTTTGTCGGCTCGAAGCATAGTTTGCAGCGGCGGCTTGGTGAGAGAAGGCGGCGCGGCAAGCCCATGGTGGCTCTATAGCGGAGTCAGAGGTTGGGAGCGAGCTGAACCGGAGGGCTGGGCTGGGCGGCGGTTTGGAGGCGGGACGGCCGGCGGTTTGCGGCGCAGTCCGGTGACCCAGAGGCAGTAGGCGCAGCCCGATGGAGAAGACGCGACCCGGCGCCGGTTCAGAGGCAGCGAAGGCAGCGGTTTGGAGGCGAGTAAAGCGGCAGCTTGGAAACGGTGGGTCGGGGCCGGCTCGACGACAGCTCAAGGCGTGGTGGGTACAAACCGGACTCGCACCCGCTCAGATATACAGAATCCCGATGAGTCGAGGCGGAGCTGGCTTGAAGTGTTGCTGCAGCCATGCAGCGGCGGTTTAGGATGGCCCCAACGCGACCGAGCGCGGGGCTCCTGAGCTCAGGGCCGGTTGATGCAGACACGAAGGAGATGAACCGACGGCGGCCGGCGACGGGTCGATGAAGACGATGGCGGGTTAAGACGCGGCGGCGGCATCCACAGTACGGCTCTAGGCAAAGCCGCTCGGAGACGACGACAGCGACTCGGGACTCGGGGCAGACCATGGCAGAGGCGGCAACTTGACGGCGGAGCAACGGGGTGTCGGCGTCTCAGCGCGGTCGACGGCGGCCAGTGGAGGGGCCGTAAGCTGGCGGCTCGACGGTGGCCGGAGTGCGGGGGATCACAGCAAAAGAACAAACCACGGCGGCCGGAGCGTGAGGCCGCGCGGTGACTTTGAGGCGTGCGATTCGAGACCGGCCGCGGCAGAGATGGCAGCTCGCGGCGACGGCGGCGGTTCAAGGCGAGGCCGGTCCGGCGTAACTGCAGCGGCTCGGGGCCAACACGAGGTAAGCCGGCTTGGGGTGGCGAGACGGTTTGGCTCGGCCTCGGCCGCGGGGCGGCTTGGCAGTTTCAGGCGGTGTGATGCGGCGAATACTGATTTGTATAGGAACCGGCGAGCGATGGCACATCCGGCGATTTAGCAGCGACGACTTGTGGTAGCAGGGCCGATTCGATCCGGCGGCAAAAGTGCAGGCGCAAGCTCGTGGTAGAGGTAGCTCATGGCGGCTTAGAGCGAGCGTGGTGACTCAGGGTGGTGCGTGACCCGGTGGCGACTCTCCGCGTAGACAGGGCGGCTCGAAACTGTCTGAACATGGCAGCAAATCTCGGTGATAAACCGGCAGAGGCGACGAAGCAAACCGGCGAAAATAGGGGCGAACGAGGCCGAGGTGACTCAGGAGGGCCGTAGCAGATTTGAGCCGGAGATGGAAACAGGCCAGCCACGGGTCGTGTTTAGCTTTGGATGGATTCACATCCGCGTCCTACGGGTCACGGGCCCGACTCAGGAAGCAGCTCTCGGCATAACAATTGATCTATCCATCAAATCCCCGTGATCATGCATGTACTAGTATTCTGCTCGTCCTGATTTTCCCGGGGCTTGAGATGGTAACCCGGCAGCAGCAGATTGTGGAACTCGGCGGATCAGATCATCTGCGGACTTCAATCCGGACCGGTTCATACTTAGACTCGGCGGTTTAAGACGACGCGCCGGCAACGTACATGGATGGAACCCTAATTTCTCTTGTACCGGAATTTTGCATATGCTGCCACTAAAAACTTCTTTGATTTTGACAGATGAACTTGTAGTTGATATGAATTCTTTCATGCTGAATCTTTCCTCATTCGAAAATTTGCGAACTTTTCAATCCCTTGGAGAGAACCCTTCAAGAACTCAACACCATCGTGCGCAGGTTCCACGGTGGGCGCCAACTGTCGTGGAATTGTCACGGCAGATGTCCTTAGTGTCAAGACTTAGTCACGAGGCCAACGCATCTATGTGGTAGCTTGAGAGGGGTTGAGCAAGACGAGACACGCGATATTTTACCCAGGTTCGGCCCCTCACGGTGGAGGTAAAAGCCTACATCCTGCTTCATTGATATTGATGATGATGATCACGGTTACAAGAGTGCTCTATCTCGAGAGCTATTGTCTAAATCTAACTTGTCCAACTCGTGGAACTTGTGAATCTTGTCCCTTTTGGGGAGTCCTGCCCCTCCTTATATATGTTGGAGGGGCGGGTTACATGTAGAGTCCTATTAGGATTAGGACTAGTCTATCTCTAATACAAATCGGATACAAGTTCAGGTCTTAACTCCTTGTAAGATAAATGTTCTTCATGCCTTTCCTCTTAAACCGGCCCACCATTATCATAAACCGGCATGTTGGGCCTTGGGCCTTGTCATCCATCTGGAACACGCGCCGGGTCACCAATGAGTCTTCAGGCTCGTGAATCGTCATACCAGTGAACCGCCAGACACGTAAACCGCCAATCCTCTGGCGGTTTACCAATGAAACGCCTAGTCCGGTCGGGTTATACTTCCGGCCGGTTTACGCCGCGGGGTATATCCCCGACACCCTCCGAAGCGGTGCTTGGCATATGTGATGACGATGTAGATCACAATGTCGCTAGGCTCCTGACGGTGCCATCATGAGCTGGCCGATTGGATTGCATGGTGACGAGGTGGTGGCCCGTGTGGACCAGCGGCTCCGTTCGGAGCATTAACTGGGTCAATTTGCTCTGGGGGTGGTGCATGTCCTGTGACCGCACCCGTGGCATGGGCCGCCGGAGGATTGCGATCCGCCCTAGCGTTAGCATTATCACTGCCGTGGATGTGGCCCTCAGCTGGGCGGAGAGGTGCAGAAGTAATAATCTCTCTACCCATACCTCGCGGAGCGTGGTCGCTGGGATGTTGTTGGTGCTGTCCTTCTCTGGTGCCTCCGGCTCCTGCTCCTACCGCGAGGGACGTGGTAACAACACCGCCTGTGTCGACCATGTCCCCCGTAGCGTCTACATCCCCAAGTGTCCCTAAAGTCCCCGCGACATCGGCGGTCGTGGGCGGCATGGCCTTCGAGGTGGACGGGTGAGCTGCGGCACCAGGCTTCTTCTTGGGTGCCATAGTTGATGGAGCCGTTGAGGAAAAATGGCGATAAAGATAACGCGCTGCTTACACTCTCGGGTTTGGGCAAGTGACACTCCCTACCCGGTGCACCAAAGATGTCATGGGAAACCACGACCACCTACGCCATGAGCCCCTTTGTTGTTCGGCAGGGGGATGGGCGCGTTGCACAAAGAGCAGAGAAGCCTAACACAGCACGACAGAGATCACACGCGAAATTTTACCAAGGTTTTGGCAACCGTGAGGCATAAAACCCTACTCCTGCTTTGGTGGATTGATGGTGGATTATGTTGGAGAATGTGACGCTCTTGCCTGGCAGGGTTGCCTCGGGGCGAGAGCGGCTACGCGCGTATGAATATGCCAGGGTCTGAATCCCCTCTACGGTTGCCATGGGCCTCCTTTAATAGGTCAAGGGGTCACCACAGTGGCAAATCAATCATTACATACTGATTAGATAGCAAACAGTGCTATCATACCTAACTCTCAGGTGGATAGAGCGCATTATATGCACCTCTTAGTGTCACATCACAGCATGCTCGACAAGCCTTGCCGGGCTGTTTTGCCAGCTTCGCGCCTGCTTTCTTGACACGTCTCATGACGGCTGTCATTTGGAGGTGTTTTCTGTAGGAACTGGCTGTGTGGCAAGAAGCATTCACTTAGTTACTTAGGGGCTTGACACCGCACTGATTGATGACTTGCATCGCTGTGAGGTGTAGCAGTGAAGCTTTAGCAGGGCAGTCCACCCTTGCTGTGCACGGCAAGGCTGCCGGGGTGGTCTGGTGGCTTGTCTTCGGGGCAACCTCGTGCTTGCCGGGCTCGCCTGCCCGGCAAGGGAGGTTTTTCCCTTAGCGATATCTTGTCTCTCTGGCTTGACTTGGTCTTCTTGAGCCGCACTTCTTCAACTAACTGATCTCTAGTGCTTGGTCTGATCTTGGGTGATGCAATCTTGTCCTTAGGCCTGTGCGCAGTCTGGGCCACAGACTTTGGGTTTGTTGCACCGACAGCTAATGATACTAAGCAAGTTGACTTTGTCCTTGGCGACTCGTCTCAGTAGTTCATGATAGGGGCTTACATGGATCCAAAATAGGAAAGCACGCTGCTCGAGTTCATCCATGAGAATCGGGACATCTTTGCATGGAATCCTTCTGACATGCCGGGTGTACGGAGAAGATTCGCCAAGCACACTCTTAATGTTGATCCAAAATTTAAGCCGGTCAATCAGTTTCTTCGTCGTTTCAATGAAGAGCGGCGTAAGGCCATTGGAGAAGAGGTGGCCCAGCTCTTGGCAGCCGAGTTTATTGTGGATGTCTTTCATCCGGAGTGGTTGGTTAACTCGGTGCTGGTGCTTAAGAAGAATGGCACTGGGCGTATGTGTTTTGATTACACAGATCTTAACAAAGCTTGTCCAGCTGGCCCGTTTGCTCTCCCTCGTATTGACCAGATTATTGATGCCATGGTGGGTTGTGAGAGCTTATGTTTCCTGAATGCTTATTCTGGTTATCATCTGATCAAGATGGAGATTAAAGACCAATAGAAGACGTCTTTTATCACCCCTTTTGGAGCTTTCTGCTATGTTTCTATGCCTTTTGGGCTTAAGAGTACCCAGGTGACTTGTCAATGTTGTTTTTAGAATTGCTTTCATAGTCAAATTGGGCGTAATGTGCATGCTTATGTGGACGATATTGTGGTTAAGTATAGAAAAAAGGAGACACTCTTGGCTGATCTAAGGGAAACTTTTTACAATCTCCGGGTCAAATGTGTTTTTTGTATACTCGTAGGCAAGCTCTTGGGTTTTCTAGTCTCAGAGAGACGTATTGAAGCTAACCCAGAGAAGATTAACTCTATTACTTCATTGGCTAAGGCGGCGTGTGTCAATGACGTCCAGCACCTGGCCGCGGCTCTAAGCTAGTTCATAAGCCGCCTGGGAAAGAAGGCCATTCCATTATATCAGATGATGAAGAAAACAAATCATTTTGTCTAGAGTGACACTACTAATAAGGCATTTGAGGAGCTCAAAAAGAAATTAGCTAAGTTGCCCGTCCTTGCGGCTCCCATTGAAAAAGAACCCTTGCTCCTGTATGTGGCGGCTAACAGTACGGCTGTCAGTGTGGCAATTGTGGTGGAACACAAGGAGACGGGTAAGGAGTACCCAGTCCAGAGGCCGTCTTATTATGTCAGTGAGGTGTTGATTGGAAGCAATTGATATATGGAGTGTTCATGGCGAGTCGCAACCTCAAGCATTATTTTCTTGGTCATCCTATTACTGTGGTCAGTTCTGCCGCTTTAGGAGACATTATTCAAAATAGGGAGGCCATAGGCTGGGTTGCTAAGTGGGCAATAGAACTCGAACCTCATAGTTTGAAATATGTGCCAAGAACAGCTATCAAATCTCAGGCTTCGGTGGATTTCAGCAATGATTGGATAGTGTTAGAGATGCCTGAGGAGAGGCCTGATAACACATATTGGACAATTCACTTTGATTGGACTAGGCAGTTAGAAGGCTCTGGGCTGGGGTTATATTGACGTCCCCACGAGGTGACAAGTTTTGCTACATTTTGAGGCTAATGTTTCCTTGTACTAACAATGGAGCTCAATATATGATGCTTTAATCCACGGCCTTCGAATGGCCAAAGATATGAATTTGAGCTGGGTCAGGTGTTTTGGTGATTCAGACCTTGTGGCTTAGCAAGTTGTACATGGGATTCCATAGACCCGCTCATGGTGGCTTATCGCCGGGCGGTTGATAATATTGCTGGTCACTTCAAGGGTTATCAAGTGGAACACCTTGATCGAAGGAAAAATGAGGCGGCTGATGCCTTGAGCCGGCTTGGGTCTCAACATAAGACGGTACCTCCTAATGTGTTTCTTGATGTATGGCATAACGCTTTAGTCAAGGTACCATCAGAAGAGGATCTTGCTATTCCTGACTAGGAGGCACAGTTGGTGGTGGCTCTCCATACTATTCCTGATTGGACACTTCCCTAGTTGGCTTATATTACCGAGGGCGAGTTACCTAAGGATTAAACTTTGTCAAGGCAGATAACTCGGCGGTGTAAGTCTATGACTATTGTCAATGGCGATTTACAAAGATGTAGCGTAATAGGTGTGTTCCAGCATTGTGTTTCTCCCGAAGAGGGCCATGAGATCTTGTGTGAGATTCATGAAGGCAATTGTGGTCATCACGCTGGCTCAAAATCTTTAGTGGCCAAAGATTTTCGTCATGGGTTTTATTGGTTGATGGCCCATGCTGATGCAGAGGATATCATCAATAAATTTGATGGCTGTCTAAAGTTTTCTCGATGGGCTCCTGTGCCGGCTCAAGAGTTGAGGATGATTCCAATTACTTGGTCGTTTGCAGTTTGGGGGCTGGATATGCTTGGATCTTTCAAGAGGACTAAAGATAAGAAAACCCACCTCTTGGTGGCGGTTGACAAAATTTACCAAGTGGGTTGAAGCAGAGCTGGTCAGAAATGTGATGCGACGACTGTAGTCCAGTTTGTTAAAAAGCTGACCTTCAGTTTTGGTTACTGAAAGGATCGAGAAGAGGTGTCTAGAGGGGGTGAATTGACTCTTAACAAAGAAAATTAGCAGTTTTTAATTTCTTCAAGTTAAGGTGGAGTTTTTGCACAAGTTTAAACATTCACAATACATTCAAGCAAGTGTGGCAAGAGTATATGAGCATGCAATTTGCAAGAAAGTAAAGGGATGGGATTGGAGTGTGCAAACTTAATTGTTTACACGGAGATTTTTGGCGTGGTTCTGGTAGGTGGTGCTATCGTACTTCCACGTTGATGGAGACTTCAACCCACGAAGGGTAATGGTTGTGCGAGTCCACGAAGGGCTCCACCCACGAAGGGTCCACGAAGAAGAAACCTTGTCTATCCCACCATGGCCATCGCCCACGAAGGACTTGCCTCACTAGGGTAGATCTTCACGAAGTAGGCGATCTCCTTGCCCGTGCAAACTCTTTGGTTCAACTCCACAATCTTGTCGGAGGCTCCCAAGTGACACCTAACCAATCAAGGAGAAACCACTCTCCAAAAGGTAATATATAGTGTGTTGATGATGAACTCCTTGATCTTGTGCTTCAAATGATAGTCTCCCCAACACTCAACTCTCTCTCACTGATTTGGATTTGGTGGAAAGATTATTTGAGTGGAAAGCAACTTGGGGAATGCTAGAGATCAAGATTCATATGGTCGGAATGGATTATCTTAGTCTCAAAACATGAGTTGGTGGTTCTCTCTCATAAAATGTATGCTAGAAGTGTAGGCACGTTCTGATGGCTCTCCTCCCTAATGAATGAAGGATGGAGGGGTATAACTATCGCCTCCACACAAAATCTAACCGTTACACGCAATTTACCAAACTCGGTGGGACCGAATCAGAAAACTCCGTCAGACCGATTCAGTCCATAATGTGACCGTTAGGCATTTCGGTGGGACCGATATGACCAACTCGGTGGGAATGATGTGCTAGGGTTAGGGTAAAACCTCATCTTGGTTCGACCGATTACACAAACTCGATGGGACCGATTTTGGTAATAAGTAAAACAGAGAGTTGGTCAAGCAAACTCGATGGGACCGAAATAATTGCAACAGGCAACAGAGAGTTTGCAAGCCCATCTCGGTGAGACCGGGACCTCATCGGTGAGACCGAATTGATTAGGGTTTCTATCAGTGGCTATGTCAAGTGAACTCGGCGGCGTCGGATAGAACATGTTGGTGGGGCCGAGTTTGACTTTTGGTTTCGGACATATGCGGATATGAGAAAGTGGTTGAGGGCTTTGGAGCATATCACTAAGCACTTTGAGCAAGCAAGCCATTAAGCAACACCTCATCCCTTTTAATAGTATTGGCTTTCCAATGGACTCAATGTGATCTTGGATAACTAAAATCAAAATGTAGAGTGTTGAACTTTTGAGCTTGATCCAATCCTTTGTTCTTAGCATCTTGCACGGGTTCCATATCCCCTTATCCACGCCGCTCCATTTGTTGAACGTGTCTGAAATATACTAGATAAAATTATTAGTCCAACAAGAGATATGTTGACATTAATTACCAAAATCACCCAGGGAGCACATGTGCTTTCAATCTCCCCCTTTTTGGTAATTGATGACAACATGCATCAAAGCTTTAGATAAAGATATAGAAAATAACAAGTAAAGCTTTGGAAAGACATGTAACATGCATAGGCCCCCCCTACATGTATGCATCCATGTAACTATGGAATATGAGAGCATGTGAATGCATAGACATGAAAGAGCAAGCAATGAGTTACATGTATCTTGGCTATATGCATCGGAGAAAATGATGTGAATATAGAAGTTGCACCTTCATGTTCATGATTCTTTCTTGCAAACAATATGTACATTAGTAAGAGATCTTCATGCACATGAGTGTGATGCATATACTTACCTTGTGGTCTTAAGATGGCTTAGGAAGAGATGAACCTGAGTAAACAAGGTTAGATAACATAGATACATCTACTAAACATGGCAAGAATTGCAACCCACAAGAGTACCAAGATTGGGATGACATGTAGAGACCGAGTACTAGGTACTCCTATTCGATATAGACATGTCCCCAAAGGTAAAGATATGAAATAAATTCAAAGATTTCCTTCCCTTAGAAGTCTTTCTCCCCCTGAATCTTATATGGGATACTGGGAGATGGTAGGGACAAGAAAATCGGAGCAAAACAAGAAAAACGGCACAAAACAAACATAACTCACTAACATGTCTTTCCCCTCTAAAGACATGTGACTTCTCATCTCTTGAATACCAAGCATCTAGGGTCACCGGGGTCACTCTCTCTGTTTGATGTGATTAAGCATTCTCCCCTTTTGAAGTACTCTCCCCCTTTGAAGTGATTAAGCTTTGATGTGATCTCTCTCTCCCCCTTTGACATCAATTTCCAAGAAGATATCTTGTAGATTGTGAGTCAAAATAGGTTTGGTTCTTGAGTCACAGAGCAAAGTAGCTCATAGAGTGTGATGCTAGTAGAGGACAAGAATCATTGAGTGGAGCTAGAGTAAAAATGCAGGATGCAAGTGGCAAATTGTCTTCTCTGCGGTGAAATCGGTAACATGGAGTTGTATTCTTCGGTGGCACCGAAATGGTTTGGTTTGACCAAAAGTAGCAATTCGGTGTGTCCGAGTTCAACACAGAGACAAATTTTTGTCACCTCAGCTCACTAGGCAAATAAGTTCTCACAAAGATTTGCAAGGGATTAACTGAAAGATTTGCAATGAATTGGATGCAGGGAATGCAGAACAAATCAAAGAAAACAAGAACTAGATGAAGTTTTTTAATAGGAGGGGGAACAAATATGCAAGATACAAATGCGAGAACACGAAGAGATACGAGAGAAGTTCATCTAGAATTGGTCGGCAACAAAGTCACCTATGTTAGAGTATATTAACCGAGGAGTCAAGTGGGAACACTTGATCGTAGGTCATACTCATCATTTAAGCTCAAAATGGGGTTACCATTTTTCGTTCAAGCATTTGATGTATTCGCATCTTGTTGAGTTGCTTTGACCCATGACTTGGGGTAAAGATTCTCTAAGATGGAATAACATACCTTGGGTGGTGGTGTTGAACTTGATCATGTAGTTGAACTTGTGTGGGATGCTCAAGGTTGATGTTGCTCATCAATGATTGGGAGTACCACTTCTAGTTTGAGTTCATCTACCTACATGGGTTAGTCTAGCAAGGAAGAGCACTTGTGTATCCAAATTGACAATCATGAATTTGATACCAAATGAAATTTGATATATAGACATGGTCAAAGGATATGTTGAAAGGTTTCATGCTTCCTTGTCTTTAACCACCATATTGTAGAGGCTTGGTGATGTAGAGATTGCTCAAGATGTGAGTGATTTGCAATCTCATAGATTTTGATTCATCCAAGTACCTACAAGGGTTAGATAGCATGCAAGAGTGCAAGTATATCCAAGACATATGGTCATCAACATAAGAGAAACATCAAGGATTAGTCAAAGGCTCATGCCTTGCATGTATCCAAATGGAGTTTCTACTCCAAGTTTGAAGCATCAATGATGTTCAATTCACCTCTCAACCGGAAAAATACTTTCTCATCAAGTGGTTTTGTGAATATATCCGCCAATTGCTTATCGGTACGAACATGCTTAAGATCAATGTCCCCTTTGGCAACATTATCTCAAATGAAATGAGGACAAACCTCAATATGCTTAGTTCGAGAATGTTGCATGGGATTATGAGCAATCTTAATAGCACTTTCATTGTCACAAAGAAATGGAACATGTTTCACATAGATCCCATAATCTTTAAGAGTTTGGGTCATCCAAAGTAATTGAGCACAACATGAACTGACCGCAATGTATTCTGCTTCGGCGGTGGATAAGGATACCGAGTAGACCAAGACACAAGAGATCTACCAAGAAATTGACAAGTACCTGAAGTGGACTTTCTATCAACCTTGTCACCGGCATAGTCCAAGTTAGAATAGCCAACAAGATCAAAAGAAGACCTCTTAAGATAGCAAATGCCAAAATTTGGTGTATGAATTAGGTATCTCACTGTCCTTTTCACAAATGTCGTGGAAGTGTCACGGTAGATCTCCTCATGGAAGGACTTAGTTGTGGAGCCATTGCAACGAGGTTAGCTTAAAGGGGTTAAACGGGACAAAGGACACGGATAGTTTATACTGGTTCGGCCCCTTGCGGTGAAGGTAAAGGCCTACTCTAGTTTGAGGTGGTATTGCTAGGGTTTCGATTACCAGGGAGCAAACACTCTTTGACTGGCTCTCGATCTGATGTTTCTTGCCCTAAGCCGCCACCAGGTCGTCCCCTTATGTACATGGGTTGACGCCCTACGGCCTACAGAGTCCAGGACGGCTCATACATCATGTACGGCTCGGTGACGTATCTTACATGCCTTACATTACAAGTCTACACATACATGGTGGTTTATACTTACGGGCCTTAAGCCGCCCTGGTCTTGAGCCTCTTACAAGCCTAACTGTGAACCGCCATCCTGTATACTCTTGGGCTTCATTTAGATGAACCGCCATTGTGGTTGACCCGGCCCCTCCTGGGCAGGTCATATCTCATAGTCACATCTCCAACATTAGGCCCCAGGTTGATTTGAACTTGTTCGTGTCAATCTTCAACACTTAGAAAAAATCCTTCTTCCTTTTCTGTGAAACATTGTAACCCACCATGATGTCATCTCCAGAAATTTCGAAAACCCGCCACAACATCATCTTTAATGCATCTTTTATCTTTAATGAGCTTCCGAAAATCGAGGCGTTCAATTAGTTGGATAATCATCATTTGTCCTCCTCGTTTTTCACGCCTGCCAGTTACTGCTTCCCTTATAAATAGGGTCAAACCGTCCCTTTCTCATTCTCCTCTCTTCTACTTCTCGTCTTCTTCTTCCTCGCGACGCACCAGCATGCACAAGCTCCGCCACCATCGACCTCCGCCCCCTTCATCAACTCCGGCCACTGCATCGCACTTAACGGACCAGAAACGCCGCGACACTCCTCCACTGTCAGCTAGCACAAGTAAGTCCTCCCTTTTCCTTTTCATGGATCTGTTCTTAGGGTTTCGGTGTTCGTCAGTGTTCATCACCGTTTCTTCCCTTTCTCCTTTCTATATTGCGTAGTTTAATCTGAAAATAACATAGGTCATGTGCGGTAGCAGTTTTAACACCCGTTTTTGATATTAGAACATATCCTCATCACGACATATCTCCTCTAGGGCACCTCCACTTTTCTGCTGCCGCCTCTGTAGGTTTAGAATTTATTTCCTTTTTCTAAACAGTTGCAGATTCGAATTTATAGGTTTAACATGTGGAACCTGTTTGTCCCAACACTTAGCAAATTTTGCTCTTGTTAGATCTTGAATATCTTAGTCACGGCGGCTTACTTTACCGGCTTATCATTACTTCATATATCATTAGCCCTCGCTTAAGCCTTCATTCTGAATGTACACTACAACCGTTAACTTGTGATTTCACCAACTAACTTGAGCCAGGAAATTATTTCCTTCCTTTAGGTTCTCCTTCTTTCACAATGCCGCCAAAAACAGTTACTACATGTAACTAGGTTCCGTCCATCGTCACTGAGGGTACTTTAAAAGATTTTTTCAAAGTTGGATATTTGCCAGAGAAGAGTGTCATGCATTACCGCTATCCTGACCCGGACGAAGAGAGACCTCTGCCAAAGGACGGTGAAGTCATTGTATTCACCGATCATATGAACCGGGGCTTCTCACCGTGCGGCTCTAAGTTTTTTTGAGATGTTCTGCACTTCTTCAAACTCCATCCTTAAGACATTGGACCCAACTTCATGTCAAACATCTATAACTTTCAAGTTTCATGTGAAGTATACCTTCAATAAGAGCCTAGTGTCGAGCTTTTCAGGGAATTCTTCTATCTAAACCGCAAAAATGAGTTCACAAATGGGCCCAACTTGGAACTTGGTGGAATCTCGATTCAACGCAGAAGAGGCGCCATCTTCCCTCAAGCAGCTGTACCGAGTCACCCCAAGGACTGGAATCAGACGTGGTTCTATTGTAAAGATATCTCGTCGGCTCATGAAAATCCATTGCCGGGTTATCATGCTGAACGTCTTGACCCAAAAAATCTACTCCCTGAAAAACTTACTGGCGCCAAACGTAAGAAACTCCCCCTACTATCAGAAAGGTCCAAGCCCTCTAGGAAACGGTTTAACCGGAGTTGATTTGGTCGGACGCTAGGTCTCGTGGCGGATCATACCCTTAAGCCGCTGATCTGGCTTGATGTGTACTTATACCAGAGAAAAAGACGGTCAATTACGCCATAGCTCTCTGCGTCTGACTAAAGAGGGCATTATTGAAATGGCAACAACACTTGTAAATGGAAAATTCGAAGACTGCAGCAAAGTGGGTCTGAACCATTTCTGCAAGCTTAACGCGCCGGCAGATGTAAGTCTCTTGATTTCCCTTACTTTACCTCATCATCCAAATATTTTGTGAACTCAAGTATGTTACTCTTCCACATGCTAAATCTGACTTCTTGAAGGCAAAATATGACCATGAAGCCGCCAAGAAGGCTAGGGCTGCCGCGAAAGCCGGCAGAAAGACCAGTAAGAAACCTAAGAAGAAATCAAGCGCCTATGATCTACTTAAGTTGGATAACACCTCTGAGTCGGAGGTAGCCCTTGACTCTCTTGGCTTGTTTTTCAACCATCTTATTGACACTGACTATTACCAGGATGTCACGGGAGCCAGCCAAGCAGTTGAAGAAGAGGTAACTATTATTTCCTCCGACTCAAAACCTTTGCCAAGAAAGTAAGGTTTTCACACCCTTTGGCTTATTTACATCCTCACTTTCTTTTGAAACGACAACAACACGAGAGTCGACATTAAACCCGGACCACTTAAGGTGATGAGCTGTCCTCCAGCTTACAAACATCCCCGCTCCTCGAAAACATTGAAATGATGTTCGTTTTAACTTTAAACTCTTTCCACCCGTCGCGGGTCTTACCTACCTTCCTGCTAACTTTGTTGAACCAACTGGCCAGGAGCTTGCCCGTTCCTCCTCTGGTGACTCATTGCAAACCAAATTGCCGACTTTTAAAACTGCCCCTCGGTAATGGCAATTAATTTTACTCTGTAACTCTTTATACTCTTAAACTTGTACTGACTTGTAATAAACCGTGTAGTGGTCAAGCAATACCTAACAAGAAGGCGAAAGTGATCAAGCCAACTGAGGCGCCTGAAGTTGCTGAGCCAGAGCAACAAGTTTCTGCGCCTGAAATTTCTGACAAACAGCCGGAAGATTTTGTCTCGGAACCTGCACCTGAAATTCCTGACCATTCCCATGACCGCACGGATGTCAATCCTGTGCCCACCGAGTCATCCAACCCACTTAAGCCGCTAGAAGAACATGGTGAAGACGTTATGATTACTGGCACCGGCTTCCAAGAACCGGGACGTCCAACTGCCTTGGGCAAACACTCCGCGAACGATGAGTTCATTCGGAATCGGAAATTGAAACTTGACATCGCTGATTACTCTCAACTGTCCGTCAATGAAATATTCTCTAGTTGTCTTAACCAAGTTCATTCCAGTCGCGACCTTGAGATTGACATGGTGAAACAGATGCACCAAAAATATGAGGTATGACTTCCGGCTTTTTAAAATAAGTTATGTACTTCCTGCCCGCCCCCAAGTCTTCTGATTATGATAAGATTGAATAATCTGTAGACTTTAGGGGAATCATAAGTTTCTGTCCTAGACTCCCTCCATGTCCGGTTTAGTTTTAAACAGATGCTGAAATAGCGTAATTTTGCATTCATAGTCCCCAAGGGCCGGTTTAATCAGTATGAATGAGCCGGTCCTATTTATCACTGTGTAAGAAAGTAGAGCTTAACTGCATAGCCCCCATGAGTCGACTGAGAGTGTTTACAGCACATTCGGCTCATCATTACGAAGATACAAGTAATATGCATTAGCCCCCAAGTGCCAAGTAGTGTTGCTTGCAAAGTGCTTGGGACTTTATTTATAAGTCATTTCTTTGAAAAATTGTTTTGACAAACATTAGCCCCCAAGTGCCAAGTGTTTTTGCTTGCAAAGGACTTGGGATTTATATTGTTGTAATCTGCCACGAACTATGTTTGATAAATCTGTGCTGCATGCAGGCTGCTACTGCTGAATTGGAATCTGAACTGAACGATGCTAAGACCCGGCTGGTGGATCAAGAAAATGAGACCCGGATAGCTGAATCGAAATTCCAGTTTAGTGTGGCTGAGTCAGAAAAGTTGAAGACCAGCTTTAGGGCGGAGAAAAAGACTTGGGTTGAAGAAAAGACTGCTTTAACACAACAGGTCGAGAAAGCAGAAGCAAATCTTCAGGAGGTGACCACTGAGCTCTTCGACTTAGAACACTGTGTGTCTTAGATGATTTCTGCTATCTTCCGTGAGTCGCCTTATTATTCATCCAAAGTGAGTACTTGTCGCCATAATGTAAGCCACCATTTAACCAATCTATAACTTACTCAGGTCCTAGGAGCAGCAACCTTAGCCAAGATACATTTGTGAAGCTCAAGGCGGTCTATACTCTTGTCGAGCAATTGTATACTGGAGCTCAACGAACATTGGCTACCATCTCCCTGGCTAATCAAGGACCCAATCTGTTAAGCGATGTGCTAAAAAAATTATCAATCTTGCCCACTAGGATTTAGGAGGTAAACGGTCATGTGCGAGAGCAAGTGCTGTGACGGCCTTAAGCCGTGCTAAGGCGTGGGTACCGGAGTTAGACCCGGCTGATGTAGCCAGTGGATATCCAAGCCTGAAGGAAGACGATACTTCTTTTGATCAATGGGACTTCGCTGCTTGTGTTAAAGAAATCCATCCCAATGCGACAGTCGTTGCCGAAGAGACCAACCTCTCCAAATATCCGCCGGCTTGCGACAGAGAGAATCAAAAGATGCATACCCCTGCGTACAAAGTGATGGAATTAATTCTGCCGATTCGCAAGCACACTTTCGCTCCTGAAATTGACCCATCCAATCTGATTGACGACGAAGCTGAATTCTTCGCCTTGCGTGGCTTTGATTAGTCCAAACCAAACTTCCAAACGACGGAGGAGGAAGAACCGGCAAGGGATGAACCGGAGGCCTCCCATCAGCAAGGTCAAGAAGATTGAACCGTCGGGCGATTTAGAGACTTAATATTTGGAAAAAACACTTGATCTCCTTTTGGATCATGGAGCCATGTAATAGGGTAGTTAAAACTTGTCTTTGTCGTGCCATCGTGCACGTTTCTGTTGTGCGTAATACTGCTGATCCAACGGCTTAAAAAATCATTCTGGGTACGATAATCTTTGATTTATGCTTATTTGAATTATTATTATTCTGCACACAAAGAAAACACAAGGGCCCTGGCGGCTTACTGACGGGCGGGTCATGATACCCAATTAAAGACGCTAGGGACAAATAGTCCATAACCAGAGCCGGTCTGACAACTGCTACATAAAATGACATACCTGTAGTATATACTTAAACTGCCAGCTTATCAGCCTTGTGCAATTGAGAGGTGTTAGAGTTATACCTCCAACCATAGGATTCATCATGCTTTGGCGATTTAGAGTCTGTCCTCTTAGGGTTGTATAAACCCAGAGTATGCTTCAAATATGAGCCATAAATAGGGCAGCTGGGCCCGACTTACAAAACCAGAAAACAACGAAAAATCCAAACACAAATAAGAAATCAAAAGAGATTTGAGGCTTTTGTAGGCTGCCAAGCCAAAGTGTCTTCTTCAATGAAACTAGGGGGAGCCACTGGATTGTGTGTGCTGCCGTGAGCCTGACTCACAGTGTGCCCAATCGACATTTGAACCCTGGATAAAGTCTGGTCTTGCTCAAAGACTTATATGGAGTACGCGGGGCCAGAGTAATAGTATCATGGGCCGATTTATCCAAGTTCCAAGGAAGGCGGCTTATGAAGCCGGGATCCATCCTAACTATCTGTAAACCGTGCTCTCGCGTGACAAGCCGCCGTTTGAAGCTTAATCTAGCTCAGATCTTGGTCGAATACGCCGTAAAGACTGATCGTTAAGAGTTCGGCGGGTCAATCAGGATGACCTGATGGAGTTGAAGCAGCTGGTGTACAGGTAGGATGACCCGGTCAGAGTTTGTTCTCTTTGGTCGAATATGCCTATGTTTGAACAAACCTGGTCAAGAGGGTAGTAACGCTATGTTCAAATATGCCTATGTTTGAACATGAAGCCCCCAAGTGACATACTTACACGTGTGGCATTGAGCCGATCAAGAGGGTACCGACAACTATGTTCTCTTTGCTGAGTACACCTATGTTTGAACAATAAGCCCCCAAGTGACCATACAATTTTTTGGCATTGCGCCGATCAAGAGGGTACCGACAGCTATGCTCGATGAGCAGGAATCCCCCAAATGATCATCAGGGACCTATGTTTGAGTTGTGTTGTGCATCCAACTCTCTTTGGTCCCTGAGGTTGTGGGCGTTGAGCCTCTTAAATGATGACAAAGATTCAGCTTCGAAGAAGTGAAACGACAGAGGCCCTGAATTGTCCGGAATGCTAGCTTTATTATACTGCTTATAATATATACATCACATAACTATGTACATCATGAGAGCCTGTGGCTCAAGTATAGTAGGGCTGAAGATGAGCAATATTCCTCGGCCGATGGGTCTCCTCCTCCGACTTACGTGAATCCTTGTGTTCTCAAACGTTAATAAGATAATATGACCCATTATGCAGATTCTTGCTGACCACAAAAGGTCCTTCCCAGGGCGGCGAGAGCTTATGCATGTCTGTTTGATCCTGGATGAGCCAGAGCACTAAGTCGCCTTCCTGAAAGGTTCTGGTTTTGACCCGACGTCTATGGTAACGACGTAGGTCTTGCTGATAAATCGCCGAATGAGCCACCGCGAGATCATGCTCCTCATCCAATAGGTCAAGTGCATCTTGATGCGCCTTTTCATTGTCAGCTTCAACATAAGCCGCCACCCAGGGTGAATCGTGACGGATGTCACTAGGGAGAACCGCCTCCGCTCCATAAACCATGGAGAAGGGTGTGTAACCCGTTGATCTATTGGGGATTGTATTGATACTCCATAATACTGAGGGTAACTCCTCTACCCAACAACCCGAAGTTCTTTGCAAAGGAACCATAAGCCGGGGCTTGATACCTCGCAAAATCTCTTGATTTGCTCGTTCTGCCTGACCATTGGACTAAGGGTGAGCTACAGAGGAAACATCAAGCCGGATGTGCTCACATTGACAAAACTCTTCCATGGCGCCCTTAGATAGATTAGTGCCATTATCTGTGATAATACTGTGTGGAAAGGCAAAATGGAAGATCACCTTCTTCAGGAATTGAACCGTCGTTGCGGCATCACATTTACTAACCGGCTCTGCTTCAGCCCACATAGTAAACTTATCAAATGCCACCAAGAGGTGGGTCTTATTATCCTTGGACCTTTTAAAAGTCCCAACCATATCAAGCCCCAAGATGCAAATGGCCAAGTAATTGGAATCATCCTCAATTCTTGAGCCGGTACATGAGCTCATCGTGAAAATTTCTAACAACCGTCACATTTGCTTACCAAATCCTCCGCATCTGCGTGAGCCGTCAAACAATAGAACCTGTGATGGAAAGCCTTGGCTACAAGAGATTTAGAGCCGGCATGATGACCAGAATGTCCTTCGTGGATCTCTCGTAGAATCTCACAACCTTCTTCAGGAGAGACACAACGTTGAAACGCCCCCGTGACACTGCGATGGTGCAACTCCCCATTGACAATGGTCATTGACTTAGACCACCGGGTTATCTATCTGTCCAAGACCTCATCCTCTGGCAACTCACCCCGGGTCATGTAAGCCAAATACAGAACCGTCCAATCAGGAATAGCATGGAGAGCCGCCACTAATTGTGCTTCCAGGTCAGGAACAGCAAGGTCCTCATCTGTAGGCAATTTGATAGAAGGGTTAAGCAAAATGTCTAGGAACGTGTTAGGTGGCTCCGGCTTACGCTGAGACCCTAGCCGGCTTAAAGTATCAGCCGCCTCATTCTTCCTGCTATCAATATGATTGACTTGATAGCCCTTGAAATGACCCGCAATGGCATCAACCTCTCGGCGGTAAGCCGCCATGAGCGGATCTTAAGAATCCCAAGTACTAGAAACTTGCCGAGCCAGCAGATCCAAATCACCATACCACCTTACCCGGCTTAAGTTCATGTCATTATCCATCCGAAGACCATGGAGTAAAGCCTCAGACTCAGCTACATTGTTAGTATAGGGGAACATTAGCCAGAGAACATAAGAAAATTTGTCACCTCATGGGGAAGTCAAGACGACTCCAGCCCCAAGCCCTCCAATTGTCTGGATCCATCAAAGTGAATAGTCTAATATGTGTTACTCGGCTTTTCCTCAGGTGCCTGTAACTCTGTCCAGTCTTTGATGAAATCCAAAAGCGCTTGGGACTTGATGGTCATGCGTGGCACATACTTTAAACCGTGAGGACCAAGCTCAATGACCCATTTAGCAACCCGCCCTGTGGCTTCCCTGTTTTCGACGATATCTCCTAGAGGAGCGGAACTAACCACAGTGATGGGATGACCCTGAAAATATTGCTTAAGCTTCCAGCTTGCCATGAAAACCCCATACACAAGCTTCTGCCAGTGTGGTGCCTCTGTTTGGACTTGATAAGCACCTCACTGATGTAATAAACCGGCCGTTGGACCGGGTACTCCTTGCTTGCCTCCTTTCTTTCCACCATGATGGCTACACTGACAGCTCGACTATTAGCAGCCACATATAACAACAGAGGCTCTTTATCAACAGGGCCAGCAAGCACGGGCGGCTCAGCCAGCTGTTTATTCAGATCCTCAAACGCTTGATTAGCAGCATCACTCCAAACAAAGCGATCTGTCTTATTCATCATCTGATAAAGAGGAATAGCCTTCTCACCCAGCCGACTTATGAACCGGCTCAGAGCCGCAATACGACCCGCCATACGCTAAACATCATTAACACACTCCGGCTTAGCCAATGAAGTAATGGCTTTGATCTTCTCTGGGTTAGCTTCAATGCCTCTGTTAGAAACTAGGAAACCCAAGAGCTTGCCTGCTGGCACACCAAAGACACACTTATCCGGTATGAGCATCATCTTGTAGATCCGGAGATTGTCAAACGTCTCCTTCAAATCATCAATGAGTGTCTCCTTCTCTCTTGACTTCACCACAATATCATCTACATAAGCATGAACGTTGCACCCAATCTGATTGTGAAGGCATTTTTTCACACACCGCTGATAAGTCGCCTTGGCACTCTTGAACGCAAAAGGCATAGACACATAGCAGAAGGCTCCAAACGGAGTAATGAAGGTTGTCTTCTCCTGGTCCTTAACTGCCACCTTGATTTGATGATAACCAGAATAAGCATCCAAAAACTCAAACGCTCAGAACCCGCCATAGCATCAATGATTTGATCAATACGAGGGAGAGTAAACGGATCAGCCGGACAAGATTTGTTTAAGTCTGTGTAATCCACACACATTCGCCAAGTGCCGTTCTTTTTGAGTACCAACACCGGATTAGCCAACCACTAGGATGAAAAACTTCAATGATACACCCGGCCGCCAAAAGCCGGGCCACTTCCTCACGAGTGGTCTTCCGCCTCTCCTCATTAAACCGGCGAAAAAATTGCTTGACCGGTTTAAACTTCAGATCAATATTAAGAGTATGCTCAGCAAGTTCCCTCGGTACACCCGGCGTGTCTAAAGGCTTCCATGCAAAGATGTCTCGGTTCTCATGGATGAACTCGATAAGTGCTTTCCTATTTCAGATCCAGATTAGCGCTGATGCTGAACTACTTAGCTGAGTCACCAGGGACGAAAGAAACCATCTTAGTATCATCCGCCGACTTAAATTTTAACGAAGGATCATGCTTTGTTGTTGGTTTCTTCAAGGACGTCATATATGCCGGGTCAACATTGTACTTGTAAAATTTTAGCTCCTCCGTTGCACAAACTGATTCAGCATAAGCCGCATCACCTTCCTCACATTCCAAGGCCACCTTGCGACTCCCATGCACACTGATGGTGCCCTTATAACCTGACATTTTAAGCTGCAAGTAGACATAACAGGGCCTCGCCTTGAACTTAGCATAAGCCGGCCGCCCAAAAAGAGCGTGATAAGGGCTTTTGATCTTGACCACTTCAAAGGTTAACGTCTCAAACCTAGAATCGTGCTCATCTCCAAAGGAAACTTCTAACGATATCTTCCCCACTGGGTAGGCTGACTTACCCGGCATGACACAATGGAAGACAGTGTTTGATGGCTTAAGGTTCTTACCTGTCAGTCCCATGCGACGGAAGGTCTCATCATAAAGTATGTTAATGCTGCTACCTCCATCCATGAGCACCTTAGTAAACTTATAACCCCCAACCTGAGGTGCCACTACCAAAGCTAGGTGACCCGGATGATCCTCACGACTCCACACAATAGGATACTCTGACCACCGTAAATAACGTGGCACCGCTGGCTCAATCGCGTTCACGGCCCTCTTATGAAGCTTCTGGTCCTGCTTACATAAGCTAGTGGTGAAGACATGATACTGCCCACTATTCAATTGCTTTCGGTTGGTCTGACAACCAGACTACTGCTGCTGTTGACTCCCCTGATTACTCTGCTGATTGTAACCACCCTGGTTACCGTGACCTTGAAACTCGGAACCTGACCCACCGCCTCCTTGACCCGAACCATGAGAATCGGACCCTGATCCGCCGTTCAGGCCGTGGTGGCGCGGGATGGACTCCCTAAAGCTTCTCATTATGTTGCAATCTTTCCACGAATGAGTAGCCGGTTTCCGATCTGTTCCGTGTTTCAGAGACGGCTGATTTAACATTGCCTCAAGGTTGAATCCTGTCCTTGGAGCCGTCTGTCCCTTATAATGCTGGTTATAATTGCGTGCATCGGTGTTAGCCGCAAAGTCATCAGCTTTGCGCTTCCGTTGCCGCCCTGATTGGTAGAATTATATGGTTGTCCCTTCATGCCCTTACTCTTATTTCCCTTTCCCGACCTTTCATCCTCAGAATCCGGGTACTTAGTACCATCAGAGTCGGCATATTTTACAAGAGCCGCCATTAACTCCCCCATGTCATTGCAATGACGCTTGAGCCGTCCAAGCTTCAGCTTGAGTGGAATGAACCGGTAATTTTCTCAAACATCAGAACCACTAAGCCGATGTTGATATTATATGAAGAATGTATGATGGTCGAGACCTGGCGCACCCAGCTAGTTGTTGACTCGCCCTCGGCCTGCACACACGAAACCAAATCCACAATAGACATAGGCTGCTTGCACGTATCTTTGAAATTCTGGATAAACCAGGCCTTCAACTCCGCCCATGACCCGATGGAATTAGCCGGCAATCCCTTCAACCAGGTACGAGCCATCCCTTATAACATCACAGTGAAGTACTTGGCGTAAGCAGCTTCACTAACATCTAGCATCTCCATGTCCATCTCATAACTCTCCACCCACGCCTCGGGGGGTTGATCGGCTGTATAATTAGGCACCTTACGATGGCCTTTGAAGTCCTTGGACAGACGCTTGTTTTGTATAGATGTCGTTAAACACAGCACACCGAAAGCCTTGGGAGTCACACCTGCCTCAATTGAAGCTGTCGGGTAAACCGGCGAGTGCTGATGAGCCACTAGCTCAGCCTCCCGACGTGTTCTGGCCTAGTCCACCAAATTGTATGCATGGACTCCATTGCACTGGGTCATGCCCGTGAGGTTGGTTATGGCGCTGTTCACTTGAGTCAATGTGCCGGCTATAGCTCCGGCTTGGGTGAGGGGTCACATGAATCCGATCACGACTATAAGAATAGGCCTGTTGCTATACCTAAGCTGTTTGAAGTAGCTCCCTGGCCCTTCGGGTTTCAACCACCGCTGGAGTTTCACCCTCAACGGGCAGAGCCACCAATCGTGTAGCTGCAGCAATCATGTTGTCCAGAGGGGTGAAGTAATGACCCGGTGGTGTCACCACATGCTGAGGTGGAGTGATGTTCATATGCGGCTGGCTTGGCGGTTCAACCATCCGATTCACCACCGGCAGGTTATTAGCTCCTGCTCCAGGGGTGTTGAAGAGGCCCCTCGACTCAGAAACCAAGGGTAACCAACTCCGGGGCTTTCTCCTCAAGACCTCGTGTGAAGCGTTCTGATCTACCATGACCCGATATGAATCTGCTTGAATCCACTGTGCTTGGGCTTCCAAAACGGCCTGCTCTGCAGCCATCCTGGTGTTTTCTGCCGCTAAGTCAGCTTTAGCGTGCGCTATCTCATCATGCTACTTGGCTATCTCTACTTTGTGCTGCTCCTGGTTGTCTGGGGTTACCTCAACCTCCATCAGAGTGGCCAGAGCATCCAATAGATCTGCTAAAACTTGAGCTGTCGGGCGGGCTGACCCGCCAGCACCTGCAGTGGTCATTGCTGCCACACCAAATGTTATAGCCGCGGTGGCTGTCGAGCTGAGAACCGGGCGGGTACCTGCCATGAAGATCGCCACCCTATTCGGCGGCTCATGGGGGTTCGGAATACTGTCGCCATCGAAACAGCCCCCAAGCCGTCCATCTTGCAGTTGATACATTGAATTGGTCTCGCCTGTGGACTCATCCTCAGAGAAGATTTCTGTCTCACCGCCAGAGACAGAGCCTTCGACATCAGCCCCATGGGTGAACCCAACGAAGACATGCCTTACGGCGGGCTGAGCCCGGGCGGGTCGTGCACGCTGAGCTGTCTCGATGATGTCGGTGCAGATTTCCGGCTTAGGGCCCGGCTCGCCAATCTTGCCGATGAAGATGTGGATTCCGCCGAAGGGGACCCGGTACCCGTACTCAATTGAGCTGGCCTTGGGGCCCCAGCCCGCGTTGTCAATGTAAAGCTTGTCGCGATGAGTCTTGGTCATCCGGCCCACAGCGTATCCTTTGAGCCCTTCGAAGCTCCCCTTTAAGAACTCGAAACCACCATGCGCGGGCCCCATGGTGGGCGCCAAAAGCCGGGGAAGTGTCACGGCAGATGTCCTAATGGAAGGACTTAGTTGTGGATCCATTGCAACGAGGTTAGCTTAAAGGGGTTAAACGGGACAAAGGACACAGAGAGTTTATACTGGTTCGGCCCCTTGTGGTGAAGGTAAAGGCCTACTCCAGTTTGAGGTTCTATTGCTAGGGTTTCGATCACCAGGGAGCAAACACGCTTTGCCTGGCTCTCGATCTGATGTTTCTTGCCCTAAGTCGCCACTGGGTCGTCCCCTTATATACATGGGTTGACGCCCTCTGGCCTACAGACTCCCGGCCGGCTCATACAACATGTCCGGCTCGGTGACGTATCTTACACGCCTTACATTACAAGTCTACACATACATGGCGGTTTATACTTACGGGCCTTAAGCCGCCTCTGGGCTTGGGCCTCTTACAAGCCTAACTGTGAACCGCCATCTTGTATACTCTTGGGCTTCATTTAGATGAACCACCATTGTGGTTGACCCGGCCCCTCCTGGGCAGGTCATATCTGATAGTCATATCCCCAACAACAGCCTTATGATGACATTCTTTGGGGTCAGATTGATATCGTGCACACATGCACACACTTAGCATAATATTGGGACAAGAGGCACATAGATATAAAAATGAACCAATCATAGAGCGATAAACCTTTTGGTCAACCGGTTTTCCATCCTTGGTCAAGTCAAGATGTCCACTAGTAGGCATGGGAGTTTTCATACCTTTCCTTTCTTGCATGTTGAACTGCTTGAATAAGTCCTTGGTATACATTGTTTGGGAAACAAAAGTACCCTCCTTAGTTTGTTTGATTTGCAAACCAAGGGAGAATTTGATTTCGCTCATCATAGACATCTCAAACTTCTCCGACATTAGCTTTCCAAACTTTTCACTAAAATGAGGGTTAGTTGAACCAAATATGATATGATCAACATAAATTTGGCACCTAAATGATTCACCATTAACCCTTTTAGTAAAAAGAGTAGAATCAATCTTTCCAATCTCAAAGCCTTTTTCAATAAGGTACTTGGTCAAGCATTTGTACCACGCTCTAGGAGCTTGTTTAAGACCACAAAGAGCTTTGTGAAGTTTGTAAACATGATCGGGTTTCTTAGGATTAACAAAGCCAGGAGGTTGCATAACATAAACTTCCTCCTCAATTTGACCATTTGGAAAAGCACTTTTAATGTCCATTTGATACAAAATAATATCATGGTGATTAGCATAGGCACGTAAGATGTGGATGGACTCAAGTCTAGCAAAGGGGGCATATGTCTCACCATAGTCCATACCTTCGACTTGAGTGTAGCCTTGGGCAACGAGACGTGCTTTATTGCGAACAACTTGTCCATCTTCGTCTTGCTTGTTGCGAAACACCCATTTGGTACCGATGATGTTGGGGTTGTTGTCGGGCTTCTCGACCAATGTCCACAGTTGATTTCTCTCAAAGTTGTGTAGCTCTTCATGCATGCAATTTATCCAATCCGGATCTTCCAATGCTTCTTCAACCTTCATAGGTTTAATGCTAGAGATGAAAGAATAATGTTCACAAAAATTAGCCAAACGAGTTTTAGAGCGAGTGATTCTCCCGGTTTGAATATCGTTGAAGATTTGTTCCATGGGATGGTCTTGTGAAACTCTTGCTCGAACTCGTGGGAGCTTTTGTTTGGTTCGGGGTGGAGCATCTTCTTCACCATCTTGTCCTTCTTCTTCTTGGCCTTCTTCATTGTTGATGTTGCCGTTCTCTTGTCGAGGTGGAGAAGGAGGTTGATGAGGTTCATCTTGCTGTACTTCCTCATTTTCTTCATCTTGGCGTGTTCCACTTGTGGATGCTTCCATGTCAACTCTTGGTTCACTTTGTCGTGAGGTAGAAGCTTCCACTTGGACGGACGAGGTACTCTCCTTCACCTCCATTGGACGAATCTTGCCAATTGACAAGTCTTGGATTTCTTCTGAAGGGTCTTTGTGTCCTACATCAATTGGCAATTTCTCTACTTGCGAGCAGTTAGATTCATCAAACTTCACATCTACCGTCTCTTCAACCTTTCGGGTGAAATTGTTGTAGACACGGTAAGTGTGAGAGTTTGAGCCATAATCAAGTAGGAAACCGTCATGAGATTTAGGAGCAAATTTCGAACGATGATGCTTATCAAGAATGTAACACTTTGAGCCAAATACTCGAAAGTATCCAACTTGAGGTTTGTTACGGGTGAGAAGTTCGTATGCTGTCTTGCCGAGTAGCTTGTGAAGATATAAGCGATTTGTTGCATGACAAGCTGTCTCAACCGCTTCCACCCAAAAGTGTTTTGGCGTCTTGTACTCATCAAGCATCGTTCTTGCTATCTAAATAAGAGTCCGGTTCTTCCTCTCAACACTCCATTTTTTTGAGGTGTGTACGTAGCCGAGAACTCATGTGAAATACCTTGTCCGTCAAGAAAGGTATCCACACTTGCGTTCTTGAACTCCGTTCCGTTGTCGCTTCGAACCTTCTTGATCATCACTTCAAATTGATTTTGGGCCTTCCTAGCGAAGTTCTTGAAGATCTTTTGGACCTGCGGTTTATCATCAAGAAAGGACACCCACGTAAATCTTGAAAAATCATCGACTATGACTAGACCAAATGAGTTAGCACCAGGACTTTTATAGGCATTGGGACCAAAGAGATCCATATGAAGTAGCTCGAGCGGTCTTCTCGTGGTCATAGTGTTCTTCACGGGGTGACTTCCTCCAACTTGTTTTCCTGCTTGACAAGCACTACATAATATATCCTTGTCAAATATAACATATTTTACTCCAAGGATATGATCACCTTTAATAAGCTTAAAAAGGTTTCACATGCCCACATGACATAACCTTCTATGCCACAACCAACCTTTAGAAGATTTAGCAATTAAGAAAGTTCTAGGTTGAAGCTTTTTAGTGAAATCAACAATGTAAAGATCACCTCTACGTAAACCGGTAAAGACCATATTGTGGTTATCTCTACGAAACACTTGGCAATCTACTTCAGTAAATAGGACATTGAAACCAAAGTCAGCAAGTCTAGATACAGACAGTAGATTATATCCAAGAGATTCAACGAGCATAACATTTTGCATGGAGCTATCATGTGAGATGGCCACCTTACCAAGGCCAAGCACCTTACCCTTTGAGTTGTCACCAAAAGTGACATACTTTCGAGGGCCGTCGTTTTCAGCAAGCTCACAAAACATATACTTGTCTCCGGTCATGTGATCGGTACACCAACTATCAAGAACCCATTCCTTTCCTCCAGCCTTGTAGCCACGAAGATTAGCCATAAGACCAAAGTGTATCATAGACTCATCGAGATCGAAGTCACTATCATCATCCTCGTCATAGTATCCATGTTCAATATTGTCTTGTGATGGATCAATTCCTAGAGAGGGTAATTCATTAGATTAATGGTCATCACAATAGTCATCTTTATGAATTCTAATGGCTTCGGAGATGATATTGCTAATGATTCCAACATCTCCTTTGGCATGCGTAAGATTAGTAAGCTCAAATAGACAGTCACCAAATTTGGGATCATTGGAACTCACCTTACTCAAGGCAATAGACTTATGAAGAATTTCATCCAAGCTTTGCAAGGAATAGTTTCAAAATCGTTCCTCAAGAAATATCCATATGGTGTAGGCAAAATCTAGAGCAGGCAAGCTACCAAACAAGTTTCTAGGCAATCCTCTAGTTATTAAATTGACAGTTCTAAGATTACGGATCATGTCAATAGACTCATCAAGGGTAGGATGCTAAGGATCAACATGAGGTGCACAAGGGCTACTAATGTACTTGTTCAAATGATATTCATTGAAAATCTCAAGCATCTCAATTTTCCACTCATGAAAGAACTCTCCATCAAGTATAGGCACACTGCGTCTAAGACTCCCCAACGTAGACTCATCCATCTTCCTCCAAAGGTGTTTAAACCAAAGTAATGGAGACCTTTGCTCCGATACCAATTGAAAGGATCGAGAAGAGGTGAATAGAGGGGGGGGGTGAATAGACTCTTAAAAAAGAAAAGTAGCAGTTTTTAATTTCTTCAAGCTAAGGTGGAGTTTTAGCACAAGTTTAAACATTCACAATACATTCAAGCAAGTATGGAAAGAGTATATGAGCAGCAGAAAGTAAAGCATGCAATTTGCAGAAAGTAAAGGGATGGGATTGGAGTGTGCAAACGTAATTGGAGACACAGAGATTTTTGGCATGGTTACGATAGGTGGTGCTATCGTACATCCATGTTGATGGAGACT
This sequence comes from Triticum urartu, assembly GCF_056163025.1. NCBI lineage: Eukaryota > Viridiplantae > Streptophyta > Magnoliopsida > Poales > Poaceae > Triticum > Triticum urartu. The sequence goes on from NC_141878.1 coordinate 228,282,883, forward strand.
TCAACCCACGAAGGGTAACGGTTGTGCGAGTCCATGGAGGGATCCACCCATGAAGGGTCCACGAAGAAGCAACCTTGTGAATCCCACCATGGCCATCGCTCATGAAGGACTTGCCTCACTAGGGTAGATCTTCACGAAGTAGGCAATCTCCTTGCCCGTACAAACTCCTTGGTTCAACTCCACAATCTTGACGGAGGCTCCCAAGTGAAACCTAACCAATCTAGGAGACACCACTCTCCAAAAGGTAATAAATGGTGTGTTGATGATGAACTCCTTGCTCTTGTGCTTCAGGTCGTGGAATTGTCATGGCAGATGTCCTAGTGAAAGAACTTAGTCGTGGAGCCATCGCAACTAGGAAGCTTAAAGGGGTTAATCGGGACAAAGGACACGAAAGGTTTATACTAGTTCGGCCCCTTGCGGTGAAGGTAAAGCCTAGTCCAGTGGATGTAGTATTGCTAGGTTTCGATGACCAAGGAGCGAAATACGCTAGCTTGGCTTCTTGATCTCTTGTTTCTTACCCTAAGCTGCCACCAGGTCGTCCCCTTATATACACGGGTTGACGCCTGGTGGCCTACAGAGTCCTGGCCGGCTCATATAACATGTCCGGCTCGTTGACTTCCTTTACATGCCTTTCTTTACAAGCCTTTCTTACTCATGGCAGTTTACAATCATCGGCCTCAAGCCGCCTCTGGGCTTGGGCCTACTACAAGTCTTATACTAAACCATCGCCTTGTATATTCACTGAACTTTTAGTAGCCCGCCATTAGGATTGACCCGGCCCATTCTGGGCGGGTCATACCTGGTAGTTATATCCCCAACATTAGGCCCAGGTTGATTTGAACTTTGTTCTTGTCAATCTCTAACACCTTAAACGAAATCCATCCTCCTTTGTTTGTAAAAGCTCTTGTAACCCGCCATGACATCATCTTCAGAAAATATGAAAATCTACCATGATGTCATCTTCAACGGATCCTTATCCTTAAATGTCTTCCGAGAATCGAGGCGTCCATTTAGCTGGATAATCATTACTTTGGTCTTCCTCAATTTTTGTGCCTGCCTATTCACTTATCCCCTTATAAATAGGCTTGGCCATTCCTTCATCTTTCTTCTTCCTCTCGCACCTTCTCTACCGCTCGAGCTCCGCCACCGCCGCAGCGCACCGTCGTCCTCAACTCCGGCCGCTGCATCACCCTGAATCTGTCCAGAGAACGGCAGCAATCATCCGCAGCAACTCCGCACCCGTAAGCTCTCACCTTCTCACCCCCATAGATCTGCATTAGGGTTTGGAAGGTTTCCTTCTTGTGTTCTTCGCTGTTCGTCGTAGATTCGTTACAACTTCTCTTACTGTACCCTCTTTTGATCTAAAAGTAGTGCAGAACTTATGCGGTAACTGTTTCTCATCCATTTTAGATGCTAGCAGATCCCCTTCTCTTGTATAAATGCCTCTTTAGAACTAGTGAACTCCTTTGTGCTCGTTTTTTAGGTCTAACACCTAGCCAATTTTGATTCTAGCAACCTTCTAATACATTTTAGTCATGGCGGCTTATGACTCTGGCTTATTTTTCCTTTACATGTCATTAGCCCTCATTTAAGCCACCATTACTCATCTGTAATATAATCATGAACCTGTAACTTCATCAATAAATTGAGCCAGCAAATTACTTTCTTTTCAGCTTGCCCTTTCTTCATCATGCCGTCCAAAGCGCCAACAGTCTACAACTGGGTACCTTCCATAGTTACTAAGGATACTTTGAAGGAATTTATCACCATAGTATTTTTGCTAAATAAAAGCATTATGTCTTATCGTGCTCCTGACCCGGACGAAGAACGGCCTCAGCCCAAAGACGGTGAAGTTATCACTTTCACTGATCACATGAACCGCGGCTTCTCACCACCCAGCTCAAAGTTCTTCCGAGCCGTTCTGCATTTTTCAAGCTTCGTCCACAAGACATTGGACCCAACTCTATATCCAATATCTGCAATTTTCAAGTTCTTTGTGAGGTATATCTTCAAGAAGAACCGACTGTGAAGCTCTTTAGAGGGTACTTTTACTTGAACCGCCATAATGAGTGCACCAACGGCCTTAGCTTGGAACTTGGCGGAATTTCAATTCAACGCCGACAAGGTGCCATTTTTCCTTTAGTGGTCTTACCAAGCCATCCCATAGACTGCAACCAAACCTGGTTCTACTGCCAAGATACCTCACCAGCTGATGAAAAACCACTGCCGGGTTATCATGCAGAGCGTCTTGATTCCAAGTTTGTGCTCCCTGACAAACTTACTACTGCTGAACGCAAGAAGCTTATCCCATCTATAAAAAGGATTGAGGCTTTATTGGGAAATGGCTTAAACGGAGTTGACCTGATCCGTTGCTGGATCTCATGGCGGGTCATACCTCTAAGCCGCCGATCCAAGCTAATGTATGAGTATGGCGGAGGCCTAGATGACTCTCTGCGTTATAGCTTTGTTCAATTGACTGAAGAAGACATTGTTGCAATGTCAACCATCCTTGTGAACGGCAAATACGAGGACTGCAGAGGTTGGGTTAAACCCCTTCTGCAAACTTAACCCTGCACCATAGGTGAAAACGCCTGACCTTTCTTTTTTGTGTTTTCCTCAGTAGTTTAAATACTTCCATGACCTTTTAACCTGTTTATTTGTTTACATGCCAAATCTGACTTCTGGAAGGCCTAGTATGACCATGAAGCTGCCAAGAAGGCTAGAGCTACTGCCATAGCCGCCAGGAGAATGACCCAGAAGCCCAAGAAGAAGAAGACTGCATCTGACATGTTCCAGCTGGATGATGTTTCTGAGTCGGAGGTAGCCCTTGACTCCCTTGGCCATTTTTTCAACTATCTTACTGACACTGACTATTTCCCGGATGACACGGGGGCCATCCAGGCCATGGAAGAAGAGGTAACTATTTCCTCCGACTCAACCCCTTTACCGAGACAGAAACTTCGACTGGTAACCCAAAAATTAAGGTTTTCACACCCTTTGGCTTATTTGGACCCTCATTTTCTTTTGAAAAAGCAGCAACATGACAGTCGTGATGTCTACTACACAACCTTCGTCTTGTAGACGTTGTTGGGCCTCCAAGTGCAGAGGTTTGTAGGACAGTAGCAAATTTCCCTCAAGTGGATGACCTAAGGTTTATCTATCCATAGGAGGTGTAGGATGAAGATGGTCTCTCTCAAGCAACCCTGCAACCAAATAACAAAGAGTCTCTTGTGTCCCCAACACACCCAATACAATGCTAAATTGTATAGGTGCACTAGTTTGGCGAAGAGATGGCAATACAAGTGGTATATGGATAGTAGATAATGCTTTTTGTAATCTGAAATTATAAAAACAACAAGGAAACTAATGATAAAAGTGAGCGTAAACGGTATTGCAATGCTAGGAAACAAGGCCTAGGGTTCATACTTTCACTAGTGCAAGTCCTCTCAACAATAAAAACATAATTGGATCACATAACTATCCCTCAACATGCAACAAAGAGTCTCTCCAAAGTCACTAATAGCGTAGAACGAACGAAGAGATTATGGTAGGGTACGAAACCACCTCAAAGTTATTCTTTCCAATCAATCCGTTGGGCTATTCCTATAGGTGCCACAAACAGCCCTAGAGTTCGTACTAGAATAACACCTTAAGACACAAATCAACCAAAACCCTAATGTCACCTAGATACTCCAATGTCACCTCAAGTATCCGTGGGTATGATTATACAATATGCATCACACAATCTCAGATTCATCTATTCAACCAACACATAGAACCTCAAAGAGTGCCCCAAAGTTTCTACCGGAGAATCACGATGAAAACGTGTGCCAACCCCTATTTATAGGTTCGTGGGCAGAACCCGCAAGTTGATCACCAAAACATACATCAAGTGAATCACGTGATATCCCATTGTCACCATTGATATGCACGGCAAGACATACATCAAGTGTTCTCAAATCTTTAAAGACTCAATCCGATAAGATAACTTCAAAGGGGAAAATCAATTCATTACAAGAGAGTAGAGGGAGGAGAAAACATCATAGGACCCAACTATAATAGCAAAGCTCGCGATACATCAAGATCGTATCACCTCAAGAACACGAGAGAGAGAGAGATCAAACACATAGCTACTGGTACATACCCTTAGCCCCGAGGGAGAACTACTCCCTCCTCGTCATGGAGAGCACCGGGATGATGAAGATGGCCACCGGAGAGGAATTTCCCCCTTCGGCAGGGTGCCGGAACGGGTCTAGATTGGTTTTCGGTGGCTACGGAGGCTTCTGGCGGCGGAACTCCCGATCTATTGTGCTCCCCGATAGTTTTAGGGTGCGTGGGTATATATGGGTGAAAGAGATACGTCAGGGGCCCATGAGGGTGGAGGGCGCGCCCCCCTGCCTCGTGGCTCCCTCGTTCCTTTCCTGACGTGCCCTCCATGTTTTTCCGGTAGCCTTCCTTCCAAAAATAACTTCTCTAGTTGGTTTCATTCCATTTCGACTCCGTTTGATATTCCTTTTCTTTGAAACACTGAAATAGGCAAAAAACAGCAATTCTGGGCTGGGCCTCCGGTTAATAGGTTAGTCCCAAAAATAATATAAAAGTGGATAATAAAGCCCAATATTGTCCAAAACAATAGATAATATAGCATGGAGCAATCAGAAATTATAGATACGTTGGAGACGTATCAGCATCCCCAAGCTTAATTCCTGCTCGTCCTCTAGTAGGTAAATGATAAAAACAGAATTTTTGATGCGGAGTGCTACTTGGCATAATTTCAATGTAATTCTTCTTAATTGTGGCATGAATATTCAGATCCGAAAGATTCAAGATAAAAGTTCATATTGACATAAAAATAATAATACTTCAAGCATACTAACAAAGCAATTAGGTCTCCTCAAAATGACATGGCCAAAGAAAGTTCATCCCTACAAAATCATATAGTTTAGTCATGCTCCATTTTTGTCACACAAGAATGCTCTCATCATGCACAACCCCGATGATAAGACAAGCAATTGTTTCATACTTTAGTAATCTCAAACCTATAAACTTTCACGCAATATATGAGCGCGAGCCATGGACATAACACTATGGGTTGAATAGAATATAATGAGGGGGGTTATGTGGAGAAGACAAAAAGGAGAAAGTCTCACATCAACGAGGCTAATCAATGGGCTATGGATATGCCCACCGATTGATGTTAATGCAAGGAGTAGGGATTGCCATGCAACGGATGCACTAGAGCTATAAATGTATGAAAGCTCAACAAAAGAAACTAAGTGGGTGTGCATCCAACTTGCTTGCTCATGAAGACCAAGGGCACTTGAGGAGGCCCATTGTTGGAATATACAAGCCAAGTTCTATAATGAAAATTCCCACTAGTATATGAAAGTGACAAAACAAAAGACTCTCTATCATGAAGATTATGGTGCTACTTTGAAGCACAAGTGTGCCAAAAGATAGTAGCATTGTCCCTTCTCTCTTTTTCTCTCATTTTTTTATTTGTTTGGGCCTTCTCTTTTTTATGGCCTTTCTCTTTTTTTGGGCCTTCTCTTTTTTTATGGCCTTTCTATTCTTTTTTTCTCTTTTTTTATTCCTCACTTGGGACAATGCTCTAGAAAATGATGATCATCACACTTCTATTTATTTACAACTCAATGATTACAACTCGATACTAGAACAAAAGATGACTCTATATGAATGCCTCCGGCGGTGTACCGGGATATGCAATGACTCATGAGTGACATGTATGAAAGAATTATGAACGGTGGCTTTGCCACAAATACGATGTCAACTACATGATCATGCAAAGCAGTATGACAATGATTGTCACACCCTGATTTTCACGCCACAACACTTAAGCTAATAAATCATGATAAAATGTGGTTTGACAAAAACTTTTGAGTGTTTTGTCTTTGCTTTGATTGAATGTTTGACTGCTGTTTGCAAGTGCTCTAAAAAAATCAAGTAAATTCTCCAACTCTTATACTCCTTCTCCTTGATCCAAAAACCTATCCTAATGATCATGCCATGAGTATAGGACATAAAAATATTTTCTTACAAAAATAATTTGGCCAAATAGTATTTTCAAAAAATTAGTTTTTAAAAAACCCCTAAATTGAGGTTTGCACTGCAAGTACTTAATTAAGGGCAGTAAAAATCTTTACAAAAATATATTTGACTCCTATTAGATATAGGATACCCAGAAACCACAAAATATAATTTAGAAGTCATTTTCCTATTTTATTTAAAGGCTTTTTCTTAAGGCCAGAAATGGTCTTTAATAGGTTAAAATTATTTTAAAGCTTTAAAAATATTTGAGAAAAATTAGGGGGACTCAATGGACATATATTTTCCATATATATGAGTTTCAACATATGGTCATCATCAAAATATTGGACAAAACCCTCCAGAACCATTTCAGCTCATTTCAAATATTTGAAATATTTCTATAAGAAATATTTTCAAATAATTCCAAGAAAATTCTAGCATGTCACATATGACATGTTTGATGATCTTGCCAAGTCTCATGTCATGGAGAACAGTATAACCCCGTGAAACCCTCTCAAAACCACTTTTGTCCTTTTTCAAGTTTGAACAGCTTTGCACTGCCAAATATGTCCAAATGCTCTCACACTTGGTGCACATGCTCAAATGGTGTAATAATGCATCTAGACCAAGTGGCACAAGTTGGAGAACAAGTTAACTTGATCAAAGAGCCCCCAAACCCTTCTTGTCCAGAATCAAATTTGAATAACTCTACATTGGCAACTTTGCCCAAATGAACTCAATATTGGTGGAACCTCTTATTTTCTCAGGCCATTTGACCCTCTTAATCCTCATGACAAGGGAAGTCCATTTGCTTGCCCAAACCTACATCAAACACCTTCTGGCAGAAACTTAAAATGCATGTTTGGGCCTCTTCCACTAATCCAAATGAGTTCTCCTCTTTACCACACCTCCTCCTAACCTCCCTCTACCTCTGGAATTTAGCACAAGTCAATGCTTATTGATCAAGGGGATGGAACCACCAATTTTCTATTCTGGACAGCCCCATTTCCACTCTTCCCCTTCCTCTCTCTTCACCCACTGGCCACCCAAAGCATCCAAGGCCAAGATCCCTTCCTTAGCACCCCCCAAATACTACTGGACATGCAAGGGCGCGCCCACAAGAATAGAAAATGGCCTGGACAGCCATATGGTCGCTCTGGAGCACGCTACAGTGCGCTACCGCACTGTAGCCGCCCCCTGCCAAGCACCTCAGGCCTCCCCGGCGCGCCCGACGATGCTCCTCGGCGTCCTCAACACGCCATGGCCTGGTACCCCTCCTCCTTCTCCCTCCTCCTGCCTCCTCTCGCACGCGCACCGGCCGCCCGAGCGCTCCAATGGGCAGCCTCACACACGCGATGCTCTGGCCCTTCCCCGCTATCTCTCTTCTCTCCCGTCGCCCTAGACCAACCCCACGAGAACCCCAGACACGCCCACGTGCGCCCCCGTGGCTTGCAGCGACGGCAACAGCCTCACTGGCGCATGAGCTCATGGGGCACCATCACCCCGCCATAAAAGGCCACCCCAAGCCCTCCCTGGCCTCAGTTCACTCCCTCTTCCCCCCAGCAACCTCCTCGAGCAGCCTGATCCTCCTCCTGCACCTTCCATCTCCTCCTACCACCGCACGGCCGCCGCTTTGGCTCGCTCAAATTCGAGCAACACCGAGCTCACCTCCCTCCCTTTCCTCCACACAAAGGCTCCCCGTGATCCGGCGAACCTCCCCACCTCCTCGAACCGTCGCAGGGATGCTCGAACGCCGAGAGCCACGGATGGCCGACGACCTCCCCCGCCACCGTCAAAGCTGCGGTCACCTCGGCCCCCTCCGGCGGCTGTTAGCTGCGCCAGCGGATGCGCCGCTCCGCGCTGAGGTCGCCCATAGGCGGAGTGCCGCGGGAGACGGCCGGAGGCGCCGGCTATCGCCGGACGAGCGCCGGCGTGCGTTCTGCCTCCCCTGCTGTGCCTCGAGCGGGAGTTAGAGGACGACCGCCCCGCCAGCTGGCAGGGGGCCCGCCCGTCAGCGGCAGAGGCGACGGAGCCGGCCCACTAGTCGGGTTAAGTGGAAACGGCTTCGGTCCGATCCACTTGCCCCGCTGGGTCGCGCCTTCCCGCAGTACGCCTTCGGCGTCACCACCTCTGCCCGCGCAGCCGAGCCGCTGGGCCGGCCCACAGTCTATCTGTCGCCATGTGCGCAGGATAATGTTAAAGCCTTATTTCCTTTTTCTTTTTCCAGTCAACTTCAAAAATCCATAAATAATTCAAATTAACTCCAAATTTGATGATTCAAATTTCTAGTAGTTTCTAAAATCATTCCCTACCACATGGTGCTATTGTCACATTTTTACAGAAGCATTTCCTTCACAAATATTTATCAAATCCTATTTTTCCTATTTCTGTGATGAACTTTAGAAAATCACAGAGAGCTCAAAATTGATCCAAATGCCATGATTCAAATTCCTAGATTCTTCTAAGTTCATAACTTAGTTTATGAACATTTTTCTTAATACTTTCTGTAACCCACAAAATAATGAGCCATTCCTTCATATTTGTCAACTTTGCCAATTCACAGGAAAATCATTTGAACTCCAAATCCAGTGAAACCAACTCCGAGAGGCTTCTAAAATCATGCTTTGTTAAATGGGTGCCTTTGCTCATTTTTCAATATAATGTTTCTGTGCACTTCTTGCAAATCCATAAATCCCTTAATTCCATTATATTGTAATGTTCAAGAACATCTACTGATCCAATCCCAATGAAACCACTTTGGTCATTTTCACATGACCAAGGGTATCCTAGAAAAGTCCAACTCACATTTTTAGAGCACTTCTATGTTTGCCTTGTTGTGTTACTTATTGTGTTTGTTTCCGACGTTAGTTGACGAAGTAGACGGAATACGTGGAGAAGGGCCAGAAGACTTGAAGACTCTGATGAACCAGGCAACCAGCCCTTTGACCATGTCTAAGAAACCCTTTTTGTGCATGTCATATGGCACTTTCATTGCTTGCATCGAAGTCATGATAATGTGGTGACCACTTGCGGTGGTTTGCCACCGTTACTTCCTCATTGATACTTGCGTGGTGCATGACCCTACCTCCTTATGAGGGTTATGCCGGTGGGAGTAGATAGGATGCTAAAGTACTTGCTATGCAAAAAGGGGCGGGCATATGCATGGTGATGGAGACAAAGTATTTTCAAAAGACTTTTCGAAAACCCCGTCGGGTGCCACTTTTGCCCGAGGGAGATAATGAGTTGGGTAACCACTTGATGACGAAGTGGTGTACCGAGGCAAGTGTGTGTGTTGTTTTAAAAATGGATTGGTTTAAGTTGCGACCGTTATTCCAACCTTACATGCGCAACCACTCTACCCTTATATGGGAAAGGGCATTATTGATTACCTAGGCTGATACTAGCTTGGAGCCCACATTACTAGTGACGGGAGAGTTGTTGTTGCGCTCTCTCGGGACGGGGTCGTGCCAGGTAGGGCGGCCATGACTGTCTTTACAGGGCACCGGACACACCGTTGGTACCCCATGCTTGTGGTATGAGATGAATATGGGAGCGTGGCTCCAAAATTCTTAAATGAGAAGTGTTGGTCATGGGGGTTGCTACCAATCGAGTGGACTCTATGTTAGTGTCGTCTAGGGAAAGGTAATGATCGGGTGCTTACCCCGGGTACTTGAGGTATCGCGGGTCGTGGATGACACGGAAGTTCCCCGAATCTTGTGGGTAAAGTGTGCAACCTCTGCAGAGTGTAAAACTATTCGAATAGCCGTTTCCACAGTCAAGGACAGTTGGGTAACCGCTCTTGGGCTATGTCCACTTGTTTACAAGCCAGTGTGTGTGGGAAAGAACTACTTGGGTCAAGTCAAAGGACTTGACATGATTGAGTTGGGTTGGAGCCCACTCCCTTTATGTTGATATCTGTAACCAGTTCCTAAGGTTACTTGAATTCATATGATGCATGTTTTACCAATTGTTGAACATGTCATAACACAACAAAATTAGCTTTCTGCAAAATTTTACCTATGTCATGCATTGTTGTATCTTGAGCCAAAACATGGGTTGCTTGTGAGTACATTGGCTTACCACTGGTTATTTAATTGGCCAAGCATGGAAGAACAGGAGTTCGAAGAAGAGTTCTTTGGCGACGAACATGCGAACTAGGATGTTTCCCAGTCAGAATGCCTATAGGGTTAAGGCAGATGGCATGGGTCCAAGTTATGGACGAAGATTGCGATGATACACTCAAGACTTGACCATAATGGTCCTACTTGTGTAATACGATATGTATGGATGTAAGACTCTTGTTATTCGGCTTCTGTGTATTCAGTGAGCATTGATCTCTGGGATCACTGTACACGTGCATTCGGTGATCATGACTTATGAGTCGGGGTCCCCACAGAGCTGGTATCAGAGCCATCCTCACTGTAGGAAGCCTTAGTTAGCATGGGCGTTAGATAGGACAAAACCTGTTTTCAAGACCCTCTATACTCCTCTTCTTTGCTGAGATTTCCCAAACCTAAGGGATATTTCTCCTTATTGACCTCCCCTATTCAACTTTTGTAGATGGCCGTTGCCCCCTTGAGACTCCTTATGACAGGATTCCCATCACTCCTAAAAGACTGCCTCCAACAATGCCACTATCCCTTGCTGCCCATGTACACCCTGCATGAACTGGAAAATGATGTGCTCGAGAAGGAGTTCTACGCCAAGGTTTTGTGCCTGCCAAGACCTCACCCCAGGGGTGGTTCTTCATTGGACCACCCATGCCAACAAGAGACCTAGCCATTCAGCAAGTGGCATATGAAGTGCCCCTCCGTCTTCGAGACCTCCTTCCAGAAATGAAAGAAGAACATGCCACCCGCTATCTACCTGGCAAGAATGGATTTGGAGCCCCAACTCAAGTGATGATTTCCCCAGAAGATGAGGATCCAACCCTCAAGTACCAGATCCGCTTCATCAACGCAGGAGACTACCTTCTATGTCACCTTACCGAATCATTCCTTAAGGCTCGCCAAGACCTCCCTTCACTTCTGCACCTCCACTACCTCGAGAAGAAGAAGGTGGCCGAGCGAGGACAACAAATCACTGCCTTACAAGCCCACATTGCCAATCAGGAGCAACAAATCGAGGAGCTTCGGAAAACCCGCAACCAAACCCCACGCGGGAGGCATAGGAATGAATTTCCATATCCACCTCGTAGAAGATCGTCGTCAGGCCACCAACGACATAACCCAAGACTGAATGACAACATTTTTGCGTCCGTCACTTGTCACGGGTGTGGTGAACTTGGGCACATTAAAAGAATGTGTCCCAACAGGTGGCCGACTATCGCATACCCATTGGCACCACAAGGGGAGCCCAGAAACTGAAGACTGAACGCCCTTCTCTCCGAGCAGGCATGACTAGCAAGTCCGAGAACCCCTAGGGTAGGATGAGTCGTGTACCCCCATATGCGTAGTCGAGTCCGTGTGATGGTTCGAATGGAACCACGTTCTGTGTTGCCTGTTTTTATTTGTTTGTGTTTTGATATAAGTCGCACATTTTCCCTAGGCAGCTTGTACGCGACTATATCACCTATCGTGTCTTAATGGAATTGTGTGTGGCCTTTACGTCACCTGTTTGGTTGCACTTGCACTATAGAACCCCCTTTTTGGCATTCCCCTCCTCTATGCCACTTTTCACTCTCATCTCTCTCATCAACTGAAGACCGGTAAGACAAGATACACCAAGGATTCTACTTCGGCAACCAATTAGCACTGAAGACTTTTGCTACGGCCTCCTAGACCAAGTGCAGACCCTTAGAGTTATGGTTGCCCCTCAAGATTAGAGACCCATTCCTAGACCCTTCGAGACTTCATAAGATACCCCAGCTCGCATCCTAGAATCCTTGAAACCCTTAAGCCTTACCAAGCCACAACATGGTCAGATCATGACCTCAAGCTTTGGCTCTAGCCCGAGAAGACCTTGGCCAATATTCAACTGTGACCACCACCAATACCCCCATCCTACTTTATGCACCGCATGAACAAAGTCTTCATGGAGTACTTGTACAAGTTGGTTGTCATCTTTTTTTGGTGACCTCCTTGCCTACCCGAAGACGTAAGAAGAACCATTCAGCTGGTTAGGGACCATCTAAAGACCGCCATGTCAAGGAGGAAGAACTATACCAACCACCATCGTCAAGAAGTGAACTTACTCGTCGAAGACTGTGCGTATCTGCAAACCACTCCTCTCGGAAGGACTAAGCATTTCCATGTCAAAGGGAAGCTCACTCCAAGATTTAACAACCCCTCCGAGATCGCCACAAGACGAAGAGAAGACATATACCAGATGGAGTTACCACTTGAGTTACCCACTATGCGTAATGTTTCCACATGACACAACTCCGGAAGTGTTTTCAACTTCCTAGCTAGCCCGATCACTAACAAGGACATCGATCCCCGAGCCATCGACCCCCAACCTAACCTGACCTACGTGAGAAACCCCTTAGCAACCCGGATCAAGCAGAACATCATACACGAAGCCACACCATCAAGTACTTCAAGGTTCAATGGAGCACCATTCGGAAGCAGGAGCAGTATGGGGATGTGAAGACTACTCCATATCCAAGTTTCCATATTCCTTTCCACGCCTAGTTTGGGAATCTCGGGGACGAGATTCTTGTAAGGGGGTAGGTCTATCACACCCTGATTTTCATGCCACAACACTTAAGCTAATAAATCATGATAAAATGTGGTTTGACAAAAACTTTTGAGTGTTTTTTCTTTGCTTTGATTGCATGTTTGACTGCTGTTTGCAAGTGCTCTAGAAAAATCAAGTAAATTCTCCAACTCTTATACTCCTTCTCCTTGATCCAAAAACCTTTCCCAATGATCATGCCATGTGTAGAGGACATAAAAATAATTTGTCCAAATAGTATTTTCAAAAAATTAGTTTTTCAAAAACCCCTAAATTGAGGTTTGCACTGCAAGTACTTAATTAAGGGCAGTAAAAATCTTTACACAAATATATTTGACTCCTATTAGATATAGGATACCCAGAAACCACAAAATATAATTTTAAAAGTTATTTGTAAGTGCATCTAGTGCCCCTTAGTGATTTTGGTGTATTGAAGACTTATAGGTTAAGGGACTAATGCATTTGTGAGTGTACACAGGTCTATAAGTCTATGAGGAGTTTGATATTTACAGAGAAAGTCGACCCCTAAAAATGAAGTTCTTCGACTGAAGACTTTGGATCTCTGAAGACATTCTGAAGACTTTGAAAGTGAAGAAATTGGTGTGACCTTGAATACTTGGTATTCGTTCGAGGAACATGAAGCGTGAAGACTTTTGTTTTCGTAGTTTCATTTTCTCTTTCTTGAGTCATAGGAAACACCGTACTGTTAAAGGGGGTTGACGAAATACTAAGGAAAAATTTCCATGTGATACTCAACTCAAAATCCTACCTACCAATCCCTTCGAGTGAAGCCATTGGAAATCTCATACAGTCCAGTCATATTCTTCAGTGACAGAGACGAAGTTCTTCTGGTCTCTGAGGAATTTGTTCTAACTGAGGAGTTAGGAATTCGCTAGTGCGGATTGTCTACACAGTGAGGAACATGATAGCCCTGAGGATTTTGCTACTCAAAATTCCGACCGTTGTTGTGCTATGCGCCAGCTGTCCCAGAATATCTATCCACCTATCGGTCATATCATTGAAGGGCATTTATGTCTTATCATGTCAGGCTATAAATAGCCACCCCCTACAACCACTAGCTGGTTGGCTGCTCCGAGAAAAACTAACACTTGTCATTTGAGAGCAACCCATCCTCCGAGGACTTTGAGAGAAAATCATCAAGTGAGGAAAAACCCAAACACAAACACCTACAAACCCCAAGTGATTGAGCATCACTGAAGAGATAGATCATGTGTGGATCCGACGCTTGTTACCTTTGAAGACTGTGCTTCTTCCAGATGGTTAGGCGTCATGGTCTAGAGCATCCAGGAGGAATTGTGGATCGCCAAGTGACCAAGTTTGTGAAGGTTCGGAAGTCACCTGAAGACTTACCACGAGTGATTGGACGAGGTCTGTGTGACCTTAGTTCAAGGAGAATATGGTGAGGACTTGGTGTCCTGAGCTACGTGTTCAGGACTGGGTGTCCGGGACTGTGTGTCCTCGAGTTTAAATACTCAGCCACTCCAACCAGATGTACAACTGAGACAACAGTTGGAACTGGTCTACCAAATCATTGTCTTCACCAAGCTTACTGGTTCTATTCCCTCAACTCTTTCATTTCCTCATAACTGTGTTGTGTGCTAGTTCATATCTGTGTTTGAAGACTTTGACTGAAGACTTTCTCAATTTCCTCAGTTCAATTTCTTCAGTCTGTTTGTCTTCATCCTGTGTTATCTTGTGCTTACGCTTCCTGTACTCTATGCCTGTCTTCATTTCATCATGATGACTATGCGTGTATTCTGTTATGTTTACTTTTGAGTACTTATTCCACTGCTAGTCATTCTTCGCTAAGGAATTTCCTCACCGGCAAATTCCTCAGTGAAGAATTTCATAAAAATCGCCTATTCACCCCCCTCTAGTCGATATAACGCACTTTCAATTGTTATCAAAGCAAGGTACTCCCTTGTTCTGTGTGATTTTGGTTTAACCGCCTGGAGTTTAGTTATGTCGACCGCAGGTATGATCAAGGTCTCTGCCGGGTGTCCTACCTTCGATGGGATGGACTACCCCTACTGGAAGAATAAGATGCGAATGCATCTTGAGGCAATTGATAACAATCTCTGGTATGTTGTGGAAAATGGTGTTCCCTCAGTCACACCTTCTCTGAACGCTGCTGATCTGAGGAGATTCAAGCAACTCGACTCTCAAGCGAAGAATATCATATGTGGCTATCTGAGCAAAGGACAGTATGGTGGAGTGAGTGCTTTGGAGACAGCGAAGCTTATCTGGGACAGGTTGTCCAAAGTGAATGCAGGAGTCTCAACACAGCGTGACTCTCGAGTTGATGTTCTTCGCAATCTCTTCAATCGCTTCAAAAGACTCGACAATGAAAGTGTTCAACAAACCTTCGACCATCTCACTGACATCCCAATGAGCTTCAAGCACTTGGTGCCACTGACATCACCGACCATGAGGTGGTGAAGGAATTGCTGAGATCGCTTGATTCCTCATTTGACACTCTGTCATTGCTGATACAAGAACGTGCTGATTACAAGTCACTTGATCCCGCTGATATTCTCGAGAGGCTAAATACTCTTGAGTTCCAACTTGCGGAAAAAAGAGATCTGTATGGTTCGAGCTATGGCAGATCACGCACACTGAAGGCCAAGGCAGTACCTAAGTCCGAAGATGAAGACTCTGGTAGCAGCCTTGGTGATCCTGAAGAACTAAGCCATGATCAGGCTCTGCTCGTGAAGAAGTTCCAAAAGTTCTCAAGACGTGGTCGCCTTGGAAGACCCTCAAGGAGCAATGATTCCTCATCCAGTGACTACAAGAGGAGGCTCGGCCACAAGTGCAAGAAACCTGGACATTACATTCAAGATTGTCCTCAGTGGGAAAAGGAATCAAAGAAGAAGAAATACAAGGATTACAGTTCTGATGATGCGAAGAAAAAGAAGAAATCCACAAAATCTTCATCAACAAAATCTTCAAAGTCTTCATATCACAAGAAGAGCAGCTCCAAGAAGGCTAGGGCATTCATTGGCAAGGAAATGGACTCTGAGGCTGAATCTGAAGAAAATGAGGAAGAGGAGACATCTAAGGAGTCTTAATCCAGAGTGGCGAGCCTAGCTCTCGCTACTGCATTCGTCAGCAAGTCTATCTTCAACACTGAAGAAAATGACCTCACCAACAAGGCTGATGGAGGCGATGATGACTATGCTCCCACATATTGCTTCATGGCAAAGGGTGCCAAGGTACTCAAATCTACCTCCTCTGAATCAAGTGAGCATGAATCTAATGAAAACCTTAAGCCCAGCTATTCTAAACTTGCTAAGATTGCTGTAAAACAACAAAGGGCTCTTGAAAAGGTTCAAAACATGCTAGACAAAAGTGATGATATGTTGGGTGAATAAATGGATGGCACTAAAGCCTTGACTGAAAATCTTCAGAGACTTCAGACTAGGTTTGACATTCTTCAAGGTCATCATAACACTCTCTTATCTGATCATGAGAAGCTTTCTTATGAATTTCTTCAAAGAAAGCAAGATCTTGAGAAGTTAAGAGTGAGTTATGAAGACCTTCAGAAGGAGCGTGATTCATTACTTGCTCAACAAATTAGCGCTTCTTAGGAAGGATTTGTTCCTCCATGCTTGAAGTGCATTGAACGTGAATCTACTAATTCTTCACCTGAATGTTCAAATGTTGCTAATGTTTCAAATTCTTCACATGCCTCTGCTATCACTAATTCCTCATCTGAGGACATTGCTAGTATCACTGACGATGCAGGGCTGAAGAAATTGTACATGACAGGCATGTACAAAAGCCTCAAAGGGCATCAGACTCTTTGTGATGTGCTTAAAAAGTAGATCCTCAACAGGAACCCTAGGAAAGAGGGTATTGCTTTTGAGAGGAAACTCAATGCTGATGGTACATATTGGAAGCCTGAGTAGTACCCCAAAACTAAATGGGTTGCTGCAAAGGGACCTCCAGTTGATCCATCTAAATTTTCTGGATTTGCATGTGAATCTCCTCATTCTGATGATGAGTAATTTGACTCCAACTATAAACTATTCAAAAATCAGAATGGTGAAGTATTTGCTAGATATGTTGGCACTAACTACAGGAACGATTCCCCTATGAAGAAAATCTGGGTTCCCAAAAGATGCCTTGAAAATCTTCAAGTGGATGTCATCATGACACCACCTAGGAACAATAGGAACCCCAGATAAAATTCTTCATATGGACCAAATTCTTCATATGGATCCAAGTCCTCATACGGACCAAACTCTTCACATGGATCATATTCCTCAAAAAGATCAAAGTCCTCATATGAACATCATCGTGCTAACCCGTCTGTTTCGCAGGGAAGATCTAAGGATTATGGATATGTGCATTATTCTTCAAATCATTATGTCCATAAGTCCTCGAAGAATTTCTCTGCCTACTCTTATGCTTACTCTAACCCCTCTTATGTGAAATGAAATGGACTGGCTTCTATGCCATCCTTCTCGTATGGAGCTCGCAGAGTGATGAACTCTTTTCCACCCCTTCAGATGTGGCTGGTGAAGAAAAAGAACTAATCTCTTCTGCAGGGTCAAGTGTCCAGACATACGAAATCGTCTGAAGAATTTGTTGGAGACCTGAGTAAGCCTGATAGGACGCAGGCTAATCATGAAGAAATGAACTTTCATTTCTCACGTCCTCATACTGCTTTATCTGTTCTGTTTCTTGATGAAATTGATCTGATGAATGGATGTCATATTCTTCACTGATGAAGTATATGAGTTTGTAAGCTGCACTAATTCATTTGCAAGATGATCAACCCAAGGCCACTGAGTGGGTCCTCGATAGTGGATGTACAAATCACATGACTCGTGACAACAATCTATTGATGGATGCTCCATTATCTCCGTCGCATCTGAAGCATATCATCTTTGCCGGTAAAGGCAAAAGTCAGGTATTGGGTCTAGGTAAGGTTACAATCTCAAAGGATGGACACATGGACAAAGTCATGCTTGTCGAGTCCTTAGGATGCAACCTTATGTCTGTCTCAATGCTTTGTGATCTTGATATGGTTGTTGTCTTTGGCAAGTATCGTTGTGTTGTGATTACGGAAGCTGACAATTCCAAAGTCTTCGAAGGCTTTAGGAGAGTAAACATGCATATTGTTGATTTCTCTACAGGACCACAACCAGCCGTGTGCCTACTTGCAAAAGCTTCAGAAGGCTGGCTCTGGCATCGAGGACTTGGTCATGCAGGCATGAGGAATTTGCACGCGCTTGTGAAGAAGAAGCATGTCATTGGCATCGAGAATGTCAAATTCCTCAAGGATCACCTATGCGGAGCCTGTGAAGCTGGGAAGATGACAAACGCCAAGCATCCAGCAAAAACTATCATGACCACTACTCGCCCATTTGAATTGCTTCACATGGATCTCTTCGGTCCTAATCATTATTCCGCTGTTTCAAATGAAGCATCTCAATATGGCTTTGTTATTGTTGATGATTACTCTCGTTACACATGGGTACACCTTGTTACTTACAAACATGAAGTGCAGGAAGTCTTCAAACGATTTTCCTCGAGGGCTTCAACCAACTTTGGTGTGAAGATCAAGCACATCCGAAGTGACAATGGCACTGAGTTCAAGAATTCTGGTCTCGATGACTATCTTAATGGACTTGGTATTACTCATGAGTTATCTGCTCCTTATACTCCTCAGTAGAACGGCGTCGTGGAGCGCAAGAACAGGACTCTTGCTGAGATGGCTCGCACAATGCTTGATGAATACAAAACGCCTCGTCGTTTCTAGACTGAGGCAATTTATACTGCGTGTAACATCATCAACAGAGTATATCTTCACAAATTCTTCAAGAAGACTGCCTATGAACTCCTCGCTGATAAGAAACCCAATGTAAGTTATTTCAAAGTCTTCGGTGCTAAATGTTGGATTAGAGATCCTCATCACGACTCAAAATTTGCACCGAAAGCACATGAAGGTTTTATGCTTGGTTACAGAAAGGACTCGCACACCTACAGACTCTTTGAAAGTGCGTTATATCGACTAGAGGGGGGGGGGTGAATAGGCGATTTTTATGAAATTCTTCACTGAGGAATTTGCCGGTGAGGAAATTCCTTAGCGAAGAACTACTAGCAGCGGAATAAGTACTCAAAAGTAAACATAACAGAATACAAGCATAGTCATCATGATGAAATGAAGACAGGCACAGAGTACAGGAAACGTAATCACATGATTACACAGGATGAAGACAAACAGACTGAAGAAATTAAACTGGGAAATTGGGAAAGTCTTCAGTCAAAGTCTTCAAACATAGATATGAACAAACACACAACACAAATATGAGGAAATGAAAGAGTTGAGGAAATAGAACCAGTAAGCTTGGTGAAGAAAATGATTTGGTAGACCAGTTCCAACTGTTGTCTCAGTTGTACGTCTGGTTGGAGCGGCTGAGTATTTAAACTCGAGGACACACAGTCCCGGACACCCAGTCCTGAACACACAGCTCAGGACACCCAATCCTCACCGTATTCTCCTTGAACTAAGGTCACACAGACCTCGTCCAATCACTCGTGGTAAGTCTTCAGGCGACTTCCAAACCTTCACAAACTTGGTCACTCGGTGATCCACAATTCCTCTTGGATGCTCTAGACCATGACGCCTAACCGTCTGGAAGAAGCACAGTCTTCAAAGGTAACAAGTGTCAGATCCACTCAGGATCAATCTCTTCAGTGATGCTCAATCACTTGGGCTTTATAGGTGTTTGGGTTTTGGGTTTTTGGTTTTTCCTCACTTGATGATTTTCGCTCAAAGTCCTCAGAGGATGGGTTGCTCTCAAATGACAAGTGTCAGTTTCTCTCGGAGCAGCCAACTAGCTAGTGGTTGTAGGGGGCGGCTATTTATAGCCTAGGGAGCAGCCCGACATGATAAGACATAAATGCCCTTCAATGATATGACCGTTAGGTGGATAGATATTTTGGGACAGCTAGCGCATAGCACAACAACGGTCAGAATTTTGAGTAGCAAAATCCTCAGGGCTATCGTGTTCCTCACTGTGTAGGTAATCCGCACTAGCGAATTCCTAACTCCTCAGTCAGGACAAATTCCTCAGAGACCATAAGAACTTCGTCTCTGTCACTGAAGAAATTGACTGAACTGTATGAGATTTCCAATGGCTTCACTCGATGGTATTGGTAGGTGTAGGATTTTGAGTTGAGCATCACATGGAAAATTTTCCTTAGTATTTCCTCGACCCCCTTTAATAGTACGGTGTTTCCTATGACTCAAGAAAGAGAAAAACAAAACTATGAAAACGAAAGTCTCCAAGCTTCATATTCCGCGCATGAATATCAAGTCTTCACGAACACACCAATTTCTTCACTTTCAAAGTCTTCATGAAAGTATTCAGAAATACCAAAATCTTCAGTCAAAGATATTCATTTTTAGGGGTCGACTTTTCCTGTAAATATCAAACTCCTCATAGACTTATAGACCTGTGTACACTCACAAACGCATTAGTCCCTTAACCTATAAGTCTTCAATACACCAAAATCACTAAGGGGCACTAGATGCACTTACAATCTCCCCCTTTTTGGTGATTGATGACAATATAGGTTAAGTTTTCAACGGGGATAAACATATGAAGTGTAACTACTGATATTGAGGAATTTGATTGCAAGATATAGAAGAACTCCCCCTGAAGATGTGCATAGTGAGGAATTTGCCTTTGAAGCAATGCACACTTGAAGAGTTGAATCATGGAGATCTCCCCCTATATCTTGTAATTCATACACGCATTTAACATATAATATGAAGAATTTGAAATGCATGATGAAATATGGTGCCTGATGAAATTTAGCATGCGTGCAATAATATTAACGAGGAATAAGCATGCAGAATAGTGCATCAAAAGTATCAGACCACCATCGGGTTTAAGATTACAACTCGATCCAATAAAGTTTCAGAAGAACGAGAGTTGTAACTTAACAAATAAAAAAACACCCATATAGTAGACCCGCTTGAAGACTAACTCATATTTCTCCCCCTTTGTCATCGAATGACCAAAAGGATCGAAAATGAGGACTAACGCCCCTGAAGATAATTATGTTGATGAAGGAGCGCCAGCGTTGTTGGGGTCGTTTGTTGATGTAGGGCCTGCCGCAGTGTCGTCCAAATCTTCATGTTCATCAGTGTCGCGCGATGAAGAAAATGAGCTGGCCACCAGAGAAGGAACCTGGACCTTCTTGAATTTCTTCGGTGGAGGTGCAGACCAGTCAAAATCTTCTTTGAGACCCATGTTCTTCAGATCTTCTTCACCATACAGATGTGACAGGATTGCCCAGGTGCGACCGAAGACTTGATGGAGGTAGTAGTGGTTTTTCTTCACTGCATTGTGTGTGGCAGTCATGTTGTGAAGAAGTGAACCAAACTGACGCTTAACCCATTTGTGATTTCGATCCACCTTCTGGTGAAGACTAAGCAAAAGTTCGCGGTCAGTCATCACGCGCAGAGCAGTGGCTTGAGGAGTGGACTTAGGTGCATTGGCAGAGCCATGTGTGGCAGAGTCATCATTGGTGGAATAAGATGCAGCTTTGCAAAACTGACCATCCAATGGATGAATGCCTTCATCTATTGCAGCTAGTGCCTTGCCCTTTCCATCAACTAAGGAATATGTCTGCTTGAGGACTTCAATTGGGGGCAAGTAGCTGAGGTGATTCTGGCAATCAGCTCTGTAGTTGAGTGAAGACCTTGTCCTGAGGAATCTCATAATCCAAGGTGCATAAGGCTTCAGCTCAAACGGAGACAGTGCAACATTGGCCATAGTCCTCATGAAGAAATCATGATAATTGACAGGAATGCCACGAACGATGTTGAATACCAGATTCTTCATGATGCCAAAAATTTCCTCATCAGATGAGTCGTGGCCTTTGATGGGACTGATTGTCCTCATAAGAATACGATAGACAGTTCTGGGCACGTACAGCAATTCCTTCACGAGGAATTTGGTTCTTGGTGCTTGACCTGGCTTCACAGGTTTCATCAGCACCTGCATGTAATGATGTGTGAGCTCAGGTTCACTGTAGATGCAGCGAGCTTCTTCAAGGGGAGGACTGAGTGGTAGAGCACGAAGCAATTCAGAGGCTGGTGCAGTGAGTGTTTTCAGACATCCAGTCCAGCACCCATGAATTCACACCTTCAGCATCTCCGGTGATGTGCAACGTTGCATAGAATTGAAGAATCAGTTCTTCATTCCAATCGTAGATGTCAGAGCAAAAGTTGAGCAGTCCAGCATCGTGAAGAACACTGAGGACTGGTGCGAAGCACGGCAGAGATTCCATATCCACGTGAGGAATATGCTCATGGTAGAAGATTTTCTCCTTGTTGAACAGCACTGAGGAATAGAAATTTGCTTGACTGGCAGTCTAGAAACGCCTCTTCCTAATGTGAGCAGAGTCATATGGGTTGTAATCTTCGAAGAATATGTGATCGCCGAAGAAATCATCAGCCTTGAACTTTTGCTTGCGTGAGAAAGGATCCTTTGGCTTCGGCAGAGCAGTGTCAGTGAGTTGCATCACAACCTCAGGAATCTCAATCGCAGGTTCTTCAGGCTGAGGAATTTCTGGTTCCTCCTCAGTGGCATTCTGTGTCATCGGTTGTTCAGCAGCAGCACTTTCTTCAGCGCTAGTGGCTGGAATTTCCTCATGGACAGATGTAGTGGGATGAGTTTCTTCAGAGCCCATGGGAACAGTTTGTGTGGGGGACTGAGGAATTTGCTGTAGATGGGTGAACATTGGAGAGTTTGTTTGCTGACTTTCCCAGAATTCATCACTGATTACGGGTGTGGAGCAGCTAATGTCCACATCTTCATCTTCCATTTCTTCAACGCCAACCTCTTCAGCTGTGAACTGAGGCATAGGCGAGGATATGAGAGGTGTTGAAGGGATCGCATCCGCTTTAATTTCTTCATCCAACGGTTCAGACGAAGCAGCAAAAGGAGTTTCTTCATCAGATCCGCTAGGGATCACATATTCTTCATCAAAAGGAACAAGGTCCTTTAATTGCCTGGTTGAGATGGGAACAACATCAATCGGATTTGCAAACAAACTTGTCATAGGCTTCATTTTCTTTGGAGCTGAAGAATCTGAAGCAACTGATACTTTCCTTTTCTTCACTATAGCACGCTCTTCAGCCTTGGTCTTCTTCACATTTGATGCAGATGGAAGGATTGAAGTTGAAGTTGGTGCAGGAGCAGCTGAGGAATCTGGTTGATTTTCTTCAGGCACAACTGATGCAGTTGCCCTGAGTTCTTCAGTTTCTTCAGGCACAGCACTAGTGGATGCCCTGGCAATTTCTTCAGCGGCTGGAATTCAGTCATCAGCCCTGGAACTCACATTATCTTCAGCAGCCCGATTGTCATCAGCGGTGCTGGCATTTTCTTCAGTAGGCTGAGCAGATGCTTCAGCCTGAGGAATTTCCTGTTGCGTTGGGGCTGCAACATTGGAAGTGAAGTTATTCGCAAGTTTCACAAAATGAAACTTGGCTCCAAGCCAATCAGAGCGATATGCGTCAAAGTCATCACTGAGTTTCTTAATCTCAGTCTGAATAGTGACAAGTTCTTCAGTTGTCATAGAGACAACGTTTTTCTTCAGATAGCGCTCTTTCTTGTACTGCGCTTTCTTGATCTGCCTGGCCTTCTCAAATTTCCATTTTCTTCTTGAATGAAGTGGGTCAGCATGTGACTCTGGCCAGGAGTCAGCTTGAAGTCAGGCAAGGGAGTGTTGGGGTCCTTGTGCCAATCATCAATATAGTCGAGGATCAGCTTGGGATCCAAAAGCAGTGGCACTTCTGAACCTTTGGCTCTAGCGGCCCTGACTTGCCTGTCTCTGATGATTTCTGCAAGTTCATCATGATCAGCTTCGTCTTCATTAGACGGCACTTGGAAAGCGACTTGCTTCTTTTGAGGACTTGGGCGAGGACCTCGTCCAGCAGTGGCCTTTGTCTTCAGCAGTGAGGGGCCAGCTAAGGAACTTGGTGCAGCTGAGGAACTAGATGAGACACCTGAGGCAATGGAGATGCCGGCAGTCCTTTGGCACGAGGCGAGATGCACAGGTGCTAAGGATTTGGTCGGAACAGCTGAAGGCTTTGGCGGAGGAGCTGAGGACTTTGGAGGAACAAGAGCAGCATGAGGAATTGGCCGTGAGGGCTTTGATGATTCTGGCCGTGAGGGCATTGCTGAGGAACTTGGCCTGCGTGCAGGCTTCTTAGACATAGCCTTCTTTGGCTTAACAGCAGAGGCCTCAGCAGAGGCAGCAGCAGCAGCAGAGTCTTCATTGAATTTCCTCACTGCTTCTCTGGCTTGCTTAGCCAACTTGGTTTGGTGCTTGGCCCATTCATCAGGATAGTCCTCACCGCGCTTGAGGCTAGTGGGATCTGCTATTTGTGGAGGATTGAGTGCGAATTTCTTCATGTACTTAGGAGTGACATATCTGTACTCCCTCCATTCACTTGCCCATCTCTTCTCTATCCTCTGTTTGCGCACTTTGCGCTCATTCTTGGTTTCCTCAGTAGGTGTACAGTACCCAACATATATGTCATCAGGGATTTCAAACGCTGTATTTACCTCAGGCCTCTTTCCTCCCTTCTGTGGCCTTTTACCATCAGCCATTTTCTTCAGTTGAGGAATTTGAACTATCGAATTCTCTGAAGAAGTATGCAACTTTTCTTCGAGGAACGCTGCAAATGAGTTAAGTTGATGAGAACCTAATGATTCAGCAGCTGACATGTGTACCTGTGAATAGAGTATAGTTGCGAGGAATTTGGAGAGGTCATATGCGTTCTCAGAAGGTTTTTCAAAAAGAACAAGTTTGAGGAATTTGACCAGATGAGTCTTGAAGATTTTCACTAAGCGTTCTTTGTCTTAGGTTCCAGAGTTGTATAGATCGAAGATCCACACAATTGAGGAATCTTGAAGAAAAATGATGCTTAGAGACATGAATCAAGAACAGATGACTTGTGAGGTGTTCAGTGTGTGAAGATATGAAGAAAAACACTTTTGAAGATTTTGTAGATAATCATTCGAATCAATGAGGGCAGTAAAAGTAACTTTTAATTACCCTGGATGAAGAACACGACGAACTGGAGTGAGGAGATGTGAAGTTCGTCTGTGCAGATCTTCCACGCCCTAACTTGGCGGAGGAAGACGGCTACGGCGGCGGCGGAGTGAAGATTTCCGCTGTCGGTGCGAGTACGTCGGCGACGAGGTCGAGGCAGTGAAGCTCTTCCTCACCGGTGGCGATGAAGTAGCGGCGGCGCTAGGGTTTGAGAAGCTCGAGCTGGAGAGACAGGTCGAGCAGAGTAAAAGAAGTGAGGAACGGAAGGAGGGGTATTTATAGCCATGGTGAAAAACTGCTCGCCCAAAGAAATTGGACGAACGTGCCCCTGACCCTTCTCATTCGCATGACATGTGTCACCCACATAGTGAGAGGTGGAGATCGTGTTAGATCATGGGTGAGTGGATAAGTGTATCATGGGATGCGAGACGGTTTGAGCGGCAAAGCCAAAATTTTTGATAAGATAGGTTTTAAAGTTCCGTTCGCAATTTCTTCAGCTGACAAGGACACAGTGAAGATTTTGAATGAGTTTCAAATAGAACGCACATGAAGAATTTGTGAACAGATTGGGTTGAGTATAGCATAGAGGGGAAGGGTCCGATCACATTCACTTAGCAGAAACCAACTTGAAGAAATAGCAATAAGTGAATGCTGTAGAGGACATAAACTCATATATATATATATAGCCAATGAAGAAAAACAACGGAACGAATGAAGACTATGTAAAGTTGAAGAATATGAATAATTTGAGGAATTTCAACTTTTGGTGGTGGCGTGACCCACCGTATAAGAATGATGATTTCAGACACCGCGTACAATTATCGTAGGGTTCTGAGAATTAAATTCTTCGTTAATTTCTTCACACTAAGAGTGTCATTCTTCATTGATTGAAGAAAAACGTTTCTTCATGTGTTGCACATCTAAGTCATCAATTTTGCATAAGTGTTAGGATGAGTGTCCTTTTCAAAGACCATTCGAAGATTCTAGGATATTTAGCTCACACCGCAACTTGCTAAATCTCTTCTCATCCAAGGGCTTTGTGAAGATATCGGCTAGCTGTTCTTCAGTCTTCACATGCTCAATAGAAATGTCGCCCTTCAACACATGATCATGGAGAAGATGATGACGAATCTGAATGTGCTTTGTCTTCGAGTGCTGAACTGGGTTGTGAACAATATTGATGGCACTCTCATTGTCACAGAGGAGAGGCACATTCTTCATGTTGACGCCGTAGTCCTTGAGAGTTTGCTTCATCCATAGCAATTGGGCACAGCAAGAACTAGCGGCAATGTACTCAGCTTCAGCAGTAGATAGTGATACGCAGTTCTGTTTCTTCGAGGACCAACAAACCAAAGATCGTCCGAGGAAATGACATGTACCAGATGTTGACTTGCGATCCACACGATCACCAGCATAGAATATCCAACAAGATCAAAAGCCGAGCCCTTGGGGTACCATAATCCAAGTGTTGGTGTGTGAGCTAGATATCGAAGAATATGCTTCACAGCCTTGTGGTCTGATTCCTTCGGTGTAGCTTGAAATCGGGCACACATGCAAACACTAAGCATTATATCTGGCCTAGATGCACATAAGTACAATAAGGAACCTATCATGGAGCGGTATACCTTATGATCGAAGTCAATACCATTTTCATCAGTGCATAGATGGCCATTTGTGGGCATAGGAATTTTGACGCCTTTGCAATCTTGCATGCCGAATTTCCTCAGTACATCCTTGAGGTATTTCTCCTGAGATATGAATATGCCATTGTGTTGTTGACGAATTTGAAGACCTAAGAAGAATTTCAACTCTCCCATCCTAGACATTTGATATTCTTCACTCATCATATAGGCAAATTCATCACTATAACGTTGGTCACTATAGCCAAAGATAATATCATCAACATATATTTGGCACACAAACAATTCACCATCATAAGATTTAGTGAAAAGAGTAGGGTCGAGTGAACCGGGTTTGAAGCCTTTCTTCATGAGGAGTTCCTTCAAGGTATCATACCAAGCCCGTGGGGCCTTCTTGAGGCCATAGAGGGCCTTGTTGAGTCTGAAGACTTTGTCAGAATTCTTTGGATCTTCAAAACCTGGGGGTTGAGAAACATATACTTCTTCCTCAAGCTTACCATTGAGGAATGCACTTTTCACATCCATTTGATATAAAGTGATATCATGATGGTTAGCATAAGCAAGTAATATGCGAATAGCCTCAAGTCTAGCAACAGGTGCGAAAGTTTCATCGAAATCAATTCCTTCAACCTGCGTGTAGCCTTGAGCTACAAGTCGTGCCTTATTCCTCACCACAAGGCCATTTTCATCTTTCTTGTTGCGGTAGATCCACTTTGTGCCGATGATATTGTGCTTGCGAGGATCTGGACATTTGACCAGTTCCCAGACATTGTTAAGCTTGAACTGATGTAATTCTTCTTGCATGGCCTGAATCCACTCAGGCTCCAGAAATGCTTCATCTACCTTAGTGGGCTCTGTAATAGAGACAAAAGCATACTGCCCACAAAAGTTAGACAAATGTGAAGCTTTTGAGCGTGTGAGAGGACCTGGCGCTTTGATGTCATTGATGATCTTTTCAACTTGCACTTCTTTTGCAATGCGAGGATGAGCTGGTTCTCGTTGAAGAGTTTGATCAGCGTTTTCTTCAGCACCATTTTCTTCATCATTTTCTTCAGGTGCATTAGCTCGACGTTCTTCATGTTCTGGAATGAATTCTTCAGCAGATTCTTCAGTAGGAATGACATCCTCAGTAGCCTTGAACTTGATAGTTTCCTCAGGTGTTGGTTCATCTATCATAGTAGGTAGGTGCTCTCTTTGCGAGCCATTAGTTTCATAGAACCGCACATCTACAGTTTCAACAACTTTGTGAAGAACGTTGTTGAAGACTCTGTAGGTGTGCGAGTCCTTTCCGTAACCAAGCATAAAAACTTCATGTGCTTTCAGTGCAAATTTTGAGTTGTGATGAGGATTTCTAATCCAACATTTAGCACCGAAGACTTTGAAATAACTTACATTGGGTTTCTTATCAGTGATGAGTTCATAGGCAGTCTTTTTGAAGAATTTGTGAAGATATACTCTGTTGATGATGTGGCACGCAGTATCAATTGCCTCAGTCCAGAAACGACGAGGCGTTTTGTATTCATCAAGCATAGTGCGAGCCATCTCAGCAAGAGTCCTGTTCTTGCGCTCCACGACGCCATTCTGCTGAGGAGTGTAGGGAGCAGATAACTCATGAGTAATACCAAGTTCATCAAGATAGTCACCGAGACCAGAATTCTTGAACTCAGTGCCATTGTCACTTCTGATGTGCTTGATCTTCACAACAAAGTTGGTTGAAGCCCTCGAGGAAAATCGTTTGAAGACTTCCTTCACTTCATGTTTGTAAGTAACAAGGTGTACCCATGTATAGCGAGAATAATCATCAACAATAACAAAGCCATATTGAGATGCTTCATTTGAAATAGCAGAATAATGATTAGGACCAAAGAGATCCATGTGAAGCAATTCAAACGGGCGAGTGGTGGTCATGATAGTCTTTGCTGGATGCTTGGCCTTCGTCATATTCCCAGCTTCACAGGCTCCGCATAGGTGATCCTTGAGGAATTTGACATTCTCGATGCCAATGACATGCTTCTTCTTCGCAAGCGTGTGCAAATTCCTCATGCCTGCATGACAAAGTCGTCGATGCCAGAGCCAGCCTTCTGAAGCTTTTGCAAGTAAGCACACGGCTGGTTGTGGTCCTGTAGAGAAATCAACAATATACAGGTCTCCTCTCCTAAAGCCTTTGAAGACTTTGGAATTGTCAGCTTTCATAACCACAACACAACGGTACTTGCCCAAGACAACAACCATATCAAGATCACAAAGCATTGAGACAGACATAAGGTTGTATCCTAAGGACTCAACAAGCATGACTTTGTCCATGTGTTGATCCTTTGTGATCGCAACCTTACCTAGACCCAATACCTGACTTTTGCCTTTGTCACCAAAGATGATATGCTTCAGATGTGACTGAGATAATGGAGCATCCATCAATAGATTCTTGTCACCAGTCATGTGACTTGTACATCCACTATCGAGGACCCACTCAGTGGCTTTAGGTTGATCATCCTGCAGACGAATTAGTGCAGCTTACAAACTCATATACTTCATCAGTGAAGAATATGACATCAATTCATCAGATCAATTTCATCAAGTAAAAGGATTGATAAAGCAATATGAGGATGTCAGAAATGAAAGTTCATTTCTTCATGATTAGCCTACATCCTATCTGGCATGCTCAGGTCTCTAGCAAATTCTTCAGACGATTACATGCGTCTAGAGACCTGACCCTGCAGAAGAGATTAGTTTTTTATTCACCACCCACATCTGAAGGGGTGGCAAAGAGTTCATCATTCTGCGAGCTCCATACGAAAAGGATGGCATAGAAGCCAGTCCATATTGTTTCACATCAGAGGGGTAGAGTAAGCATAAGAGTATGCAGAGAGATTCTTCGAGGACTTATGGACATAATGATTTGAAGAATAATGCACATATCCATAATCCTTAGATCTTCCCTGCGAAATAGACGGGTTAGCACGATGATGTTCATATGAGGACTTTGATCCATATGAGGAATTTCGTCCAGATGAAAAATTTGATCTGGGGTTCCTATTCTTCACAGGTGGCGTCATGATGACATTCACCTGAAGATTTTCAAGGCATCTTTTGGGAACCCAGATTTTCTTCATAGGGGAGCCGTTCCTGCAGTTAGTGCCAACATATCTAGCAAATACTTCACCATTATGATTTTTGAATAGCTTATAGTTGGAGTCAATTGACTCATCATCAGAATGAGGAGATTCACATGCAAATCCAGATAAGTTAGATGGATCAACTGGAGGTCCCTTTGCAGCAACCCATGTAGTTTTGGGGTACTACTCAGGCTTCCAATATGTACCATCAGCATTGAGTTTCCTCTCAAAGGCGATACCCTCTTTCCTAGGGTTCCTATTGAGGATCTTCTTTTTAAGCACATCACAAAGAGCCTGATGCCCTTTGAGGCTTTTGTACATGCCTGTCGTGTACAATTCCTTCAGCCCTGCATCGTTAGTGATACTAGCAATGTCCTCAGATGAGGAATTAGTGATAGCAGAGGCATGTGAAGAATTTGAAACATTAGCAGCATTTGAACATTTAGGTGAAGAATTAGCAGATTCACGTTCAATGCACTTCAAGCATGAAGGAACAAATTCTTCCTGAGAAGCGCTGATTTGTTGAGCAAGTAATGAATCGCGCTCCTTCTGAAGATCTTCATAACTCACTCTTAGCTTCTCAAGGTATTAATTTCTTTGAAGAAATTCATAAGAAAGCTTCTCATGATCGGATAAGAGAGTGTTATGATGACTTTGAAGATTGTCAAACCTAGTCTGAAATCTCTGAATATTTTCAGTCAGGGCTTTAGTGCGATCCATTTCTTCACCCAACATATCATCACTTTTGTCTAGCATGTTTTGAACCTTTTCTAAAGCCCTTTGTTGTTTTACAGCAATCTTAGCAAGTTAAGAATAGCCGGGCTTAATATTTTCATCAGATTCATTCTCACTTGATTCAGATGAGGTATATTTGAGTACCTTGGCACCCTTTGTCATGAAGCAGTAGGTGGGAGCGTAGTCATCATCCCCTTCATCAGCTTTGTTGGTGAGGTTATTTTCTTTAGTGTTGAAGATAGACTTGCTGACGAATGCAGTAGCGAGAGCTAGGCTCGCCACTCTGGATTCGGACTCCTCAGATGACTCCTCTTCCTCATTTTCTTCAGATTCAGCTTCAGAGTCCATTTCCTTGCCAATGAATGCCCTGGCCTTCTTGGAGCTGCTCTTCTTGTGATATGAAGGCTTTGAGGATTTTGATGATGATGATTTTGAGGATTTCTTCTTTTTCTTCGCATCATCAGAACTGTAATCCTTGTATTTCTTCTTCTTTGATTCCTTTTCCCATTGAGGACAGTCTTGAATGTAATGTCCAAGCTTCTTGCATTTGTGGCAGAGCCTCCTCTTGTAGTCACTTGATGAGGAATCATTGCTCCTTGAGGGTCTTCCAAGGCGACCACGTCTTGAGAACTTTTGGAACTTCTTCACGAGCAGAGCCAGATCATGGCTCAGTTCTTCAGGATCACCAAGGCTGCTATCAAAGTCTTCATCTTCGGACTCAGATACTGCCTTGGCCTTTAGTGCACGTGATCTGCCATAGCTTGAACCATAGAGATCTCTCTTTTCAGCAAGTTGGAACTCATGAGTATTTAGCCTCTCGAGAATATCAGCGGGATCAAGTGACTTGTAAT
Source organism: Triticum urartu (assembly GCF_056163025.1). Taxonomy (NCBI): domain Eukaryota; kingdom Viridiplantae; phylum Streptophyta; class Magnoliopsida; order Poales; family Poaceae; genus Triticum; species Triticum urartu. The sequence continues at coordinate 228,314,050 of NC_141878.1, forward strand.
CAGCACATTCTTGTATCATCAATGCCAGAGTGTCAAATGAGGAATCAAGCGATCTCAGCAATTTCTTCACCACCTCATGATCGGTGATGTCCATGGCACCAAGTGCTTGAAGCTCATTTGAGATGTCAGTGAGGCGATCGAAGGTTTGTTGAACATTTTCATTGTCGAGTCTTTTGAAGCGGTTGAAGAGATTGCAAAGAACATCAACTCGAGGGTCACGCTGAGTTGAGACTCCTTCATTCACTTTGGACAACCTGTCCCAGATAAGCTTCGCTGTCTCCAAAGCACTCACTCTGCCATACTGTCCTTTGCTCAAATGGCCACATATGATATTCTTCGCTTGAGAGTCGAGTTGCTTGAATCTCTTCACATCAGCAGCATTCAGAGAAGGTGTGACTGAGGGAACACCATTTTCCACAACATACCAAAGATCGTCATCAATTGCTTCAAGATGCATTCGCATCTTATTCTTCTAGTAGGGGTAGTCCGTCCCATCGAAGGTAGGACACCCAGTAGAGACCTTGATCATACCTGCGGTCGACACAACTAAAACTCCAGGCGGTTAAACCAAAATCACACAGAACAAGGGAGTACCTTGCTCTGATACCAATTGAAAGTGCGTTATATCGACTAGAGGGGGGGTGAATAGGCGATTTTTATGAAATTCTTCACTGAGGAATTTGCCGGTGAGGAAATTCCTTAGCGAAGAACTACTAGCAGCGGAATAAGTACTCAAAAGTAAACATAACAGAATAAAAGCATAGTCATCATGATGAAATGAAGACAGGCACAGAGTACAGGAAATGTAATCACAGGATAACACAGGATGAAGACAAACAGACTGAAGAAATTAAACTGAGGAAATTGGGAAAGTCTTCAGTCAAAGTCTTCAAACACAGATATGAACAAACTGAAGGAAATATGCCCTAGAGGCAATAATAAAGTTATTATTTATTTCCTTATATCATGATAAATGTTTATTATTCATGCTAGAATTGTATTAACCGGAAACATAATATATGTGTGAATACATAGACAAACAGAGTGTCACTAGTATACCTCTACTTGACTAGCTCGTTAATCGAAGATGGTTATGTTTCCTAACCATAAACAAAAGAGTTGTTATTTGATTAACGAGATCACATCATTAAGAGAATGATGTGATTGACATGACCCATTCCATTAGCTTAGCACCCGATCGTTTAGTATGTTGCTATTGCTTTCTTCATGACTTATACATGTTCCTATGACTATGAGATTATGCAACTCCCGTTTGCCGGAGGAACACTTTGTGTGCTACCAAACGTCACAACGTAACTGGGTGATTATAAAGGAGCTCTACAGGTGTCTCCAAAGGTACATGTTGGGTTGGCGTATTTCGATATTAGGATTTGTCACTCCGATTGTCGGAGAGGTATCTCTGGGCCCTCTCGGTAATGCACATCACATAAGCCTTGCAAGCATTGCAACTAATGAGTTAGTTGTGAGATGATGTATTACAGAACGAGTAAAGAGACTTGCTGGTAACGAGATTGAATTAGGTATTAAGATACCGACGATCGAATCTCGGGCAAGTAACATACCGATGACAAAGGGAACAACGTATGTTGTTATGCGGTCTGACCGATAAAGATCTTCATAGAATATGTGGGAGCCAATATGAGCATCCAGGTTCCGCTATTGGTTATTGACTGGAGACGTGTCTCGGTCATGTCTACATTGTTCTCGAACCCGTAGGGTCCGCACGCTTAAGGTTTCAATGACAGTTATATTATGAGTTTACGAGTTTTGATGTACCGAAGGAGTTCAGAGTCCCGGATGAGATCGGGTACATGACGAGGAGTCTCGAAATGGTCGAGACGTAAAGATCGATATATTGGACGACTATATTCGGACATCGGAAAGGTTTCGAGTGATTCGGGTATTTTTCGGAGTACCAGAGAGTTACGGGAATACGTATTGGGCCTTATTGGGCCATATGGGAAAGAAGAAAAAGGGCCTCAAGGGTGGCCGCACCCCTCCCCTTGGTCTGGTCCGAATTGGACTAGGGAAGGGGGGCGCCCCCTTCCTTCCTTCTCCTTTTCCCTTCCTCTTTTCCTATTCCATATGGGAGGTGGAATCCCACTAGGACTAGGGAGTCCTAGTAGGACTCCACACTTGGCGCGCCCCCTCCTAGGGCCGGCCTCCTCCTCCCTTGCTCCTTTATATACGGGGGCAGGGGGGCACCTCTAGACACAAGTTGATCCACGTGATCATATTCTTAGCCGTGTGCGGTGCCCCCTTCCACCATAATCCTCGATAATATTGTAGCGGTGCTTAGGCGAAGCCCCGCGACGGTAGTACATCAAGATCGTCACCATGCCATCGTGCTAATGGAACTCTTCCCCGACACTTTTCTGGATCGGAGTCCGGGGATCGTCATCGAGCTGAACGTGTGCTTGAACTCGGAGGTGCCGTAGTTTCGGTGCTTGATCGGTCGGGCCGTGAAGACGTACGACTACATCAACCACGTTGTGCTAACGCTTCCGCTGTCGGTCTACAAGGGTACGTAGATCACACTCTCCCCTCTCATTGCTATGCATCACCATGATCTTGCGTGTGCGTAGGAAATTTTTGAAATTACTACGTTCCCCAACAGTGGCATCCGATCCTAGGTTTTATGTGTTGATGTTATATGCACGAGTAGAACACAAGTGAGTTGTGGGCGATATAAGTCATACTGCTTACCAGCATGTCATACTTTGGTTCGGCGGTATTGTTGGACGAAGCGGCCCGGACCGACATTACGCGTACGCTTACGCGAGACCGGTTCTCTCGACGTGCTTTGCACAAAGGTGGCTAGCGGGTGACAGTTTCTCCAACTTTATTTGAACTGAGTGTGGCTACGCCCGGTCCTTGCGAAGGTTAAAACAGCACCAACTTGACAAACTATCGTTGTGGTTTTGATGCGTAGGTAAGATTGGTTCTTTCTTAAGCCCGTAGCAGCCACGTAAAACTTGCAACAACAAAGTAGAGGACGTCTAACTTGTTTTTGCAGGGCATGTTGTGATGTGATATGGTCAAGACATGATGCTAAATTTTATTGTATGAGATGATCATGTTTTGTAACCGAGTTATCGGTAACTGGAAGGAGCCATATGGTTGTCGCTTTATTGTATGCAATGCAATCGCGCTGTAATGCTTTACTTTATCACTAAGCGGTAGCGATAGTCGTGGAAGCATAAGATTGGCGAGATGACAATGATGCTACGATGGATATCAAGGTGTCGCGCCGGTGACGATGGTGATCATGACGGTGCTTCGAAGATGGAGATCACAAGCACAAGATGATGGTGGCCATATCATATCACTTATATTGATTGCATGTGATGTTTATCTTTTATGCATCTTATCTTGCTTTGATTGACGGTAGCATTATAAGATGATCTCTCACTAATTATCAGGAAGTGTTCTCCCTGAGTATGCACCGTTGTGAAAGTTCTTCGTGCTGAGACACCACGTGATGATCGGGTGTGATAGGCTCTACGTTCAAATACAACGGGGGCAAAACAGTTGCACACGCAGAATACTCAGGTTATACTTGACGAGCCAAGCATATACAGATATGGCCTCGGAACACGGAGACCGAAAGGTCGAGCGTGAATCATATAGCAGATATGATCAACATAGCGATGTTCACCAATGAAACTACTCCATCTCACGTGATGATCGGACATGGTTTAGTTGATTTGGATCACGTAATCACTTAGAGGATTAGAGGGATGTCTATCTAAGTGGGAGTTCTTAAGTAATATGATTAATTGAACTTAAATTTATCATGAACTTAGTCCTGGTAGTATTTTGCAAATTATGTTGTAGATCAATAGCTCGCGTTGTTGCTTCCCTGTGTTTATTTTGATATGTTCCTAGAGAAAATTGTGTTGAAAGATGTTAGTAGCAATGATGCGGATTGGATCCATGATCTGAGGTTTATCCTCATTGCTGCACAGAAGAATTATGTCCTTGATGCACCGCTAGGTGACGGACCTATTGCAGGAGCAGATGCAGACGTTATGAACGTTTGGCTAGCTCAATATGATGACTACTTGATAGTTTAGTGCACCATGCTTAATGGCTTAGAATCGGGACTTCAAAGACGTTTTGAACGTCATGGAGCATATGAGATGTTCCAGGTGTTGAAGTTAATATTTCAAGCAAATACCCAAGTTGAGAGATATGAAGTCTCCAACAAGTTCTATAGCTAAAAGATGGAGGAGAATCGCTCAACTAGTGAGCATGTGCTCAGATTGTCTGAGTACTACAATCGCTTGAATCAAGTGGGAGTTAATCTTCCAGATAAGATAGTGATTGACAGAATTCTCTAGTCACCATCACCAAGTTAGTAGAACTTCGTGATGAACTATGATATGCAAGGGATAACGGAAACGATTCCCAAGCTCTTCGTAATGCGGAAATTGACGAAGGTAGAAATCGAGAAAAACATCAAGTGTTGATGGTAGACAAGACCACTAATTTCAAGAAAAGGGCAGAGGGAAGAAGGGGAACTTCAAGAAGAACAGCAAGCAAGTTGCTGCTCAAGTGAAGAAGCCCAAGTCTGGTCCTAAGCCTGAGACTAAGTGTTTCTACTTCAAAGGGACTGGTCACTGGAAGCGGAACTACCCCAAGTGATTGGCAGATAAGAAGGATGGCAAAGTGAACATAAGTATATTTGATATACATGTTATTGATGTGTACTTTACTAGTGTTTATAGCAACCCCTCAGTATTTGATACTAGTTCAGTTGCTAAGATTAGTAAATCGAAACGGGAGTTGCAGAATAAACAGAGACTAGTTAAGGGTGAAGTGACGATGTGTGTTGGAAGTGGTTCCAAGATTGATATGATCATCATCGCACACTCCCTATACTTTTAGGATTAGTGTTGAACCTGAATAAGTGTTATTTGGTGTTTGCGTTGAGCATGAATATGATTTGATCATGTTTATTGTAATACGGTTATTCATTTAAGTAAGAGAATAAATTGTTGTTCTGTTTACATGAATAAAACCTTATATGGTTACACACCCAATGAAAATAGTTCGTTGGATCTCAATCGTAGTGATACACATAATCATAATATTGAAATCAAAAGATGCAAAGTTAATAATGATAGTGTAACTTATTTGTGGCACTGCCGTTTAGGTCATATTGGTGTAAAGTGCATGAAGAAACTCCATGCTAATGGGTTTTTGGAATCACTTGATTATGAATCAGTTGATGCTTGCGAACCATGCCTCATGGGCAAGATGACTAAAACACCGTTCCCCGGAACTATGGAGCGAGCAACTGACTTATTGGAAATAATACATACTGATGTATGAGATCCGATGAGTGTTAAGGCTCGTGGCGGATATCATTATTTTCTTATCTTCACAGATGATTTGAGCAGATATGGGTATATCTACTTAATGAAACACAAGTATGAAATATTTGAAAAGTTCAAAGAATTTCAGAGTGAAGTGGAGAATCATCGTAACAAGAAAATAAAAAGTTTCTATGATATGATCGTAGAGGTAAAATATTTGAGTTACGAGTCTGGCCTTCAGTTAAAACAATGTGAAATAGTTTCACTACTCACGCCACCTGGAACACCACAGCATAATGGTGTGTCCGAACATCATAACCGTACTTTACTAGATATGGTGCGATCTATGATGTCTCTTACCAATCTACCACTATCGTTTTGGGGTTATGCATTAAAGACAGCTGCATTCACGTTTAAAAGGGCACCATCTAAGTCCGTTGAGACGACACAATCTGAACTGTGGTTTGGCAAAAAACCAAAGTTGTCGTTTCTTAAAGTTTGGGATTGTGATGCTTATATGAAAAAGTTTCATCCTGATAAGCTCAAACCCAAATCGGAGAAATATGTCTTCATAGGATACCCAAAGGACACTATTGGGTACACCTTTTATCATAGATCCGAAGGCAAGACATTCGTTGCTAAGAATGGATCCTTTCTAGAGAAGGAGTTTCTCTTGAAAGAAGTGAGTGGGAGGAAAGTAGAACTTGATAAGGTAATTGTACCTTCTCCCTTATTGAAAAGTAGTTCATCACAAGAAATCTGTTCCTGTGACTACTACACCAATTAGTGAGGAAGACTAATGATGATGATCATGTAACTTCAGATCAAGTTAATACCGAATCTCGTAGGTAAACCAGAGTGAGATCCGCACCAAAGTGGTACGGTAATCCTGTTCTGGAAGTCATGTTACTAGACCATGACGAACTTGCGAACTATGAGGAAGCGATGATGAGCCTAGATTCCGCGAAATGGCTTGAGGCCATGAAATATGAGATGAGATCCATGTATGAGAACAAAGTATGGACTTTGATTGACTTGCCCAATGATCGGCGAGCCATTGAGATTAAATGGATCTTCAAGAGGAAGACGGACGCTGATAGTAGTGTTACTATCTACAAAGCTAGAATTGTCGCGAAAAGGTTTTCGACAAGTTCAAGGTGTTAACTATGATGAGAGTTTCTCACTCGTATCTATGCTTAAGTCTGTCCGAATCATGTTAGCAATTGCCGCATTTTATGAAATCCAGCAAATGGATGTCAAAACTGCATTCCTGAATGGATTTCTGGAAGAAGAGTTGTATATGATGCAGCCGGAAGGTTTTGTCGATCCAAAAGGAGCTAACAAAGTGTGCAAGCTCCAGCGATCCATTTATGGACTGGTGCAAGCCTCTCGGAGTTGGAATAAACGCTTTGATAGTATGATCAAAGCATATAGTTTTATACAGACTTGCGGTGAAGCCTGTATTTACAAGAAAGTGAGTGGGAGCACTACATCATTTCTGATAAGTATATGTGAATGACATATTGTTGATCAGAAATAATGTAGAATTATTCTACAAAGCATAAAGGAGTGTTTTTAAAGAAGTTTTTCAAAGAAAGACCTCGGTGAAGCTGCTTACATATTAAGCATCAAAATCTATAGAGATAGATCAAAACGCTTGATAAGTTTTTTCAATGAGTACATACCTTGACAATATTTTGAAGTAGTTCAAAAATGGAACAGTCAAAGAAAGAGTTCTTGGCTGTGTTACAAGGTATGAAATTGAGTAAGACTCAAAGCCCGACCACGACAGAAGATAGAAAGAGAATGAAAGTCATTCCCTATGCCTCAGCCATAGGTTCTATAAAGTATGCCATGATGTGTACCAGATCTATTGTATACCCTACACTGTGTTAAGCAAGGGAGTACAATAGTGATCTAAGAGTAGATCACTGGACATTGGTCAAAATTATCCTTAGTGGAATAAGGAAATATTTCTCGATTATGGAGGTGACAAAAGGTTCGTCATAAAAAGTTACGTTGATGCAAGTTTTGACACAGATCTGGATGACACTAAGTCTCGATCTAGATACATATTGAAAGTGGGAGCAATTAGCTAGAGTAGCTCCATGCAGAGCATTGTAGACATAGAATTCGCAAAATACTTACGGATCTGTATGTGACAGGCCCGTTGACTAAAATTATCTCACAAGCAAAACATGATCACACCTTAGTACTCTTTGGGTGTTAATCACATAAATGATGTGAACTAGATTATTGACTCTAGTAAACCCTTTGGGTATAGGTCACATGACGATGTGAACTATGGGTGTTAATCACATGGTGATGTGAACTCTTAGTGTTGAATCACATGGCGATGTGAACTAGATTATTGACTCTAGTGCAAGTGGGAGACTGAAGGAAATATGCCCTAGAGGCAATAATAAAGTTATTATTTATTTCCTTATATCATGATAAATGTTTATTATTCATGCTAGAATTGTATTAACCGGAAACATAATATATGTGTGAATACATAGACAAACAGAGTGTCACTAGTATGCCTCTACTTGACTAGCTCGTTTGAAGATGGTTATGTTTCCTAACCATAAACAAAAGAGTTGTTATTTGATTAACGGGATCACATCATTAGGAGAATGATGTGATTGACATGACCCAATCCATTAGCTTAGCACCCGATCGTTTAGTATGTTGCTATTGCTTTCTTCATGACTTATACATGTTCCTATGACTATGAGATTATGCAACTCCCGTTTGCCGGAGGAACACTTTGTGTGCTACCAAACGTCACAACGTAACTGGGTGATTATAAAGGAGCTCTACAGGTGTCTCCAAAGGTACATGTTGGGTTGGCGTATTTCGAGATTAGGATTTGTCACTCCGATTGTCGGAGAGGTATCTCTGGGCCCTCTCGGTAATGCACATCACATAAGCCTTGCAAGCATTGCAACTAATGAGTTAGCTGTGAGATGATGTATTACAGAACGAGTAAAGAGACTTGCCGGTAACGAGATTGAATTAGGTATTAAGATACCGAAGATCGAATCTCGGGCAAGTAACATACCGATGACAAAGGGAACAACGTATGTTGTTATGCGGTCTGACCGATAAAGATCTCCGTAGAATATGTGGGAGCCAATATGAGCATCTAGGTGTCGCTATTGGTTATTGACTGGAGACATGTCTCGGTCATGTCTACATTGTTCTCGAACCCGTAGGGTCCGCACGCTTAAGGTTTCAATGACAGTTATATTATGAGTTTATGAGTTTTGATGTACCGAAGGAGTTCGGAGTCCCGGATGAGATCGGGGACATGACGAGGAGTCTCGAAATGGTCGAGACGTAAAGATCGATATATTGGACGACTATATTCGGACATCGGAAAGGTTCCGAGTGATTCGGGTATTTTTCGGAGTACCGGGGAGTTACGGGAATACGTATTGGGCCTTATTAGGCCATACGGGAAAGAAGAAAAAGGGCCTCAAGGGTGGCCGCACCCCTCCCCTTGGTCTGGTCCAAATTGGACTAGGGAAGGGGGGTGCCTCCTTCCTTCCTTCTCCTTTTACCTTCCTCTTTTCCTATTCCATATGGAGGTGGAATCCTACTAGGACTAGGGAGTCCTATTAGGACTCCACACTTGGCGCGCCCCCTCCTAGGGCCGGCCTCCTCCTCCCTTGCTCCTTTATATACGGGGGCAGGGGGCACCTCTAGACACAAGTTGATCCACGTGATCATATTCTTAGCCGTGGCGGTGCCCCCTTCCACCATAATCCTCGATAATATTGTAGCGGTGCTTAGGCGAAGCCCTGCGATGGTAGTACATCAAGATCGTCACCACGCCATCGTGCTAACGGAACTCTTCCCCGACACTTTGCTGGATCGGAGTCCGGGGATCTTCATTGAGCTGAACGTGTGCTAGAACTCGGAGGTGTCGTTGTTTCGGTTCTTGATCGGTCGGGCCGTGAAGACGTACGACTACATCAACCACGTTGTGCTAACGCTTCTGCTGTCGGTCTACAAGGGTACGTAGATCACACTCTCCCCTCTCGTTGCTATGCATCACCATGATCTTGCGTGTGCATAGGAAATTTTTGAAATTACTACGTTCCCCAACACAAACACACAACACAGTTATGAGGAAATGAAAGAGTTGAGGAAATAGAACCAGTAAGCTTGGTGAAGACAATGATTTGGTAGACCAGTTCCAACTGCTATCTCAGTTGTACGTCTGGTTGGAGCGGCTGAGCATTTAAACTCAAGGACACACAGTCCCAGACACCCAGTCCTGAACACGCAACTCAGGACACCCAGTCCTCACCGTATTCTCCTTGAACTAAGGTCACACACACCTCGTCCAATCACTCGTGGTAAGTCTTCAGGCGACTTCCAAACCTTCACAAACTTGGTCACTCGGCGATCCACAATTCCTCTCGGATGCTCTGGACCATGACGCCTAACCGTTTGGAAGAAGCACAGTCTTCAAAGGTAACAAGCATCAGATCCACTCAGGATCAATCTCTTCAGTGATGCTCAATCACTTGGGGTTTGTAGGTGTTTGGGTTTTGGGTTTTTGGTTTTTCCTCACTTGATGATTTTCGCTCAAAGTCCTCAGAGGATGGGTTGCTCTCAAATGACAGGTGTCATTTTCTCTCGGAGCAGCCAACCAGCTAGTGGTTGTAGGGGGCGGCTATTTATAGCCTAGGGAGCAGCCCGACATGATAAGACATAAATGCCCTTCAATGATATGACCGTTAGGTGGATAGATATTCTGGGACAGCTGGCGCATAGCACAGCAATGGTCGGAATTTTGAGTAGCAAAATCCTCAGGGCTATCATGTTCCTCACTATGTAGGCAATCTGCACTGGCGAATTCCTAAGTCCTCAGTCAGGAAAAATTGCTCAGAGACCAGAAGAACTTCATCTCTGTCACTGAAGAAATTGACTAAACTGTATGAGATTTCCAATGGCTTCACTCAAAGGGATTGGTAGGTGTAGGATTTTGAGTTGAGCATCACATTGAAATTTTTCCTTAGTATTTCCTCGACCCCCTTTAACAGTACGGTGTTTCCTATGACTCAAGAAAGAGAAAAACAAAACTATGAAAACGAAAGTCTTCAAGCTTCATATTCCTCGCATGAATATCAAGTCTTCACGGACACACCAATTTCTTCACTTTCAAAGTCTTCATGAAAGTCTTCAGAAATACCAAAATCTTCAGTCGAAGATATTCATTTTTAGGGGTCGACTTTTCCTGTAAATATCAAACTCCTCATAGACTTATAGACCTGTGTACACTCACAAACGCATTAGTCCCTTAACCTATAAGTCTTCAATACACCAAAATCAATAAGGGGCACTAGATGCACTTACAGTCTTCAACAACGTTCTTCACAAGGTTGTTGAAATTGTAGATGTGCGGTTCGATCAAACTAATGGCTCGCAAAGAGAGCACCTACCTATTGTGATAGATGAACCAGCACCTGAGGAAACTATCAAGTTCAAGGCTACTGAGGATGTCATTCCTACTAAAGAATCTGCTGAAGAATTCATTCCAGAACATGAAGAACATCGAGCTAATGCACCTGAAGAAAATGGTGCTGAAGAGAATGCTGATCAAATTCCTCAATGACAACCAGCTCATCCTCGCATTGCAAAAGAAGTGCAAGTTGAAAAGATCATCAATGACATCAAAGCGCCAGGTCCTCTCACATGCTCAAAAGCTTCACATTTGTCTAACTTTTGTGGGCAGTATGCTTTTGTCTCTATTACAGAGCCCACTAAGGTAGATGAAGCATTTCTGGAGCCTGAGTGGATTCAGGCCATGCAAGAAGAATTACATCAGTTCAAGCTTAACAATGTCTGGGAACTGGTCAAATGTCCAGATCCTCGCAAGCACAATATCATCGGCACAAAGTGGATCTACCGCAACAAGAAAGATGAAAATGGCCTTGTGGTGAGGATTAAGGCATGGCTTGTAGCTCAAGGCTACACAAAGGTTGAAGGAATTGATTTCGATGAAACTTTTGCACCTATTGCTAGACTTGAGGCTATTCGCATATTACTTGCTTATGCTAACCATCATGATATCACTTTATATCAAATGGATGTGAAAATTGCATTCCTTAATGGTAAGCTTGAGGAAGAAGTATATGTTGCTCAACCCCCAGGTTTTGAAGATCCAAAGAATCCTGACAAAGTCTTCAGACTCAACAAGGCCCTCTATGGGCCTCAAGCAGGCCCCTCGGGCGTGGTATGATACCTTGAAGGAATTCTTCATGAAGAAAGGCTTCAAACCCGTTTCACTCGACCCTACTCTTTTCACTAAATCTTATGATGGTGAATTGTTTGTGTGCCAAATATATGTTGATGATATTATCTTTGGCCGTACTGACCAACATTATAGTGATGAATTTAGCTATATGATGAGTGAAGAATATAAAATGTCTATGATGGGAGAGTTGAAATTCTTCTGAGGTCTTCAAATTCGTCAACAACGCAATGGCATATTCATATCTCAGGAGAAATACCTCAAGGATGCACTGAGGAAATTCACCATGCAAGATTGCAAAGGCGTCAAAATTCCTATGCCCACAAATGGCCATCTGTGCACTGATGAAAATGGTATTGACTTCGATCATAAGGTATACCGCTCCATGGTTGGTTCTTTATTGTACTTATGTGCATCTAGGCCAGATATAATGCTTAGTGTTTGCATGTGTGCCCGATTTCAAGCTACACCGAAGGAATCACACCATAAGGCTGTGAAGCATATTCTTCGATATCTAGCTCACACGCCAACACTTGGATTATGGTACCCCAAGGGATCGGCTTTTGATCTCATTGGATATTCTGACTCTAACTATGCTGGTGATCGTGTGGATCGGAAGTCAACATCTGGTACATGTCATTTCCTCGGACGATCTTTGGTCTGTTGGTCCTCGAAGAAACAGAACTGCGTATCACTATCTACTCTGAAGCTGAGTACATTGCCGATGGTTCTTGCTGTTCTCAATTGCTATGGATGAAGCAAACTCTCAAGGACTACAGCGTCAACATGAAGAATGTGCCTCTCTTCTGTGACAATGAGAGTGCCATCAAGATTACTCACAACCTAGTTCAGCACTCGAAGACTAAGCACATTCAGATTCGTCATCATTTTCTTCGTGATCATGTGTTCAAGGGCGACATTTCTATTGAGCATGTGAAGACTGAAGAACAGCTAGCCGATATCTTCACAAAGCCCTTGGATGAGAAGAGATTTAGCAAGTTGCGGTGTGAGCTAAATATCCTAGAATCTTCGAATGTTCTTTGAAAAGGACACTCATCCTAACACTTATGCAAAATTGATGACTTAGATGTGCAACACATGAAGAAACGGTTTTCCTCAATCAATGAAGAATAACACTCTTAGTGTGAAGATATTAACGAAGAATTTGATTCTCAGAACCCTCCGATAATTGTACGCGGTGTCTGAAATCATCATTCTTATACGGTGGGTCACGCCACCACCAAAAGTTTAAATTCCTCAGTTGTTCATATTCTTCAACTTTGCTTTGTCTTCATTGTTTCCGTCGTTTTTCTTCATTGGCTATATATATATACGAGTTTATGTCCTCTATAGCATTCACTTATTGCTAATTCTTCAAGTTGGTTTTTCTGCTAAGTGAATTTGATCGGACCCTTTCCCCCTCTATGCTAAACTCAACCCAATCTGTTCACAAATTCTTCATGTGCGTTCTATTTGAAACTCGTTCAAAATCTTCACTGTGTCCTTGTCAGCTGAAGAAATTGCGAACGGAACTTTAAAACCTATCTTATCTAAATTTTCGGCTTTGCCGCTCAAACCGTTCCGCATCCCATGATACACTTATCCTTTCACCCACGATCGCACACGATCTCGACCTCTCAGTATGTGGGTGACACATGTCAAGCGAATGAGAAGGGTCAGGGGCACGTTAGTCCAATTTCTTCGGGTGAACAGTTTTTCACCGTGGCTATAAATACCCCTCTTCCCCTTCCTCACTTCTTTTACTCCGCTCGACCTCTCTCTCCAGCTCGAGCTTCTCAAACCCTAGCGCCGCCGCTACTTCATCATCGCCGGTGAGGAAGAGCTTCACTGCCTCGACCTCGTCGCCGCCGTACTCGCGCCGACCGCGGAAATCTTCACTCCGCCGCCGCCGTAGCCGTCTTCCTCCGCCAAGTTAGGGCGTGGAAGATCTACACAGACGAACTTCACCTCTCCATCTCACTGTTCGTCGTGTTCTTCATCCAGGGTAATTAAAAGTTACTTTTATTTCCCTTGTTGATTCGAATGATTATCTACAAAATCTTCAAAGGTGTTTTTCTTCATATCTTCACATACTAAAACACCTCACATATCATTTGTTCTTGATTCGTTTCTCTAAGCTATGTTTTTCTTCAAGATTCCTCAAATGTGTGGATTTTTGATCTACACATCTCTGGAACCTAAGACAAAGAACGCTTAGTGAAATTCTTCAAGACTCATCTGGTCAAATTCCTCAAACTTGTTCTTTTTACAAAACCTTCTGAGAACGCATATGACCTCTCCAAATTCCTCGCAACTATACTCTATTCACAGGTACTCATGTCAGCTGCTGAATCACTAGGTTCTCATCAACTTAACTCATTTGCAGCGTTCCTCAAAGAAAAGTTGCATACAATTGAGAGAATTCAATTGTTCAAATTCCTTAACTAAAGAAAATGGCTGACGATAAGAAGCCATAGAAAGGAGGAAAGATTGCTGAGGTCAACACAGCGTTTGAGATCCCTGATGATATATATGTTGGGTACTGCACACCTCCTTAGGAAGACAAAAATCAGCACAAGGTGCACATTCAGAAGATAGAGAGGAGATGGGCAAGAGAGTGGACAGAGTACAGGTATGTTACTCCCAAGTACATGAAGAAATTTGCACTCAATCCTCCATGCCCAAGACCTCCATTGGCACATGGCCAAATAGCTGATCCCACCAGCCTCAAGCGCGGTGAGGACTATCCTGATGAATGGGCCAAGCGCCAAGACAAGTTGGCTAAGCAAGCCAGAGAAGCAGTGAGGAAATTCAATGAAGACTCTGCTGCTGCTGCTGCCTTTGTTGAGGCCTCTGCTGTCTAGCCGAAGAAGGCCAAATGCTTCACCAACAGTGACCTCAAGGCCAAGTTCCTCAGCAATGCCCTTACGGCCAGAATCCTCAAAGCCCTCATGGCAAATTCCTCATGCTGCTCCTATTCCTCAAAAGTCCTCAGCTCCTCCGCCAAAGTCTTCAGCCGCTCCGACAAAGTCCTCTGCACCCGTGCATCTTGCCATGTGTCAAAGGAACAAAGGCGTCTCAATTGCCTTAGGAGCTTCAGCTAGTTCCTCAGCTGCACCAAATTCCTCAACGAGACCCTCTCTACTGAAGACAAAGGCCACTGCTGGACGAGGTCCTTGCCCTAGTCCTCAGAAGAAGCAAGTCGCCTTCCAAGTGCCGTCTGAAGAAGACGAAGCTGATGATGATGAACTTGCTGAAATCATCAGAGATAGGCAAGTCAGGGCCGCTAGAGCCAAGGGAACAAATGTGCCACTGCTGTTGGATCGCAAGTTGATCCTCGATTACATTGATGTTTGGCACAAGCACCCCAACACTCCCATGCCTGACTTCAAGCTGACTCCTGGCCAAAGTCACATGCTGGCTCACTTCATTAAAGAAGAAAAATGGAAATTTGAGAAGGCCAGGCAGATCAAGAAAGCGCAGTACAAGAAGGAGCGCTATCTAAAGAAAAACGTTGTCTCTATGACAACTGAAGAACTTGTCACTACTCAATCTGAGATCAAGAAACTCAGTGATGAATTTGACGCATACCATGCTGATTGGCTTGGAGCCAAAATTCGTTTTGTGAAACTCGATGATAACTTCACCTCAAATGTTGCAGCCCCAACGCAATAGGAAGTTCCTCAGGCTGAAGCATCTGCTCAGCCGATTGAAGAACATGCCAGCAGCGCTGATGAAAATCAGGCTGCTGAAGAAAATGTGAGTTCCAGGGCTGATGACTGCATTCCAGCCGCTGAAGAAATTGCCAGGGCATCCACTAGTGGTGCGCCTGAAGAAACTGAAGAAATCAGGGCAACTGCATCAGTTGTGCCTGAAGAAAATCAACCATATTCATCTGCTCCTCCTGCACCAACACCAACTCCGATACTTCCATCTGCATCAGATGTGAAGAAAACCAAGGCTGCAGAGCATGCAGCAGTGAAGAAAAGGAAAGCATCAGCTACTTCAGATTCTTCAGCTCCGAAGAAGATGAAGCCTTTGACTAGTTCATTTGCTAATCCCATTGATGTTGTTCCAATCTCAACCATGCCATCGAAGGACCTTGTTCCTTTTGATGAAGAATATGTGATCCCCAGCGGATCTGATGAAGAAACTCCTTCTGCTGCTTCGTCTGAGCAGTTGGATGAAGAAATTGAAGGGGATACGATCCCTTCAACACCTGTCGTCTCCTCGCCCATGCCTCAGTTCACAGCTCAAGAGGCTGGCGTTGAAGAAATGGAAGAAGAAGATGTGGACGTTGGCTGCTCCACACCAGTAATAAGTGATGAATTCTGGGAAAGTCAGCATCCAAACTCTCCAATGTTCACACTGTTGCAGCAAATACCTCAGTCACCTGCACAAACTGTTCAAATGGGCTATGAAGAAACTCACCCCACTTCATCTATGCGTGAAGAAATTCCAGCCACTAGCGCTGAAGAAATTGCTGCTGCTGAACATCTAAAGACTGCCACTGAAGAGGAACCAGAAAATCCTCAGCCTGAAGAACCTGAGATTGCGATTCCTGAGGTCGTGATGCAACTCACTGACACTCCTCTACCCAAGCCAAAGGATCCATTCTCACGCAAGCAAAAGTTCAAGGCTGATGATTTCATCGGCAAGCATGTATTCTTCGAAGACTACAACCCTTACAACTCTGCTCGCATTAGGAAGAGGCATTTCTGGACTGCTAGTCAAGCCAATTTCTATTCCTCAGTGATGTTCAACAAAGAGAAAATCTTCTACCATGAGCACATTCCTCATGTGGATATGGAATCTCTGCCATGTTTCGTGCCAGTCCTCAGTGTTCTTCACGACGTTGGACTGTTAAATTTTTTGCTCTGACATCTGTTATTGGAATAAAGAACTGATTCTTCAATTTTATGCAACGCTGCACATCACAGGATATTCTGAAGATGTGAATTCATGGGTGTTGGACTGGATGTCTAAAAACACTCACTACACCGCACCAGCATTTGAATTGCTTCGTGCCTTACCACTCAGTCCTCCCCTTGAAGAAGCTCGTTGCATCTACAGTGAACCTGAGCTTACAAATCACTACATGCAGGTTCTGATGAAACCTTTGAAGCCAGGTCAGGCCCCACGAACAAAATTCCTCGTGAAGGAATTACTTTATGTGCCCGGAACTGTCTATCGTATTCTTACGAGGACAATGAGTCCTATCAAAGTCCACGACTCATCTGATGAAGAAATTTTTGGCATCATGAAGAATCTGGTATTCAACATCGTTCATGGCATTCCTGTCAATTATCACAATTTCTTCATGAGGACTCTGGCAAATGTTGCACTATCTCCGTTTGAGCTGAAGCCTTATGCACCTTAGATTATGAGATTCCTCAGAACAAGGTCTTCACTCAACTACAAAGCTGATTTTCAGAATCACCTCAGCTACTTGCCCCCAATTGAAGTCCTCAAGCAGACCTATTCCTCAGTTGATGAAAAGGGCAAGGCACCAGCTGTTATAGATGAAGGCATTCGTCCATTGGATGGTCAGTTTCGCAAAGCCGCCTCTTATTCCACCAATGATGACTCTGCAACACATGACTCTGCCAATGCACCCAAGTCTACTCCTCAAGCCACTGCTCCTCGTGTGATGACTGATCGTGAGCTTCTGCTTAGTCTTCACCAAAAGGTGGATCGAAATCATAAATGGGTTAAGCGTCAGTTTGGTTCATTTCTTCACAACATGACTGCTACACACAATGCAGTGAAGAAAAACCATTACTACCTCCATGAAGTCTTCGGTCGCACCTGGGCAATACTGTCACATCTGAATGGTGAAGAAGATCTGAAGAAAATGGGTCTCAAGGAAGATTTTGACTGGTCTGCACCTCCACCGAAGAAATTCAAGAAGGTCAAGGTTCCTTCCTTGGTGGCCAGCTCATATTCTTCATCGCACGACACTGATGAGAATGAAGACTTGAACGACACTGCGGCAGGCCCTACTACGACAAACGAACCCAACAACACTGGCGCTCCTTCATCAACTTGATATTCTTCAGGGGCGTTAGTCCTCATATTCGATCCTTTTGGTCATTTGATGACAAAGGGGGAGAATTTTGAGTTAGTCTTCAAGCGGGTCTTTTTATATGGGCGTTTTTTTCAAGTTACAACTCTCGTTCTTCTGAGACTTTATTGGATCGAGTTGTAAACTTAAACCCGATGGTGCTCTGATACTCTTGAGACGTTTTTCTGCATGCTTATTCCTCGTTAATATTATTGCACGCATGCTGAATTACATCAGTCACCATATTTCATTATGCATTTCAAATTCTTCACTGTTATATGTCAAATGCGTGTTTGAATTACAAGATATAGGGGGAGATCTCCATGATTCAACTCTTCAAGTGTGCATTGCTTCAAAAACAAATTCCTCACTATGCACATATTCAGGGGGAGTTCTTCTATATCTTGCAATCAAATTCCTCAATATCAGTATTTACACTTCATATGTTTATCCCCGTTGAAAACTTAACCTATATTGTCATCAATCACCAAAAAGGGGGAGATTGTAAGTGCATCTAGTGCCCCTTAGTGATTTTGGTGTATTGAAGACTTATAGGTTAAGGGACTAATGCATTTGTGAGTGTACACAGGTCTATAAGTCTATGAGGAGTTTGATATTTACATAGAAAGTCGACCCCTAAAAATGAAGTTCTTCGACTGAAGACTTTGGATCTCTGAAGACTTTCTGAAGACTTTGAAAGTGAAGAAATTATTGTGACCTTGAAGACTTGGTATTCGTTTGAGGAACATGAAGCGTGAAGACTTTTGTTTTCGTAGTTTCATTTTCTCTTTCTTGAGTCACAGGAAACGCCGTACTA
This sequence comes from Triticum urartu, assembly GCF_056163025.1. Taxonomy (NCBI): domain Eukaryota; kingdom Viridiplantae; phylum Streptophyta; class Magnoliopsida; order Poales; family Poaceae; genus Triticum; species Triticum urartu. Next base: position 228,332,541 of record NC_141878.1, read on the forward strand.
TTAAAGGGGGTCGAGGAAATACTAAGGAAAAATTTCCATGTGATGCTCAACTCAAAATCCTACACCTACCAATCCCTTCGAGTGAAGCTATTGGAAATCTCATACAGTCCAGTCATATTCTTTAGTGACAGAGACAAAGTTCTTCTGGTCACTGAGGAATTTGTTCTGACTGAGGAGTTAGGAATTCGCCAGTGCGGATTGCCTACACAGTGAGGAACATGATAGCCCTGAGGATTTTGCTACTCAAAATTCCGGCCGTTGCTGTGCTATGCGCTAGCTGTCCCAAAATATATATACACCTAATGGTCATATCATTGAAGGGCATTTATGTCTTATCATGTCGGGCTGCTCCCTAGGTTATAAATAGCCGCCCCCTACAACCACTAGCTGGTTGGCTGCTCCGAGAGAAACTGACACTTGTCATTTGAGAGCAACCCATCCTCCGAGGACTTTGAGAGAAAATCATCAAGTGAGTAAAAACCCAAACCCAAACACCTACAAACCCCAAGTGATTGAGCATCACTTAAGAGAGCAACCCATCCTCCGACGCTTGTTACCTTTGAAGACTGTGCTTCTTCCAGACGGTTAGGCGTCATGGTCTAGAGCATCCAAGAGGAATTGTGGATCGCCGAATGACCAAGTTTGTGAAGGTTCGGAAGTCACCTGAAGACTTACCATGAGTGATTGGACGAGGTCTTTATGACCTTAGTTCAAGGAGAATACTGTGAGGACTTGGTGTCCTGAGCTGCGTGTTCAGGACTGGGTGTTCGGGACTGTGTGTCCTCGAGTTTAAATACTCAGCCGCTCCAACGAAACGTACAACTGAGACAATAGTTGGAACTGGTCTACCAAATCATTGTCTTCAACAAGCTTACTGGTTCTATTCCCTCAACTCTTTCATTTCCTCATAATTGTGTTGTGTGCTAGTTCATATCTGTGTTTGAAGACTTTGACTGAAGACTTTCTCAATTTCCTTAGTTCAATTTCTTCAGTCTGTTTGTCTTCATCCTGTGTTATCCTGTGCTTACGCTTCCTATACTCTGTGCGTGTCTTCATTTCATCATGATGACTATGCGTGTATTTTGTTATGTTTACTTTTGAGTACTTATTCTGCTGCTAGTAGTTCTTCGCTAAGGAATTTCCTCACCGGCAAATTCCTCAGTGAAGAATTTCATAAAAATCGCCTATTCACCCCCCTCTAGTCGATATAACGCACTTTCATTATTTTCCTATTTTATTTAAAGGCTTTTTCTTAAGGCCAGAAGTGGTCTTTAATAGGTTAAAATTATTTTAAAGCTTTAAAATATTTGAGAAAAAATAGGGAGACTCAATGGACATATATTTTCCATGTATATGAGTTTCAACATATGGTCATGATCTAAATATTGGACAAAACCCTCCAGAACCATTTCAGCTCGTTTCAAATATTTGAAATATTACTATAAGAAATATTTTCAAATAATTCCAAGAAAATTCTAGCATGTCACATATGACATGTTTGATGATCTTGCCAAGTCTCATGTCATGGAGAACAGTATAACCCCGTGAAACCCTCTCAAAACCACTTCTGTCCTTTTTCAAGTTTGAACAGCTTTGCACTGCCAAATATGTCCAAATGCTCTCACACTTGGTGCACATGCTCAAATGGTGTAATAATGCATCTAGACCAAGTGGCACAAGTTGGAGAACGAGTTACTGGATCGAAGAGCCCCAATACCGTTCCTGTCCAGAATGAAATTTGAACAACTCTACATTGGCAACTTTGCCCAAATGAACTCAATCTTGGTGGAACCTCTTATTTTCTCAGGCCATTTGACCCTGTCAAGCCTCATGACAAGGGAAGTCCATTTGCTTGCCCAAACCTACATCAAACACCTTCTAGCAGAAACTTAAAATGCATGTTTGGGCCTCTTCCACTTATCCAAATGAGTTCTCCTCTTTACCACACCTCCTCCTAACCTCCCTCTACCTCTGGCATTTAGCACAAGTCAATGCTTATTGATCAAGGGGATGGAACCACCAATTTTCTATTCTGGACAGCCCCATTTCCACTCATCTCCTTCCTCTCTCTTCACCCACTGGCCACCCAAAGCATCCAAGGCCAAGATCCCTTCCTTAGCACCTCCAAAATACTACTGGACATGCAAGGGCGCTCCCACAAGCATAGAAAATGGCCTGGAAAGCCATATGGGCGCTCTAGAGCGCGCTATAGTGTGCTCCCGCACTGTAGCCGCCCCCTGCCAAGCACCTCGGGCCTCCCCGGCATGCCCAACGATGCTGCTCGACGTCCTCAACACGCCACAGCCTGGTAACCCTCCTCCTTCTCCCTCCTCCTGCCTCCTCTCGCACACGCACCGGCCGCCCGAGCACTCCAATGGGAAGACACACACACGCGATGCTCTGGCCCTTGCCCGCTATCTCTCGTCTCTCCCCTCGCCCTAGACCAACCCACGAGCACCCCAAACACGCCACGCGCGCCCCCATGGCTTGCAGCGACGGCAACAGCCTCGCCGGCGCATGAGCTCACGGTGCACCATCGCCCCGCCATAAAAGGCCACCCCGAGCCCTCTCTGGCCTCGGTTCACTCCCTCTTCCCCCCAGCAACCTCCTCGAGCATCCTGATCCTCCTCCTGCACCTTCCTTCTCCTCCTACCACCACACGGCCACCGCTTCGGCTCGCTCAAATTCGAGCAACACCGAGCTCACCTCCCTCCCTTTCCTCCACACAAAGGCTCCCCGTGGTCCGGCGAACCTCCCCACCTCCTCGAACCGTCGCAGGGATGCTCGAACGCCGAGAGCCACGGATGGCCGACGACCTCCCCCGCCACCGTCAAAGCTGCGGTCACCTCGTCCACCTCCGGCGGCCGTTATCTGCACCAGCGGATGCGCCGCTCCGCGCTGAGCTCGCCCATAGGCAGAGCGCCGCGAGAGACGGCCGGAGGCGCCGGCTATCGCCGGACGAGCACCGGCGTGCGCTCTACCTCCCCTGCTCTGCCTCAAGCAGGAGGTAGAGGACGACCGCCCTGCCAGCTGGCAGGGGGCCCGCCCGTCAGCGGTAGAGCTGACCGAGCCGGCCCACCAGTCGGGTTAAGTGGAAACGACTTCGGTCCGATCCGCTTGCCCCACTGGGCCGCGCTACGCCTTTGGCGTCACCACCTCTGCCCGCGCAGCCGAGCCGCTGGGCCGGCCCATGGTCTATCTGTCGCCATGTGCGCAGGATAAGGTAAAAGCCTTATTTCCTCTTTCTTTTTCCAGTCAACTTCAAAAATCCATAAATAATTCAAATTAACTCCAAATTTGATGATTCAAATTTCTAGTAGTTTGTCAAATCATTCCCTACCACATGGTGCTATTGTCACATTTTGACAGAAGCATTTCCTTCACAAATATTTATCAACTCCTATTTTTCCAATTTCTGTGATGAACTTTAGAAAATCACAGAGAGCTCAAAATTGATCCAAATGCCATGATTCAAATTCCTAGACTCTTCTAAGTTCATAACTTAGTTTATGAACATTTTTATTAATACTTTCTGTAACCCACAAAATAATGAGCCATTTCTTCATATTTGTCAACTTTGCCAATTCACAGGAAAATGATTTGAACTCCAAATCCAGTGAAACCAACTCCAAGAGGCTTCTAAAATCATGCTTTGTTAAATGGGTGACTTTGCTCATTTTTCAATATAATGTTTCTGTGCACTTCTTGCAAATCCATTAACCCCTTGATTCCATTATATTGTAATGTTCAAGAACATCTACTGATCCAATCCCAATGAAAGCACTTTGGTCATTTTTCACACGAACAAGGGTATCCTAGAAAAGTCCAACTCACATTTTTAGAGCACTTCTATGTTTGCCTTGTTGTGTTACTTATTGTGTTTGTTTCCGACGTTAGTTGACGAAGTAGACGGAATAATTGGAGAAGGACTAGAAGACTTGAAGACTCCGATGAACCAGGCAAGCAGCCATTTGATCATGTCTAAGAAACCCTTTTTGTGCATGTAATATGGCACTTTCATTGCTTGCATCGAAGTCATGATAAGGTGGTGACTACTTGAGGTGGTTTGCCACCGTTACTTCCTCGTTGATACTTGCATGGTGCATGACCCTACCTCCTTATGAGGTTATGCCGGTGGGAGTAGACAGGATGCTAAAGTAGTTGCTACGCAAAAGGGGCGGGCATATGCATGGTGATGGAGACAAAGTATTTTCAAAAGACTTTTCGAAAACCCCGTCGGGTGCCACTTATGCCCGAGGGACATAATGAGTTGGGTAACCACTTGATGACGAAGTGGTGTACCGAAGCAAGTGTGTGTGTTGTTTTCAAAACGGATTGGTTTAAGTTGCGACCGTTATTCCAACCTTACATGCGCAACCACTCTACCCTTATATGGGAAAGGGCATTATTGATTACCTAGGCCGATACTAGCTTAGAGCCCGCATTACTAGTGACGAGAGAGTTGTTGTTGCGCTCTCTCGGGATGGGGTCGTGCCAGGTAGGGCGGCCATGACTATTGAGGGAGTCCTGGATTTGGGGGTCTTCGGACATCCGGACTATATCCTTTAGCCGGACTGCTAGACTATGAAGATACAAGATTGAAGACTTCGTCTCGTGTCCGGATGGGACTCTACTTGGCGTGGAAGGCAAGCTAGGCATTACGGATATGTATATCTCCTCCTTTGTAACCGACCTTGTGTAACCCTAGCCCTCTCCGGTCTCTATATAAACCGGAAGGTTTTAGTCCGTAGAACAACATACAATCATACCATAGGCTAGCTTCTAGGGTTTAGCCTCTCTGATCTCGTGGTAGATCTACTCTTGTACTACTCATATCATCAATATTAATCAAGCAAGACGTAGGGTTTTACCTCCATCAAGAGGGCCCAAACCTGGGTAAAACATCGTGTTCCCCGCATCCTGTTACCATCCGCCTTAGACGCACAGTTCGGGACCCCCTACCCGAGATCCGCCGGTTTTTACACCGACATTGCTGCTTTCATTGAGAGTTCCTCTATGTCGTCGCCGTTAGGCTTGATGGCTCCTACTATCATCGATAGAGATGCAGTCCAGGGTGAGACTTTCCTCCCTGGACAGATCTTTGTGTTTGCCGGCTTTGCACTGCGGGCCAATTCACTTGGCCATCTGGAGCAGATTGAAAGCTACGCCCCTGGCCACCAGGTCAGGTTTGGAAGCCTAAACTACACGGCCGATGTCCGCAGAGACTTGATCTTCGACGGATTCGAGCCTCTGCCTTGTGCGTCGTGCGGTCACGATGAGTACGATTTAGCTCTACCATCAGACAGTGTTCAGGAGATCGCACCGGCAGCCGCTCCGACCCTCAATTCGGAGCCAGTTGCGCCATCCATGGACGGGTGGATGGACCCCGCCACGGAGGCCTTACCCTCAGTGGCGATCGAGCCGAACATCGACCTTACCTTGCACGAGAGCCGGGTTGTTAAATTGCCGGATCTTTCTCCGGCCACGGACTCCGAACCGCCTGCGCCCGATCCTATTGAATCTGATTGGGCGCCGATCATGGAGCTTACCTCCGCGGATATTTTTCAGCACTCGCCCCTTGGCGACATACTGAACACATTAAGGTCCCTCTCCTTGTCAGGAGGATCCTGGCCGAACTATGTCCGACAGGATTGGGATGCGGATGACGAAGAAATTCGCCGCCCACCCACCACCCACTTAGTAGACACTGTCGATGACTTAACCGACATGCTCGACCTCGACTTCGAAGACATCAACAATATGGGCGATGATGCAGGAGACGAACAGGAACCACTGCCCACAAGGCACTGGACGCCCACTTCATCACATGACGTATACATGGTGAACACACCAAAAGAAAACAACGATGAGGAACGAAAGGACGCAATGAAGGGTTGTCCCCTCGAGAAGCAGTCAAAGCGGCGGCGTAAGCGCCGCTCCAAATCCCGCCTCGACAAAAACAACGATCATATAGACCCAGCGTTAGAACAGGGTGAACCATCGCTGGACCACGGCAACACGGAGAATCAAACCGAACAACCTGACTCTGTCAAAGATAATAGTCTAGACGCCCTCACACCGGACAGACACCCGGAGCAACAGAATGCCCGTTAAAGGCTTGTTGCCACCGCGAGGAGTCTAAAAAAGCAGAAGCAAAGACTCAAGGCTGCACAAGACACACTCGGAATCAGATTGAGCAAATTACTCAACACAGCAGCGAAGTACGGGGGTAATCGCCCCACCAAGAGCTACCCGAAGCGGAAGTTGCTACCTGAATTCGATGAGGAGGCCTTAGATCCCCCGCAACCAAAAATCAAAACGGCCACCTGGCCGGATAGACGCCCTCACAGCCAACATAGAGCGGCAAACAACGGCACACATAAGCCAATATGCGATCCATGCTAGGGCTCGCATCAAAAGGACGGCGCAACCAGATCCATCTATGGACCACGCAAGCCCGCTCCAGCATACGATGCAACACAACAAACATCCGAACAACGCGCCACACACCCCCTATGTTTCACCGATGAGGTGCTGGACCATGAATTTCCGGAGGGATTCAAACCCGTAAACATAGAGGCATATGATGGAACAACAGATCCTGGGGTCTGGATTGAGGACTATATCCTCCATATCCATATGGCTCGAGGAAATGATCTCCACGCCATCAAGTACTTACCCCTCAAGCTCAATAGGCTATCTCGGCACTGGCTTAAAAGCCTCCCCGAAAACTCCATTGGAAGCTGGGAAGAGCTCGAAGACGCTTTTTGGGCAAATTTTCAAGGGACTTATGTCCGACCTCCGGATGCGGACGATTTGAGTCATATAACTCAACAGCCCGGAGAGTCAGCCCGAAAGCTTTGGAACAGGTTTCTTACTAAAAAGAACCAAATAGTTGATTGTCCGAACGCTGAAGCCTTGGCAGCTTTTAAGCATAGCGTCCGCGACGAATGGCTTGCCAGACATCTCGGCCAAGAAAAGCTGAGAACAATGGCAACATTAATAAGCCTCATGACCCGCTTTTGCGCGGGTGAGGATAGCTGGCTAGCCAGATGCAGCACTAGCGACCCAAGTACATCCGAAGTTAGAGATGAAAACGGGAAATCACGACGCAGCAAAAATAATAAGCGTCGGAATAAAGAAGACAACCCGAAGAGCACGGCGGTAAACGCCGGATTCAGAAGCTCTCGGCTAGGTCAGCAAAAGCCGCCCTCTAAAGGCGCCAGAGATGAACTATCCAGCCTCAACAAAATTATGGACCAAATATGTCAGCTCCATAGCACCCCTGGTAAACCCGCTAATCATACCCACAAAGAATGTTGGGTCTTCAAGCAGTCCGGCAAGCTCAACGCCGTACACAATAGGGAGGATACACCAAGCGAAGACGAGGATGAGCCTCTCAGGCAAGACACTGGGGAACAAAAGAAATTTCCACCAGAAGTCAAAACAGTAAACGTGTTACACGTGATCAAGGGGAGTAACAAAGCGGCACTCCAGATAAATATGCCCAAGGGCCTATCACCGCGGAGTCCTGCCACTGGTCGTTTCAATCGATCACTTTTGACCATCGGGATTACTCAGCAAGTATCCGGCGTGCAGGATGGGCTGCCTTGGTATTAGACCCAATAATTGACGGTTACCACTTCACACGAGTCCTGATGGACGGTGGCAGCAGTCTAAACCTGATATATCAGGACACAATCTGCAAAATGGGGATAGACCCAACGAAAATTTGCCTCAGCAATACTACCGTTAAAGGAGTAACGCCGGGCCCAGGGGCTCATTGCATGGGCTCCCTGCTACTAGAAGTTATATTCGGCTTCCCCGATAACTTCCGTAGCGAAAATTTAACCTTCCACATTGCTCCGTTCCAAAGTGGCTATCAAGCACTACTTGGACGCGAAGCTTTCGCTCGCTTTAATGCAATACCGCATTACGCTTCCCTCACGCTTAAGATGCCCGGTCCGCATGGCATCATTACAGTAAATGGAAATATTGAGGGATCCATGCCCACCGAGGAGGGTGCGGCTGCCTCGGTAGCCGCACACTAAAATGGCCTCACCAACTAAAGTATTCGATAGGTCATCAAGACAACGGACATGGTTAGACGAGTACGGCGCAGCTATATGAAATTCGTACAAGTTTGATGGCCACGCCCCTATCACAAACACAAGGGGCTCAACGTGCGCAGACAAGTGGCAATTTTTACTCATCTTGAAATTTACATGGTTTCTTTAAAACCTACCTTTTTGCACGACAACTTTTCACCTAAGTTCCTCTCTTTTACAGATGACCACCGTGCTACACCCGTCCAGTATACGGCACAACGGAGACACAGGCGCAGACGTGCAGTAGGGACCCGTCCCAAGGATTCTTTTTAGATTAAGACCCTGCGTCAACCTTTTTTACTGTCTCTTGTTGATACACATCCCTCGGATTGTCAGTACAATTGAGAAGGATGCTGGCGTCTTGGCATGTGGCCACGTCAGAATAATGCACATACCTGGACACCAGGGGCTTCTTACAAAGGGCACTATTTAGGCCCGGTTTATACCATAAAGACCGAATACCTTAGGGAGTGTTCGGCGTCGTGAGTTTGGCCTTATATGCATCAGCTCTGAATCATGTCTTTGGTCAAATGTTGGGTTTGCCCGGCTCCTATGTTTTGGTACCTTACGTTCCGCTCTATCGGCTAAGGTAGCACTAGGAGAACTACTGCGATTGTGCCCTAGGTGATCCAGACAAGCACCTCAGTAGAGAAAGCCGAAAACTGACTGTCATGATATAGCGTGAGACTGGTCAACCAGTCGATGACCTATCGGAATGTTAGAATTCCTCCGCCTTAACGAAGGGCCGTTTCCCGGCCAGGCATGTACGCGCCCCAAATTCGGGAGAGTGCGGAGCCACCAGGGGCTATATAGTAGCCCCACCGTCAAACTCCTATGGCTAAGTGAAAGTGTTAAAGCATTATTGTCCGGTTGCCTCGTTTGCTGCGCTATCACCTCCTTAATAGGGCCAAGACGTTGGGTTAAGTGTGAACACGTGTCTTCTGCGAACACCTCCGCATTATATGTGTGGGGGCTGAAGACGACGACTGCAATCTTTCAGGTTATTCACATGTATACATAAACGGCCGCACAGGAGGCATCATAATTACTTTCAGGAAAAATTATAAACACAGCCTTAATAAATTTCATAAAAACATTGTGTTTACAATGGGAATACATGTCACTCAAACATAATATTCTTCGAGCACTGGGCCTCTATCAAACGAGCACCCTCGAGAACCTCTTTGAAATAGTGCTCGGCAGCCACTCGGCCTATGGCCGAACCCTGCGCTGCAACAGTGGTAGCATCCATCTCCGCCCAGTATGCTTTAACACGGGCAAGGGCCATTCGCGAGCCTTCTATGCACGCCGACCTCTTCATCGCATTGATGCGCGACACCGCACCAAGGAACTACTGCACTAAGCTGAAATAGCATTCGGCTTCGGCTTTTCCGGCCATAGCTGATCCATGACAGACCTCATGGCAAGTCCGGACAACCTATTGAGTTCGGCCCATTCGGCTAGCTGATCAGTCAATGGAAGCAGACGCTTTGGAACGTTAAATTGCAACCAGAACAGCTTGTCCACTTCACGATCTATTTGATCTTGGAAGTATTTGGCCGCATCGACAACGCTCGCCGCCAAGTCCATATATGCATCTGCCGAACTCCACAGCCGATCCAGAGGGGCATACCGTGGATCTCCGAACTTCCTCTGCAGCATGAAGGGCTTCCCAGCCGCAATATCCCCGGCTTCACGCAGCTCCTCCTTCTTCGCTCTCATAGCAGAGTGGGTGTCTTTGGTCGTCATCGTGGCCTTTTCAAGGTCCGTCGCCTTCACTCGGTTTTCTTCTTCAAGGAACTGGCAACGGTCGGCACTGTCTTTTAACTTTACAGCCATCTTGGCCATTTTCTCTTTGCTCTCGCAATGCACGGCCTTCTCGGCCCTCAACTCTTCGGCCGCCTTCAAAGCAGCCGCATTACTACTCCTTGCTTGTTCTTTGGCTCGGGCAAGTTCCGCCCGAAGGGTCTCCACGGTGGCAGCTCCATCTGCAGTCACAACATATTAAAGATACTGGCATCATGCTGCTCTTACTATGTGACATTCACCAGAAAGCATTACTTACCCTGTGCCTCGTCAAGCCGCTTGTTAACAAGCTCGATGTCGGCATCTGTCGCATCTAGTTGCCGCTTTAGTTCGGCAAACTCATTAGTCTGGCTAGCCAGCGGAGCTTCCACCACCTGCACATAAAGGTGGTCTGGTTACTACCTGGGACTACGATCCTCTATTCGCCGCCGTTCTCGACGACAACCAAAGTCTCAGGGGCTACTATCTACACAGGGCACACCTAAAAATGTGCGGTACTATCAAAAAGTATCATGTACCTCAAAGCCTGTCAGTAGACTCATAAAGGCTTCATGCAATCCGCTTTCGGCGGATGAAATTCTTTCCATCACCATACCAATTAACGAACGGTGTTCTTCTGAGATGGCCGCTCGCTCCAACAGCTCCCTCAGTCCGTTCGACCGCATACTAGATGGTGCCGGACTCTTTTGTTTGCTCTCTTCAAGAGCCGGACACTGAGGACTTCGGGTGACTATAGGATTATCTTCTGGCCTCACCGGATCCGGAGAGGCCCTCCATGACGACACTTCAAGGTCGCTCGCTTCTTGAGCGGGGCAGCCGGGGAAGGCGTTTCACTCTCCATCATCTCCGGAAGAAGATCCCCCGAAGACGAGATCTACTGAGAAGGGCTAAGATCCAAACTGCAAGATAAATGCTTCGGTTATTTTCCTCAGAAGTGAAGTAGTATATCTTCACTATTAAAGTACTTTTTGATTACTTACAACTCGTTAGAGGGCACATCCCCATGCGGACTTTGTGCGGCAAGAGCACCCTCCAAGGCAGGACCTCTGGTGGAGACTTCTTCTCCCGTTTGGAAACCGTGGTTTCCGGATCTTCAGGGGTTGTCCTCTTCCTTCCCTGGGGTGAGAGAATGCCAGATTCCTCCCCTGGGTTATCCTCCCTCACGGAGGCGCCTGTTCCCTCGGTCGAAATGGGTAGCAATGGAGGCCCGCTTTCGCCCCCTTTATTCCCCCCTTTATCTTCCTGTGAGGGCTCCGGGCAAGGTGCTAGCTCGAGCATCTTTTCCAGCACCGGATTCTCCAAGCTTTTCGGAAGGGGGGCCGAACACCAGATCATCTTCGCCTTTGTTATCCATTCCTAGTCAAAGAGCGATTTCTCAGAATGACGTCATGATAAATGAAAGACGGTGTGTTCGGCTAGAGGATAACTTACTTGGTCGGCGATGCGGTTGCTGCTCAGGCCCACGTCCTCGGTAGTGTCTGGACACTCTATCTGGGGTCCGAAGAATGATTTATACATCTCCTCGAGCGTCACGCCGAGGAAATTCTGAATAGCGCACGGTCCTTCTGGGTTGAACTCCCACATGCGGTGGGGCCGGCGTTTGCATGGCTGGATTCGTCGAACCAGCATGACTTGCATTACCATAATCAAACTAAAATCTCCTTCGAAGAGATCTCGAATGCGGCTCTGCAGTACAGGCACGTCCTTGTCTGGACCCCAGCTCAACCCTCTGCTAATCCATGACATCAGTTGTGGTGGAGGGCCTGAGCGGAAAGCAAGGGCAGCCGCCCACTTGGCACTTCTGGGAGCTGTGATGTAAAACCACTCCCGTTGCCATAATCCGGACATGTCTGGAATGGAACCCTTTGGCCATGGAGCTCCAGCGATCTTGCTTATTAATGCGCCTCCGCACGCTACATGCTGCCCCTCGACCATCTTCGGCTTCACATCGAAGGTCTTGAGCCACAGGCCGAAGTGAGGGGTAATGCGGAGGAAGGCCTCACATACGACAATAAATGTCGAGATATGGAGGGAGTCCGGGGCTAGATCGTGGAAATCTAGCCCGTAATAAAAAATCAACCCCCTAACGAAGGGATCCAGAGTGAGGCCTAGACCTCGGAGGAAGTGGGAGATGAACACAACGTCTTTGTTGGGTTCAGGAGTAGGGACGACCTGCCCTCGGGAAGGCAGCCGATGCGAAACCTCGGCGGTCAGGTATCTGGCCTCGCTCAACTTCTTGATGTCTTCTTCCGTAACGGAGGAGGGCATCCACCGGCCTTGAAGGCTAGATCCGGACATGATTGAAGGTCCGGAGCACCTGACCTGGGCTTTGGGTGTTAGAACTCGAGGCAGGGGAAGGATTCGATTGAGGACGGGAGGGAAAAGAGTAAAAGCCTTGTCCCTTTATAAAGAGGGTGAATATCAAGCGTCCTCTCTGTAGCCATTTGGGACTTGCCTATAATCTAGGAGTCCTGGACACGGTTGGGTTACCCACGACCGTATTGATGAGAATCCCGTAATTAGGGGAACACGATCTCTGCTTTGACAAGACGTGTCAAAAACTGCCTCGCGTTATGTGCGGGGCTAGTTAAAGGAATAGGATAATCACCGGGCCATGGCATAAGGTCGTGTTGCCAAAACAAGTCAGCAAATTAGATTTATGGAAATATTCTCTCTACGGTGGTATGTGGAACTTATTTTGCAGGGTCGGACACTATCCTTGTGTTCAAATTCTTTCGTGGTGTATTCGGAGGAGGAACCCACCTTGCAATGCCGAAGACAATACTGCGCGCCGGACTCGTCGTCATTGAAGCCTGGTTCAGGGGCTACTGAGGGAGTCCTGGATTTGGGGGTCTCCGAACAGCCGGACTATATCCTTTGGCCGGACTGTTAGACTATGAAGATACAAGATTGAAGACTTCGTCTCCTGTCCGGATGGGACTCTACTTGGCGTGGAAGGCAAGCTAGGCATTACAGATATGTATATCTACTCCTTTGTAACCGACCTTGTGTAACCCTATCCCTCTCCGGTGTCTATATAAACCGGAGGGTTTTAGTCCGTAGAACAACATACAATCATACCATAGTCTCGCTTCTAGGGTTTAGCCTCTCTGATCTCGTGGTAGATCTACTCTTGTACTACTCATATCATCAATATTAATCAAGCAGGACGTAGGGTTTTACCTCCGTCAAGAGGGCCCGAATCTGGGTAAAACATCGTGTTCCCTGCCTCATGTTACCATCCACCTTAGACGCACAGTTCGGGACCCCCTACCCGAGATCCGCCGGTTTTGACACCGACAACTGTCTTTACAGGGCACCGGACACACCGTTGGTACCCCGTGCTTGTGGTATGAGATGAATATGGGAGCATGGCTCCAAAATTCTTCAGATGAGAAGTGTTGGGCACGGGGGTTGCTACTAATCGAGTGGACTCTATGTTAGTGTCGTCTAGGGAAAGGTAATGATCGGATGCTTACCCCGGGTACTTGAGGTACCGCGAGTCGTGGATGACACGGAAGTTCCCCGGATCTTGTGGGTAAAGTGTGCAACCTCTCCAGAGTGTAAAACTATTCAAATAGCTGTGTCCATGGTCAAGGACAGTTGGGTAACCGCTCTTGGGCTACGTCCACTTGTTTGCAAACCAGTGTGTGTGGGAAAGAACAACTTGGGTCTAAGTCAAAGGACTTGACATGATTGAGTTGGGTTGGAGCCCACTCCCTTTATGTTGATATCTGTAACCAGATCCTAAGGTTACTTGAATTCATATGATGCATGTTTTACCAGTTCTTGAACATGTCATAACACAACGAAATTAGCTTTCTGCAAAAAATTACCTATGTCATGCATTGTTGTATCTTGAGCCAAAACATGGGTTGCTTGCGAGTACATTCAAAGTACTCATTGGCTTGCCACTAGTTATTTAATTGGCCAGGCATGGAAGAACATGAGTTCGAAGAAGAGTTCTTTGGAGATGAACATGCGAACTAGGACGTTTCCCAGTTAGAATGCCTGTAGGGTTAACGCAGGTGGCATGGGTCCAAGTTATGGACGAAGATTTCCGCTGCGATGATACACTCAAGACTTGACCATAATGACCCTACTTGTGTAATACGATATGTATGGATGTAAGACTCTTGTTATTCAGCTTCTGTGTGTTCAGTGAGCATTGATCTCTGGGATCACTATACACGTGCATTTGGTGATCACGACTTATGAGTCGGGGTCCCCATAGAGTTGGTATCAGAGCCATCCGGACTGTAGGAAGCCTTAGTTAGCATGGGCGTTAGATAGGACAAAACCCGTTTTCAAGACCCTCTATACTCCTCTTCTCTGCTGAGATTTCCCAAACCTAAGGTATATTTCTCCTTATTGACCTCCCCTATTCAACTTTTGTAGATGGCCGTCGCCCCCTTGAGACTCCTTATGACAGGATTCCCATCACTCCTAAAAGACTACCTCCAACAATGCCACTATCCCTTGCTGCCCGTGTACACCCTGCATGAACTGGAAAATGATGTGCTCGAGAAGGAGTTCTACGCCAAGGTTTTTGTGCCTGCCAAGAACTCACCCCAGGGGTGGTTCTTCATTGGACCACCCATGCCAACAAGATACCTAGCCATTTAGCAAGTGGCATATGAAGCGCTCCTCCGTCTTCGAGACCTCCTTCCAGAAATGAAAGAAGAACATGCCACCCGCTATCTACCTGGCAAGAATGGATTTGGAGCCCCAACTCAAGTGATGATTTCCCCGGAAGATGAGGATCCAACCCTCAAGTACCAGATCCGCTTCATCAACGCAGGAGACTACCTTCTACGTCACCTTACCGAAGCATTCCTTAAGGCTTGCCAAGACCTCCCTTCACTTCTGCACCTCCCCTGCCTCGAGAAGAAGAAGGTGGCCGAGTGAGGACAGCAAATCACTGCCTTACAAGCCCACATTGCAAATCAGGAGCAACAAATCGAGGAGCTTCGGAAAACCCGCAACCAAACCCCATGCGGGAGGCATAGGAATGAATTTCCATATCCACCTCGTAGAAGATCGTCGTCAGGCCACCAACGACATAACCCAAGACTGAATGACAACCTTTTTGCTTCCGTCACTTGTCATGGGTGTGGTGAACTTGGGCACATTAAAAGGATGTGTCCCAACAGGTGGCCGACTGTGGCATACCCATTGGCACCACAAGGGGAGCCCAGAAACTGAAGACTGAACGCCCTTCTCTCCGAGCAGGCATGACTACCAAGTCCGAGAACCCCTACGGTAGGATGAGTCATGTACCCCCATATGCGTAGTCGAGTCCGTGTGATGGTTCGAATGGAACCACGTTCTGTGTTGCTTGTTTTTATTTGTTTGTGCTTTGATATAAGTCGCACATTTTCCCTAGGCAGCTTGTATGCGGCTATATCACCTATCGTGTCTTAATGGAATTGTGTGTGGCCTTTACGGCACCTGTTTGTTTGCACTTGCACAATAGAACCCCCCTTTTGGCATTCCCCTCCTCTATGCCACTTTTTTCTCTCATCTCTCTCATCAACTGAAGACCGGCAAGACAAGATACACCAAGGATTCTACTTCGGCAACCAATTAGCACTAAAGACTTTTGCTACGGCCTCCTAGACCAAGTGCAGCCCCTTAGAGTTATGGTTGCCCCTCAAGATTAGAGACCCATTCCTAGACCCTTCGAGACTTCATAAGATACCCCGGCTTGCATCCTAGAATCCTTGAAACCCTTAAGCCTTACCAAGCCACAACATGGTCAGATCATGACCTCAAGCTTGGGCTCTAGCCCAAGAAGACCTTAGCCAACATTCAACTTTGACCACCACCAATACCCCCATCCTACTTTATGCACCACATGAACAAAGTCTTCATGGAGTACTTGGACAAGTTGGTTGTCATCTTTATTTGGTGACCTACTTGCCTACCCGAAGACGGAAGAAGAACCGTTTAGCTGGTTAGGGAACATCTAAAGACCGCCATGTCAAGGAGGAAGAACTATACCAACCACCATCGTCAAGAAGTGAACTTACTCGTCGAAGACCGTGCGTATCGGCAAATCACTCCTCTCGGAAGGACTAAGCATTTCCATGTCAAAGGGAAGCTCACTCCAAGATTTAACAACCCCTCCAAGATCGCCACAAGACGAAGAGAAGACAGTTACCAGATGGAGTTACCACCTGAGTTACCCACTGTGCGTAATGTTTCCACATGACACAACTCCGGAAGTGTTTTCGACTTCCTAGCTAGCCCGATCACTAGCAAGGACATCGATCACCGAGCCATCGACCCCCAACCCAACCTGACCTACGTGAGAAACCCCTTAGCAACCCGGATCAAGCAGAACATCATACACGAAGCCACACCATCAAGTACTTCAAGGTTCAATGGAGCACCATTCGGAAGTAGGAGCAGTATGGGGATGTGAAGACTACCCCATATCCAAGTTTCCATATTCCTTTCCACGCCTAGTTTGGGAATCTCGGGGACGAGATTCTTGTAAGGGGGTAGGTCTGTCACACCCTGATTTTCATGCCACAACACTTAAGCTAATAAATCATGATAAAATGTGGTTTGACAAAAACTTTTGAGTGTTTTGTCTTTGCTTTGATTGCATGTTTGACTGCTGTTTGCAAGTGCTCTAAAAAAATCAAGTAAATTCTCCAACTCTTATACTCCTTCTCCTTGATCCAAAAACCTTTCCCAATGATCATGCCATGTGTATAGGACATAAAAATAATTTGTCCAAATAGTATTTTCAAAAAATTAGTTTTTCAGAAACCCCTAAATTGAGGTTTGCACTGCAAGTACTTAATTAAGGGCAGTAAAAATCTTTACACAAATATATTTGACTCCTATTAGATATAGGATACCCAGAAACCACAAAATATAATTTTAAAAGTTATTTTACTATTTTATTTAAAGGCTTTTTCTTAAGGCCGGAATGGTCTTTAATAGGTTAAAATTATTTTAAAGCTTTAAAAATATTTGAGAAAAATTAGGGAGACTCAATGGACATATATTTTCCATATATATGAGTTTCAACATATGGTCATGATCAAAATATTGGACAAAACCCTCCAGAACCATTTCAGATCATTTCAAATATTTGAAATATTTCTATAAGACATTTTTTTCAAATAATTCCAAGAAAATTCTAGCATGTCACATATGACATGTTTGATGATCTTGCCAAGTCTCATGTCGTGGAGAACAGTATAACCCCGTGAAACCCTCTCAAAACCACTTCTGTCCTTTTTCAAGTTTGAACAGCTTTGCACTGCCAAATATGTCCAAATGCTCTCACACTTGGTGCACATGCTCAAATGGTGTAATAATGCATCTAGACCAAGTGGCACAAGTTGGAGAACAAGTTAACTTGATCAAAGAGCCCCCAAACCCTTCCTATCCAGAATCAAATTTGAACAACTATACATTGGCAACTTTGCCCAAATGAACTCAATCTTGGTGGAACCTCTTATTTTTTCAGGCCATTTGACCCTGTCAAGCCTCATGACAAGGGAAGTCCATTTGCTTTCCCAAACCTACATCAAACACCTTCTGGCAGAAACTTAAAATGCATGTTTGGGCCTCTTCCACTAATCCAAATGAGTTCTCCTCTTTACCACACCTCCTCCTAACCTCCCTCTACCTCTGGCATTTAGCACAAGTCAATGCTTATTGATCAAGGGGATGGAACCACCAATTTTCTATTCTGGACAGCCCCATTTCCACTCTTCTCCTTCCTCTCTCTTCACCCACTGGCCACCCAAAGCATCCAAGGTCAAGATCCCTTCCTTAGCGCCCCCCAAATACTACTGGACATGCAAGGGCGCGCCCACAAGCATACAAAATGGCCTGGACAGCCATATGGGCGCTCTGGAGCATGCTATAGTGCGCTCCCGCACTGTAGCCGCCCCCTGCCAAGCACCTCGGGCCTCCCCGGCGCGCCCGACGATGCTCCTCGGCGTCCTCAACACGCCACGGCCTGGTACCCTCCTCCTTCTCCCTCCTCCTGCCTCCTCTCGCACACGCACCGGCCGCCCGAGCGCTCCAATGGGCAGCCTCACGCACGCGATGCTCTAGCCCTTCCCCGCTATCTTTCTTCTCTCCCCTCCCCCTAGACCAAACCCAGGAGTACCCCAGACACGCTTACGGGCGCCCCCGTGGCTTGCAGCGACGGCAACAGCCTCCCCAGCGCATGAGCTCATGGTGCACCATCGCCCCGCCATAAAAGGCCACCCTCGAGCCCTCTCTGGCCTCGGTTCACTCCCTCTTCCCCCCAGCAACCTCCTCGAGCATCCTGATCCTCCTCCTGCACCTCCCTTCTCCTCCTACCACCGCATGGCCACCGCTTCTGCTCGCTCAAATTCGAGCAACACCGAGCTCACCTCCCTCCCTTTCCTCCACACAAAGGCTCCCCGTGGTCCGGCGAACCTCCCCACCTCCTCGAACCATCGCAGGGATGCTTGAACGCCGAGAGCCACGGATGGCCGACGACCTCCCCCACCACCGTCAAAGTTGCGGTCACCTCGGCCCCCTCCGGCGGCCGTTACCTGCACCAGCAGATGCGCCGCTCCGCGCTGAGCTCGCCCATAGGCGGAGCGCCGTGGGAGACGGACGGAGGTGCCGGCTATCGCTGGATGAGCGACGGCGTGTGCTCTGCCTCCCCTGCTCTGCCTCGAGCGGGAGGTAGAGGACGACCGCCCCGCCAGCTGGCAGGGGGCCCGCCCGTCAGCGGCAGAGGCGACCGAGCCGGCCCACCAGTCGGGTTAAGTGGAAACGGCTTCGGCCCGACCCGCTTGCCCTGCTGGGTCACGCCTTCCCGCAGTACGCCTTCGGCGTCACCACATCTACCTGCGCAGCCGAGCCGCTGGACAGGCCCATGGTCTATCTATCGCCATGTGCGCAGGATAAGGTTAAAGCCTTATTTCCTTTTTCTTTTTCCAGTCAACTTCAAAAATCCATAAATAATTCAAATTAACTCCAAATTTGATGATTCAAATTTCTAGTTGTTTCTAAAATCATTCCCTACCACATGGTGCTATTGTCACATTCTTACAGAAGCATTTCCTTCACAAATATTTATCAAATCCTATTTTTCCTATTTTTGTGATGAACTTTAGAAAATCACAGAGAGCTCAAAATTGATCCAAATGCCATGATTCAAATTCCTAGATTCTTCTAAGTTCATAACTTAGTTTATGAACATTTTTCTTAATACTTTCTGTAACCCACAAAATAATGAGCCATTTCTTCATATTTGTCAACTTTGCCAATTCACAGGAAAATCATTTGAACTCCAAATCCAGTGAAACTAACTCCGAGGGGCTTCTAAAATCATGCTTTGTTAAATGGGTGCCTTTGCTCATTTTTCAATATAATGTTTCTGTGCACTTCTTGCAAATCCATTAATCCCTTGATTCCATTATATTGTAATGTTCAAGAACATCTACTGATCCAATCCCAATGAAACTACTTTGGTCATTTTTCACATGACCAAGGGTATCCTAGAAAAGTCCAACTCACATTTTTAGAGCACTTCTATGTTTGCCTTGTTGTGTTACTTATTGTGTTTGTTTCCGACGTTAGTTGACGAACTAGACGGAATACTTGGAGAAGGACCAGAAGACTTGAAGACTATGATGAACCAGGCAAGCAGCCCTTTGACCATGTCTAAGAAACCCTTTTTGTGCATGTCATATGGCACTTTCATTGCTTCCATCGAAGCCATGATAACATGGTGACCACTTGAGGTGGTTTGCCACCGTTACCTCCTCGTTGATACTTGCATGGTGCATGACCCTACCTCCTTATGAGGGATACGCAAAAAGGGGCAGGCATATGCATGGTGATGGAGACAAAGTATTTTCAAAAGACTTTTCGAAAACCCCGTTGGGTGCCACTTATGCCCAAGGGAGATAGTGAGTTGGGTAACCACTTGATGACGAAGTAGTGTACCGAGGCAAGTGTGTGTGATGTTTTCAAAACGGATTGGTTTAAGTTGTGACTGTTATTCCAACCTTACATGCGCAACCACTCTACCCTTATATGGGAAAGGGTGTTATTGATTACCTAGGCCGATACTAGCTTGGAGCCCGCATTACCAGTGACGGGAGAGTTGTTGTTGCGCTCTCTCGGGACGGGGTCATGCCAGGTAGGGCGGCCATGACTGTCTTTACAGGGCATCGGACACACCGTTGGTATCCCGTGCTTGTGGTATGAGATGAATATGGGAGCGTGGCTCCAAAATTCTTAATATGAGAAGTGTTGGGCACGGGGGTTCCTACCAATCGAGTGGACTCTATGTTAGTGCCGTCTAGGGAAAGGTAATGATCGGGTGCTTACCCCGGGTACTTGAGGTACCGCGGGTCGTGGATGACACGAAAGTTCCCCGGATCTTGTGGGTAAAGTGTGCAACCTCTGCAGGGTGTAAAACTATTCGAATAGCCGTGTCCACGGCCAAGGACAGTTGGGTAACCGCTCTTGGGCTACGTCCACTTGTTTACAAACCAGTGTGTGTGGGAAAGAACTACTTGGGTCAAGTCAAAGGACTTAACATGATTGAGTTGGGTTGGAGCCCACTCCCTTTATGTTGATATCTATAACCAATTCCTAAGGTTACTTGATTTCATATGATGCATGTTTTACCAGTTGTTGAACATGTCATAACACAACAAAATTAGCTTTCTGCAAAAATTTACCTATGTCATGCATTGTTGTATCTTGAGCCAAAACATGGGTTGCTTGTGAGTACATTCAAAGTACTCATTGGCTTGCCACTGGTTATTTAATTGGCCAGGCATGGAAGAACAGGGGTTCGAAGAAGAGTTCTTTGGAGACGAACATGCGAACTAGGACGTTTCCCAGTCAGAATGCCTATAGGGTTAAGGCAGATGGCATGGGTCCAAGTTATGGACGAAGATTTCCGCTGCGATGATACACTCAAGACTTGACCATAATGGTCCTACTTGTGTAATACGATATGTATGGATGTAAGACTCTTGTTATTCAGCTTTTGTGTGTTCAGTAAGCATTGATCTCTGGGATCACTGTACACATGCATTCAGCGATCACGACTTATGAGTCGGGGTCCCCACAATGATGATGTGTGTCATAATAAATAGAACGGTGGAAAGTCGCATGGCAATATATCTCGGAATGGCTATGGAAATGCTATAATAGGTAGGTATGGTGGCTGTTTTGAGGAAGATATAAGGAGGTTTATGTGTGATAGAGCGTATCATATCACGGGGTTTGGATGCACTGGCGAAGTTTGCACCAACTCTCAATGTGAGAAAGGGCAATGCACGGTACAGAAGAAGCTAGCAATGATGGAAGGGTGAGAGTGCGTATAATCCATGGACTCAACATTAGTCATAAAGAACTCACATACTTATTGCAAAAATCTACAAGTCATCAAAAACCTCGGCACTACGCGCATGCTCCTAGGGGGATAGATTGGTAGGAAAAGACCATCGCTCGTCCCAGACCGCCACTCATGAGGACAATCAAATAACACCTCATGTTTCAAATTTGTTACATAACGTTTACCATACGTGCATGCTACGGGACTTGCAAACTTCAACACAAGAATTTCTCAATTTCACAACTACTCAACTAGCACGACTTTGATATTATTACCTCCATATCTCAAAACAATCATCAAGCATCAAACTTCTCTTAGTATTCAATACTCTATATGAAAGTTTTTACTATTCTTGGATGCGTAGCATATTAGGATTATTTAAGCAAATTACCATGCTATTTAAAACACTCAAAATGATATAAGTGAAGCATGAGAGTTGATCTATTTCTATAATACCACCACCGTGCTCTAAAAAGATATAAGTGAAGCACTAGAGCAAACGACAAACTACTTCGAAAGATATAAGTGAAGATCAATGAGTAGTCGAATAATTATGCAACTATGTGAAGATTCTCTAACATTTAAGAATTTCAGATATTGGTACTTTATTAAAACATCAAGAAAAACAAAAGTAAATAAAATGACGCTCCAAGCAAAACACATATCATGCGGCGAATAAAAATATAGCTCCAAGTAAAGTTACCGATGAACAAAGACGAAAGAGGGGATGCCTTCCGGGGCATCCCCAAGCTTAGGCTTTTGGTTTTCCTTGAATATTACCTTGGGGTGCCTTGGTCATCCCCAATCTCAGGCTCTTGCCACTCCTTATTCCATAGTCCATCGAATCTTTACCCAAAACTTGAAAACTTCACAACACAAAACTTAACGGAAAACTCGTAAGCTCCGTTAGTATAAGAAAATAAATCACCACTTCAAAGTACTGTAATTAAATTATTATTTATTTATATTCTTGTTAATCCTACTGTATTCCAACTTCTCTATGGTTTATAAACTATTTTACTAGCCATAGATTCATCAAAATAAGCAAACAACAAACTGAAAACAGAATCTGTCAAAAACAGAACAGTGTGTAGTAATCTGGATCAAACGTATACTTATGGAACCCCAAAAATTCTAAAATAAATTGCTGGACCTGAGTAATTTATCTATTAATCATATTCAAAAATAATTGACTAAATATCACTTTCCAAATAAAAATGTCAGCAATTCTCGTGAGCGCTAAAGTTTCTGTTTTTTACAGCATGATCGCAAAGACTTTCCCCAAGTCTTCCCAACGGTTCTACTTGGCAAAAACACTAACTAAAACATAAAAACTCAATCATAACAGAGGCTAGATAAATTATTTATTACTAAACAGGAGCAAAAAGTAAGGAACAAAAATAAAGTTGGGTTGCCTCCCAACAAGTGCTATCGTTTAACGCCCCTATCTAGGCATGATGATTTCAATGATGCTCACATAAAGGATAAGAATTGAAACATAAAGAGAGCATCATGAAGAATATGACTAGCACATTTAAGTCTAACCCACTTCCTATGCATAGGGATTTAGTGAGCAAACAACTTGTGGGAACAATAATCAACTTGCATAGGAAGGTAAAACAAGCATAACTTCAAAACTTTAAGCACATAGAGAGGAAACTTGATATTATTGCAATTCCTACAAGCATATGTTCCTCCCTCATAATAATTTTCAGTAGCATCATGAATGAATTCAACAATATAACCAGAACCTAAAGCATTCTTTTCATGATTTACAAGCATAGAAAATTTACTACTCTCCACACAAGCAAAATTCTTCTCATGAATAATAGTGGGAGCAAACTCAACAAAATAATTATCATGTGAGGCTTAATCCAATTGAAAACTAAAATCATGATGACAAGTTTCATGGATATCATTATTCTTTATAGAATAAAAGTCATCACAATAATCATCATAGATAGCAACTTTGTTCTCATAATCAATTGGAACCTCTTCCAGAATAGTGGATTCATCACAAAATAAAGTCATGACCTCTCCAAATCCACTTTCATAAATATAATCATCATAAATAGGAGGAATGCTTTCATCATAATAAATTTGCTCATCAAAACTTGGGGGACAAAAAATATCATCTTCATCAAACATTGCTTCCCCAAGCTTGTGGCTTTGCATATCATTAGCATCATGGATATTCAAGGAATTCATACTAACAACATTGCAATCATGCTCATCATTCAAAGATTTAGTGCCAAACATTTTAATGCATTCTTCTTCTAACACTTTGGCACAATTTTCCTTTCCATCATACTCACGAAAGATTTTAAAAAGATGAAGCGTATGAGGTAAACTCAATTCCATTTTTTATAGTTTTCTTTTATAAAATAAACTAGTGATAAAACAATAAACAAAAAGATTCAATTGCAAGATCTAAAGATATACCTTCAAGCACTAACCTCCCCGGCAACGGCGCCAGAAAAGAGCTTCATGTCTACTACACAACCTTCTTCTTGTAGACGTTGTTGGGCCTCCAAGTGCAGAGGTTTGTAGGACAATAGCAAATTTCCCTCAAGTGGATGACCTAAGGTTTATCAATCCGTAGGAGGCCTAGGATGAAGATGGTCTCTCTCAAGCAACCCTGCAACCAAATAACAAAGAGTCTCTTGTGTCCCCAACACACCCATTACAATGGTAAATTGTATAGGTGCACTAGTTCGGCGAAGAGATGGTGATACAAGTGGTATATGGATAGTAGATAATGGTTTTTGTGATCTGAAATTATAAAAACGGCAAGGTAACTAATGATAAAAGTGAGCGTAAACGGTTTTGCAATGCTAGGAAACAAGGCCTAGGGTTCATACTTTCACTAGTGCAAGTCCTCTCAACAATAATAACATAATTGGATCACATAAGTATCCCTCAACATGCAACAAAGAGTCACTCCAAAGTCACTAATAGCGGAGAACGAACGAAGAGATTATGGTAGGGTACGAAACCACCTCAAAGTTATTCTTTCCAATCAATCCGTTGGGCTATTCCTATAGGTGTCACAAACAGCCCCAGAGTTCATACTAGAATAACACCTTAAGACAGAAATCAACCAAAACCCTAATGTCACCTAGATACTCCAATGTCACCTCAAGTATCCGTGGGTATGATTATACGATATGCATCACACAATCTCAGATTCATCTATTCAACCAACACATAGAATCTCCAAGAGTTCCCAAAAGTTTCTACTGGAGAATCACGACGAAAACATGTGCCAACCCCTATGCATAGGTTCATGGGCGGAACCCGCAAGTTGATCACCAAAACATTCATCAAGTGAATCACATGATATCCCATTGTCACCAAAGATACATACGGCAAGACATACATCAAGTGTTCTCAAATCTTTAAAGACTCAATCCGATAAGATAACTTCAAAGGGGAAACTCAATTCATTACAAGAGAGTAGAGGGGGGAGAAAACATCATAGGATCCAACTATAATAGCAAAGCTCGCGATACATCAAGATCGTATCACCTCAAGAACACGAGAGAGAGAGAGAGAGAGAGAGATCAAACACATAGCTACTGGTACATACCCTCAGTCCCGAGGGAGAACTACTCCCTCCTCGTCATGGAGAGCACCGGGATGATGAAGATGTCCACCGGAGAGGGATTTCCCCCTCCGGCAGGGTGCCGGAACGGGTCTAGATTGGTTTTCGGTGGCTACGGAGGCTTCTGGTGGCGGAACTCCCGATCTATTGTGCTCCCAGATAGTTTTAGGGTACGTGGGTATATATGGGTGAAAGAGATACGTCAGGGGCCCACGAGGGTGGAGGGCGCGCCCCCCTGCCTCGTGGCTCCCTCGTTCCTTTCCTGACGTGCACTCCAAGTTTTTCCAGTAGCTTTCCTTCCAAAAATAACTTCTCCAGTTGGTTTCATTCCATTTCGACTCCGTTTGATATTCCTTTTCTTCGAAACACTGAAATAGGCAAAAAAACAACAATTCTGGGCTGGGCCTCCGGTTAGTAGGTTAGTTCCAAAAATAATATAGAAGTGGATAATAAAACCCAATATTGTCCAAAACAGTAGATAATATAGCATGGAGCAATCAAAAATTATAGATGCGTTGGAGACGTATCAGCGTCCCCAAGCTTAATTCCCGCTTGTCCTCGAGTAGGTAAATGATAAAAACAGAATTTTTGATGCGGAGTGCTACTTGGAATAATTTCAATGTAATTCTTCTTTATTGTGGCATGAATATTCAGATCCGAAAGATTCAAGATAAAAGTTCATATTTACATAAAAATAATAATACTTCAAGCATACTAACAAAGCAATTATGTCTTCTCAAAATGACATGGCCAAAGAAAGTTCATCCCTACAAAATCATATAGTTTAGTCATGCTCCATTTTCGTCACACAAGAATGCTCTCATCATGCACAACCCTGATGACAAGCCAAGCAATTGTTTCATACTTTAGTAACCTCAAACCTATAAACTTTCACGCAATATATGAGCGCGCGCCATGAACATAGCACTATGGGTGGAATAGAATATAATGAGGGGGGTTATGTGGAAAAGACAAAAAAGAAGAAAGTCTCACATCAACGAGGCTATTCAATGGGCTATGGAGATGCCCACCGATTGATGTTAATGCAAGGAGTAGGGATTGCCATGCAACGGATGCACTAGAGCTATAAATGTATGAAAGCTCAACAAAAGAAACTAAGTGGGTGTGCATCCAACTTGCTTGCTCACGAAGACCTAGGGCACTTGTGGTGGCCCATTGTTGGAATATAAAAGCCAAGTTATATAATGAAAATTCCCACTAGTATATGAAAGTGACAAAACAAAAGACTCTCTATCGTGAAGATTATGGTGCTACTTTGAAGCACAAGTGTGGCAAAGGATAGTAGCATTGTCCCTTCTCTCTTTTTCTCTCATTTTTTTTATTTTTTTGGGCCTTCTCTTTTTTATGGCCTTTCTCTTTTTTTGGGCCTTCTCTTTTTTATGGCCTTTCTATTCTTTTTTTTCTCTTTTTTTATTCGTCACTTGGGACAATGCTCTAGAAAATGATGATCATCACACTTCTATTTATTTACAACTCAATGATTACAACTCGATACTAGAACAAAAGATGACTCTATATTAATGCCTCCGGCAGTGTACCGGGATATGCAATGACTCATGAGTGACATGTATGAAAGAATTATGAACGGTGGCTTTGCCACAAATACGATGTCAAGTACATGATCATGCAAAGCAATATGACAATGATGATGCGTGTCATAATAAACAGAACGGTGGAAAGTTGCATGGTAATATATCATGGAATGGCTGTGGAAATGCCATAATAGGTAGGTATGGTGGCTGTTTTGAGGAAGATATAAGGAGGTTTATGTGTGATAGAGCGTATCATATCACGGGGTTTGGATGCACCGGCGAAGTTTGCACCCACTCTCAATGTGAGAAAGGGCAATGCACGGTACAGAAGAGGCTAGCAATGATGGAAGGGTGAGAGTGCGTATAATCCATGGACTCAACATTAGTCATAAAGAACTCACATACTTATTGCAAAAATCTACAAGTCATCAAAAACCTCGGCACTATGCGCATGCTCCCTGGGGGATAGATTGGTAGGAAAAGACCATCGCTCGTCCCCGACCGCCACTCATGAGGACAATCAAATAACACCTCATGTTTCAAATTTGTTACATAACGTTTACCATACGTGCATGCTACGGGACTTGCAAACTTCAACACAAGAATTTCTCAATTTCACAACTACTCAACTAGCACGACTTTGATATTATTACCTCCATATCTCAAAACAATCATCAAGCATCAAACTTCTCTTAGTATTCAATACTCTATATGAAAGTTTTTACTATTCTTGGATGCGTAGCATATTAGGATTATTTAAGCAAATTACCATGCTATTTAAAACACTCAAAATGATATAAGTGAAGCATGAGAGTTGATCTATTTCTATAATACCACCACCGTGCTCTAAAAAGATATAAGTGAAGCACTAGAGCAAACGACAAACTACTTCGAAAGATATAAGTGAAGATCAATGAGTAGTCGAATAATTATGCAACTATGTGAAGATTCTCTAACATTTAAGAATTTCAGATATTGGTACTTTATTAAAACATCAAGAAAAACAAAAGTAAATAAAATGACGCTCCAAGCAAAACACATATCATGCGGCGAATAAAAATATAGCTCCAAGTAAAGTTACCGATGAACAAAGACGAAAGAGGGGATGCCTTCCGGGGCATCCCCAAGCTTAGGCTTTTGGTTTTCCTTGAATATTACCTTGGGGTGCCTTGGTCATCCCCAATCTCAGGCTCTTGCCACTCCTTATTCCATAGTCCATCGAATCTTTACCCAAAACTTGAAAACTTCACAACACAAAACTTAACGGAAAACTCGTAAGCTCCGTTAGTATAAGAAAATAAATCACCACTTCAAAGTACTGTAATTAAATTATTATTTATTTATATTCTTGTTAATCCTACTGTATTCCAACTTCTCTATGGTTTATAAACTATTTTACTAGCCATAGATTCATCAAAATAAGCAAACAACAAACTGAAAACAGAATCTGTCAAAAACAGAACAGTGTGTAGTAATCTGGATCAAACGTATACTTATGGAACCCCAAAAATTCTAAAATAAATTGCTGGACCTGAGTAATTTATCTATTAATCATATTCAAAAGAATTGACTAAATATCACTTTCCAAATAAAAATGTCAGCAATTCTCGTGAGCGCTAAAGTTTCTGTTTTTTACAGCATGATCGCAAAGACTTTCCCCAAGTCTTCCCAACGGTTCTACTTGGCAAAAACACTAACTAAAACATAAAAACTCAATCATAACAGAGGCTAGATAAATTATTTATTACTAAACAGGAGCAAAAAGTAAGGAACAAAAATAAAGTTGGGTTGCCTCCCAACAAGTGCTATCGTTTAACGCCCCTATCTAGGCATGATGATTTCAATGATGCTCACATAAAGGATAAGAATTGAAACATAAAGAGAGCACATGAAGAATATGACTAGCACATTTAAGTCTAACCCACTTCCTATGCATAGGGATTTAGTGAGCAAACAACTTGTGGGAACAATAATCAACTTGCATAGGAAGGTAAAACAAGCATAACTTCAAAACTTTAAGCACATAGAGAGGAAACTTGATATTATTGCAATTCCTACAAGCATATGTTCCTCCCTCATAATAATTTTCAGTAGCATCATGAATGAATTCAACAATATAACCAGAACCTAAAGCATTCTTTTCATGATTTACAAGCATAGAAAATTTACTACTCTCCACACAAGCAAAATTCTTCTCATGAATAATAGTGGGAGCAAACTCAACAAAATAATTATCATGTGAGGCTTAATCCAATTGAAAACTAAAATCATGATGACAAGTTTCATGGATATCATTATTCTTTATAGAATAAAAGTCATCACAATAATCATCATAGATAGCAACTTTGTTCTCATAATCAATTGGAACCTCTTCCAGAATAGTGGATTCATCACAAAATAAAGTCATGACCTCTCCAAATCCACTTTCATAAATATAATCATCATAAATAGGAGGAATGCTTTCATCATAATAAATTTGCTCATCAAAACTTGGGGGACAAAAAATATCATCTTCATCAAACATTGCTTCCCCAAGCTTGTGGCTTTGCATATCATTAGCATCATGGATATTCAAGGAATTCATACTAACAACATTGCAATCATGCTCATCATTCAAAGATTTAGTGCCAAACATTTTAATGCATTCTTCTTCTAACACTTTGGCACAATTTTCCTTTCCATCATACTCACGAAAGATTTTAAAAAGATGAAGCGTATGAGGTAAACTCAATTCCATTTTTTATAGTTTTCTTTTATAAAATAAACTAGTGATAAAACAATAAACAAAAAGATTCAATTGCAAGATCTAAAGATATACCTTCAAGCACTAACCTCCCCGGCAACGGCGCCAGAAAAGAGCTTCATGTCTACTACACAACCTTCTTCTTGTAGACGTTGTTGGGCCTCCAAGTGCAGAGGTTTGTAGGACAATAGCAAATTTCCCTCAAGTGGATGACCTAAGGTTTATCAATCCGTAGGAGGCCTAGGATGAAGATGGTCTCTCTCAAGCAACCCTGCAACCAAATAACAAAGAGTCTCTTGTGTCCCCAACACACCCATTACAATGGTAAATTGTATAGGTGCACTAGTTCGGCGAAGAGATGGTGATACAAGTGGTATATGGATAGTAGATAATGGTTTTTGTGATCTGAAATTATAAAAACGGCAAGGTAACTAATGATAAAAGTGAGCGTAAACGGTTTTGCAATGCTAGGAAACAAGGCCTAGGGTTCATACTTTCACTAGTGCAAGTCCTCTCAACAATAATAACATAATTGGATCACATAAGTATCCCTCAACATGCAACAAAGAGTCACTCCAAAGTCACTAATAGCGGAGAACGAACGAAGAGATTATGGTAGGGTACGAAACCACCTCAAAGTTATTCTTTCCAATCAATCCGTTGGGCTATTCCTATAGGTGTCACAAACAGCCCCAGAGTTCATACTAGAATAACACCTTAAGACAGAAATCAACCAAAACCCTAATGTCACCTAGATACTCCAATGTCACCTCAAGTATCCGTGGGTATGATTATACGATATGCATCACACAATCTCAGATTCATCTATTCAACCAACACATAGAATCTCCAAGAGTTCCCAAAAGTTTCTACTGGAGAATCACGACGAAAACATGTGCCAACCCCTATGCATAGGTTCATGGGCGGAACCCGCAAGTTGATCACCAAAACATTCATCAAGTGAATCACATGATATCCCATTGTCACCACAGATACATACGGCAAGACATACATCAAGTGTTCTCAAATCTTTAAAGACTCAATCCGATAAGATAACTTCAAAGGGGAAACTCAATTCATTACAAGAGAGTAGAGGGGGGAGAAAACATCATAGGATCCAACTATAATAGCAAAGCTCGCGATACATCAAGATCGTATCACCTCAAGAACACGAGAGAGAGAGAGAGAGAGAGAGAGATCAAACACATAGCTACTGGTACATACCCTCAGTCCCGAGGGAGAACTACTCCCTCCTCGTCATGGAGAGCACCGGGATGATGAAGATGTCCACCGGAGAGGGATTTCCCCCTCCGGCAGGGTGCCGGAACGGGTCTAGATTGGTTTTCGGTGGCTACGGAGGCTTCTGGTGGCGGAACTCCCGATCTATTGTGCTCCCAGATAGTTTTAGGGTACGTGGGTATATATGGGTGAAAGAGATACGTCAGGGGCCCACGAGGGTGGAGGGCGCGCCCCCCTGCCTCGTGGCTCCCTCGTTCCTTTCCTGACGTGCACTCCAAGTTTTTCCAGTAGCTTTCCTTCCAAAAATAACTTCTCCAGTTGGTTTCATTCCATTTCGACTCCGTTTGATATTCCTTTTCTTCGAAACACTGAAATAGGCAAAAAAACAACAATTCTGGGCTGGGCCTCCGGTTAGTAGGTTAGTTCCAAAAATAATATAGAAGTGGATAATAAAACCCAATATTGTCCAAAACAGTAGATAATATAGCATGGAGCAATCAAAAATTATAGATGCGTTGGAGACGTATCAGCGTCCCCAAGCTTAATTCCCGCTTGTCCTCGAGTAGGTAAATGATAAAAACAGAATTTTTGATGCGGAGTGCTACTTGGAATAATTTCAATGTAATTCTTCTTTATTGTGGCATGAATATTCAGATCCGAAAGATTCAAGATAAAAGTTCATATTTACATAAAAATAATAATACTTCAAGCATACTAACAAAGCAATTATGTCTTCTCAAAATGACATGGCCAAAGAAAGTTCATCCCTACAAAATCATATAGTTTAGTCATGCTCCATTTTCGTCACACAAGAATGCTCTCATCATGCACAACCCTGATGACAAGCCAAGCAATTGTTTCATACTTTAGTAACCTCAAACCTATAAACTTTCACGCAATATATGAGCGCGCGCCATGAACATAGCACTATGGGTGGAATAGAATATAATGAGGGGGGTTATGTGGAAAAGACAAAAAAGAAGAAAGTCTCACATCAACGAGGCTATTCAATGGGCTATGGAGATGCCCACCGATTGATGTTAATGCAAGGAGTAGGGATTGCCATGCAACGGATGCACTAGAGCTATAAATGTATGAAAGCTCAACAAAAGAAACTAAGTGGGTGTGCATCCAACTTGCTTGCTCACGAAGACCTAGGGCACTTGTGGTGGCCCATTGTTGGAATATAAAAGCCAAGTTATATAATGAAAATTCCCACTAGTATATGAAAGTGACAAAACAAAAGACTCTCTATCGTGAAGATTATGGTGCTACTTTGAAGCACAAGTGTGGCAAAGGATAGTAGCATTGTCCCTTCTCTCTTTTTCTCTCATTTTTTTTATTTTTTTGGGCCTTCTCTTTTTTATGGCCTTTCTCTTTTTTTGGGCCTTCTCTTTTTTATGGCCTTTCTATTCTTTTTTTTCTCTTTTTTTATTCGTCACTTGGGACAATGCTCTAGAAAATGATGATCATCACACTTCTATTTATTTACAACTCAATGATTACAACTCGATACTAGAACAAAAGATGACTCTATATTAATGCCTCCGGCAGTGTACCGGGATATGCAATGACTCATGAGTGACATGTATGAAAGAATTATGAACGGTGGCTTTGCCACAAATACGATGTCAAGTACATGATCATGCAAAGCAATATGACAATGATGATGCGTGTCATAATAAACAGAACGGTGGAAAGTTGCATGGTAATATATCATGGAATGGCTGTGGAAATGCCATAATAGGTAGGTATGGTGGCTGTTTTGAGGAAGATATAAGGAGGTTTATGTGTGATAGAGCGTATCATATCACGGGGTTTGGATGCACCGGCGAAGTTTGCACCCACTCTCAATGTGAGAAAGGGCAATGCACGGTACAGAAGAGGCTAGCAATGATGGAAGGGTGAGAGTGCGTATAATCCATGGACTCAACATTAGTCATAAAGAACTCACATACTTATTGCAAAAATCTACAAGTCATCAAAAACCTCGGCACTATGCGCATGCTCCCTGGGGGATAGATTGGTAGGAAAAGACCATCGCTCGTCCCCGACCGCCACTCATGAGGACAATCAAATAACACCTCATGTTTCAAATTTGTTACATAACGTTTACCATACGTGCATGCTACGGGACTTGCAAACTTCAACACAAGAATTTCTCAATTTCACAACTACTCAACTAGCACGACTTTGATATTATTACCTCCATATCTCAAAACAATCATCAAGCATCAAACTTCTCTTAGTATTCAATACTCTATATGAAAGTTTTTACTATTCTTGGATGCGTAGCATATTAGGATTATTTAAGCAAATTACCATGCTATTTAAAACACTCAAAATGATATAAGTGAAGCATGAGAGTTGATCTATTTCTATAATACCACCACCGTGCTCTAAAAAGATATAAGTGAAGCACTAGAGCAAACGACAAACTACTTCGAAAGATATAAGTGAAGATCAATGAGTAGTCGAATAATTATGCAACTATGTGAAGATTCTCTAACATTTAAGAATTTCAGATATTGGTACTTTATTAAAACATCAAGAAAAACAAAAGTAAATAAAATGACGCTCCAAGCAAAACACATATCATGCGGCGAATAAAAATATAGCTCCAAGTAAAGTTACCGATGAACAAAGACGAAAGAGGGGATGCCTTCCGGGGCATCCCCAAGCTTAGGCTTTTGGTTTTCCTTGAATATTACCTTGGGGTGCCTTGGTCATCCCCAATCTCAGGCTCTTGCCACTCCTTATTCCATAGTCCATCGAATCTTTACCCAAAACTTGAAAACTTCACAACACAAAACTTAACGGAAAACTCGTAAGCTCCGTTAGTATAAGAAAATAAATCACCACTTCAAAGTACTGTAATTAAATTATTATTTATTTATATTCTTGTTAATCCTACTGTATTCCAACTTCTCTATGGTTTATAAACTATTTTACTAGCCATAGATTCATCAAAATAAGCAAACAACAAACTGAAAACAGAATCTGTCAAAAACAGAACAGTGTGTAGTAATCTGGATCAAACGTATACTTATGGAACCCCAAAAATTCTAAAATAAATTGCTGGACCTGAGTAATTTATCTATTAATCATATTCAAAAGAATTGACTAAATATCACTTTCCAAATAAAAATGTCAGCAATTCTCGTGAGCGCTAAAGTTTCTGTTTTTTACAGCATGATCGCAAAGACTTTCCCCAAGTCTTCCCAACGGTTCTACTTGGCAAAAACACTAACTAAAACATAAAAACTCAATCATAACAGAGGCTAGATAAATTATTTATTACTAAACAGGAGCAAAAAGTAAGGAACAAAAATAAAGTTGGGTTGCCTCCCAACAAGTGCTATCGTTTAACGCCCCTATCTAGGCATGATGATTTCAATGATGCTCACATAAAGGATAAGAATTGAAACATAAAGAGAGCACATGAAGAATATGACTAGCACATTTAAGTCTAACCCACTTCCTATGCATAGGGATTTAGTGAGCAAACAACTTGTGGGAACAATAATCAACTTGCATAGGAAGGTAAAACAAGCATAACTTCAAAACTTTAAGCACATAGAGAGGAAACTTGATATTATTGCAATTCCTACAAGCATATGTTCCTCCCTCATAATAATTTTCAGTAGCATCATGAATGAATTCAACAATATAACCAGAACCTAAAGCATTCTTTTCATGATTTACAAGCATAGAAAATTTACTACTCTCCACACAAGCAAAATTCTTCTCATGAATAATAGTGGGAGCAAACTCAACAAAATAATTATCATGTGAGGCTTAATCCAATTGAAAACTAAAATCATGATGACAAGTTTCATGGATATCATTATTCTTTATAGAATAAAAGTCATCACAATAATCATCATAGATAGCAACTTTGTTCTCATAATCAATTGGAACCTCTTCCAGAATAGTGGATTCATCACAAAATAAAGTCATGACCTCTCCAAATCCACTTTCATAAATATAATCATCATAAATAGGAGGAATGCTTTCATCATAATAAATTTGCTCATCAAAACTTGGGGGACAAAAAATATCATCTTCATCAAACATTGCTTCCCCAAGCTTGTGGCTTTGCATATCATTAGCATCATGGATATTCAAGGAATTCATACTAACAACATTGCAATCATGCTCATCATTCAAAGATTTAGTGCCAAACATTTTAATGCATTCTTCTTCTAACACTTTGGCACAATTTTCCTTTCCATCATACTCACGAAAGATTTTAAAAAGATGAAGCGTATGAGGTAAACTCAATTCCATTTTTTATAGTTTTCTTTTATAAAATAAACTAGTGATAAAACAATAAACAAAAAGATTCAATTGCAAGATCTAAAGATATACCTTCAAGCACTAACCTCCCCGGCAACGGCGCCAGAAAAGAGCTTCATGTCTACTACACAACCTTCTTCTTGTAGACGTTGTTGGGCCTCCAAGTGCAGAGGTTTGTAGGACAATAGCAAATTTCCCTCAAGTGGATGACCTAAGGTTTATCAATCCGTAGGAGGCCTAGGATGAAGATGGTCTCTCTCAAGCAACCCTGCAACCAAATAACAAAGAGTCTCTTGTGTCCCCAACACACCCATTACAATGGTAAATTGTATAGGTGCACTAGTTCGGCGAAGAGATGGTGATACAAGTGGTATATGGATAGTAGATAATGGTTTTTGTGATCTGAAATTATAAAAACGGCAAGGTAACTAATGATAAAAGTGAGCGTAAACGGTTTTGCAATGCTAGGAAACAAGGCCTAGGGTTCATACTTTCACTAGTGCAAGTCCTCTCAACAATAATAACATAATTGGATCACATAAGTATCCCTCAACATGCAACAAAGAGTCACTCCAAAGTCACTAATAGCGGAGAACGAACGAAGAGATTATGGTAGGGTACGAAACCACCTCAAAGTTATTCTTTCCAATCAATCCGTTGGGCTATTCCTATAGGTGTCACAAACAGCCCCAGAGTTCATACTAGAATAACACCTTAAGACAGAAATCAACCAAAACCCTAATGTCACCTAGATACTCCAATGTCACCTCAAGTATCCGTGGGTATGATTATACGATATGCATCACACAATCTCAGATTCATCTATTCAACCAACACATAGAATCTCCAAGAGTTCCCAAAAGTTTCTACTGGAGAATCACGACGAAAACATGTGCCAACCCCTATGCATAGGTTCATGGGCGGAACCCGCAAGTTGATCACCAAAACATTCATCAAGTGAATCACATGATATCCCATTGTCACCACAGATACATACGGCAAGACATACATCAAGTGTTCTCAAATCTTTAAAGACTCAATCCGATAAGATAACTTCAAAGGGGAAACTCAATTCATTACAAGAGAGTAGAGGGGGGAGAAAACATCATAGGATCCAACTATAATAGCAAAGCTCGCGATACATCAAGATCGTATCACCTCAAGAACACGAGAGAGAGAGAGAGAGAGAGAGATCAAACACATAGCTACTGGTACATACCCTCAGTCCCGAGGGAGAACTACTCCCTCCTCGTCATGGAGAGCACCGGGATGATGAAGATGTCCACCGGAGAGGGATTTCCCCCTCCGGCAGGGTGCCGGAACGGGTCTAGATTGGTTTTCGGTGGCTACGGAGGCTTCTGGTGGCGGAACTCCCGATCTATTGTGCTCCCAGATAGTTTTAGGGTACGTGGGTATATATGGGTGAAAGAGATACGTCAGGGGCCCACGAGGGTGGAGGGCGCGCCCCCCTGCCTCGTGGCTCCCTCGTTCCTTTCCTGACGTGCACTCCAAGTTTTTCCAGTAGCTTTCCTTCCAAAAATAACTTCTCCAGTTGGTTTCATTCCATTTCGACTCCGTTTGATATTCCTTTTCTTCGAAACACTGAAATAGGCAAAAAAACAACAATTCTGGGCTGGGCCTCCGGTTAGTAGGTTAGTTCCAAAAATAATATAGAAGTGGATAATAAAACCCAATATTGTCCAAAACAGTAGATAATATAGCATGGAGCAATCAAAAATTATAGATGCGTTGGAGACGTATCAGCGTCCCCAAGCTTAATTCCCGCTTGTCCTCGAGTAGGTAAATGATAAAAACAGAATTTTTGATGCGGAGTGCTACTTGGAATAATTTCAATGTAATTCTTCTTTATTGTGGCATGAATATTCAGATCCGAAAGATTCAAGATAAAAGTTCATATTGACATAAAAATAATAATACTTCAAGCATACTAACAAAGCAATTATGTCTTCTCAAAATGACATGGCCAAAGAAAGTTCATCCCTACAAAATCATATAGTTTAGTCATGCTCCATTTTCGTTACACAAGAATGCTCTCATCATGCACAACCCTGATGACAAGCCAAGCAATTGTTTCATACTTTAGTAACCTCAAACCTATAAACTTTCACGCAATATATGAGCGCGCGCCATGAACATAGCACTATGGGTGGAATAGAATATAATGAGGGGGGTTATGTGGAAAAGACAAAAAAGAAGAAAGTCTCACATCAACGAGGCTATTCAATGGGCTATGGAGATGCCCACCGATTGATGTTAATGCAAGGAGTAGGGATTGCCATGCAATGGATGCACTAGAGCTATAAATGTATGAAAGCTCAACAAAAGAAACTAAGTGGGTGTGCATCCAACTTGCTTGCTCACGAAGACCTAGGGCACTTGTGGTGGCCCATTGTTGGAATATAAAAGCCAAGTTATATAATGAAAATTCCCACTAGTATATGAAAGTGACAAAACAAAAGACTCTCTATCGTGAAGATTATGGTGCTACTTTGAAGCACAAGTGTGGCAAAGGATAGTAGCATTGTCCCTTCTCTCTTTTTCTCTCATTTTTTTTATTTTTTTGGGCCTTCTCTTTTTTATGGCCTTTCTCTTTTTTTGGGCCTTCTCTTTTTATGGCCTTTCTATTCTTTTTTTCTCTTTTTTTATTCGTCACTTGGGACAATGCTCTAGAAAATGATGATCATCACACTTCTATTTATTTACAACTCAATGATTACAACTCGATACTAGAACAAAAGATGACTCTATATTAATGCCTCCGGCAGTGTACCGGGATATGCAATGACTCATGAGTGACATGTATGAAAGAATTATGAACGGTGGCTTTGCCACAAATACGATGTCAAGTACATGATCATGCAAAGCAATATGACAATGATGATGCGTGTCATAATAAACAGAACGGTGGAAAGTTGCATGGTAATATATCATGGAATGGCTATGGAAATGCTATAATAGGTAGGTATGGTGGCTGTTTTGAGGAAGATATAAGGAGGTTTATGTGTGAAAGAGCGTATCATATCACGGGGTTTGGATGCACTGGCGAAGTTTGCACCAACTCTCAATGTGAGAAAGGGCAATGCACGGTACAGAAGAAGCTAGCAATGATGGAAGGGTGAGAGTGCGTATAATCCATGGACTCAACATTAGTCATAAAGAACTCACATACTTATTGCAAAAATCTTCAAGTCATCAAAAACCTCGGCACTATGCGCATGCTCCCTGGGGGATAGATTGGTAGGAAAAGACCATCGCTCGTCCCCGACCGCCACTCATGAGGACAATCAAATAACACCTCATGTTTCAAATTTGTTACATAACGTTTACCATACGTGCATGCTACGGGACTTGCAAACTTCAACACAAGAATTTATCAATTTCACAACTACTCGACTAGCACGACTTTGATATTATTACCTCCATATCTCAAAACAATCATCAAGCATCAAACTTCTCTTAGTATTCAATACACTATATGAAAGTTTTTACTATTCTTGGATGCCTAGCATATTAGGATTATTTAAGCAATTTACCATTGACGGTGTCTTGGACTAGGGGGTACTCACCACGTCATCTCCCGATCTGTTAGATTGGGCCGAGGACCCCATGGCCATATACTTATGGGCCAGTTCGGACAGCTGCCACATACAAGGAAGATTTCACAAGACATGGTGATCAAGACAAGGACTCCTCCCCACCGGCGTATTCGGCTAGGACTCTTGTTATCCTAGGCCTCTGGTGCATTATATAAACCGAGGCCAGGCTAGTCGATAGATAATATACATACGATCATACCATAGGCTAGCCTCTATGGTTTGGCCTCTCTGATCTCGTGGTAGATCTACTCTTGTACTACCCATATAATCAATATCAATCAAGCTGGACGTAGGCTTTTACCTCCATCAAGAGGGCCCGAACCTGGGTAAAACATTGTGTCCCCTGCCTCCTGTTACCATCCGGCCTAGATGCACAGTTCGGGACCCCCTACCCGAGATCCGCCGGTTTTGACACCGACATTGGTGCTTTCATTGAGAGTTCCGCTGTGTGATCGACAAAAGGATCGATGGCTCGCCTGCAGATCAACTGCGACTTCGGCATCTTCGTCACCAGCTCGACTGGTCACCTTTGTTCGACCAAGAACTACACCCCGTGTTCGGATCACCATGTTCAGACGAGGGCCTTCATCAAACATCAACTCCGATCTCTATCAAGATCATGGAGCAATCATCCATGAAGCTCGGGGGCTCAACGTCAACATTGCCCTCAAGCGACCGTGCTGTTTTTCTGGACAGCGAACTCGTATCTGCCGTCACCACCTCCTCGAGTATCGCTTTGACGATCGCTTTGGTGTAATTGTGCGGAATTGAGTCTACAACAACTCTGGAAAATTTCGTCGAGTTCCGATGAAGGAATCTCTGGCAATCCACGATATACCGGAGCCCTGTCAAATCTGGACAGGAATCTGGATGAGTTTAAGGCGTGGTGTCCAGCTTCTAGCTCGGATGTCCTTTGGAAGATCCAACCGTTGATCGGCTGCGGAATTCCTATATCTACTACCTCTCCAAATTTCAGCTCGATCCGACTGTCCAAACTCCGGGAACCTTTCGATTAGTGCATCACTTTTCGGATCTATTTTCTGCGCGAAAACGAATCCGATCCGAGTTCGTCTTTTTTATGAACGGGATATCGGACATCCCTTTTGAAGGAAGTTTTGTATGGGGTATTGTGTTTTGTTCCCGAACACATCTCACTAACTTTAAGATCTTTTGAACATGATCTTCAACATCATGCTGGTGTCAAACCAGTCCGGCAATATTGCTCCATGGCTGCCGACCTGCGCTAGACATGTTGTCACTTTATTGAGCCGAGCTCAACTTCTTTGGATCATCATCTCGGCAAGCTGAACAAGATTCCGGCATCGCGAAGGATAAATCATCACCAACATCGCCTCCCCACGGATTACACGGAACGGGCATACCAGCATCGCCGCACGGTCGCTTCATCAAGCCGGCATCAACCACGTCACGACCTGCATCGGCAGGGCCGCACTATTGCTTCTTCAAGCTGGTGTCCATTACGCCGACCTACTTGGACTCATCGGCTGACATCGAGGCTTCGACATCTCGGCTGGACCAGGGGCTTCGCCATCTCTTCATCAACCTACTCCGGACACTTCGGCGTCACTAGCCGACCAGCTCCATCACGTTAGTTGGGCCGAGGCCTTTGCCCCGGCGAGCCAACCTTTGCCAGCATTGCCATGCCGTCGTTTTATCATCCATCAGGCAATGGGTGTGTAGATCGAGTCCCAATTTTGGTAATCACCTTCCTTCGGATTGTTACGACAAATAAACCAGGTGCTATTAATCCCAGTATTTTTTTGCTTGTCTGGGTTCATTTTTCCCAAGGAATTATTACTCTGGTTTGTCCATCATATGCACACAGGTCTATCAAATGGTGGCCGCATCAACGACAGTCGCATGGTGGTTCGGTCAGTTTCCGTACATAGTTCGGTGAACGCCACATCCGGAGCTCGGACCGACCTGCGAATTCAGGCTTTGCCACATCTTTACCGTATCACGCCGACGCCC
This sequence comes from Triticum urartu, assembly GCF_056163025.1. Classification (NCBI taxonomy): domain Eukaryota; kingdom Viridiplantae; phylum Streptophyta; class Magnoliopsida; order Poales; family Poaceae; genus Triticum; species Triticum urartu. The sequence continues at coordinate 228,372,870 of NC_141878.1, forward strand.
TGCATCGACATTGACTCCGGCACCAGGCCATATTTCTTTTATTACTCACTTTGCATTAATTATTTATTATGCAACGATTTTTTTAACTATCATTATTACTATTATCTCCGGTTTGCACTATTTTTTGTGCAGAGGAAAATGATCCGGGGACTTCGGCGTCACTCTGCCGGTCTGCATTGACCATGTTATGTCACCACTTCGGCGTGTCGAGCTCTCCGCTCCGTCACCTCGGGACTGGCTTGGGGAATGGAACCTTCCCCCGCATCAAGCTCGGACCGCGTCATCAATACCAAACACATTAACCAGCTAAGTCGCTTTCATGCTCAAAGCTTTAATTTCTAACTTGTGTTCGGTTCGACCAAGCATTATACTTTTTTGGAAAAAAGTTGCTTGTAAAAAATTTCCTTGTCCAAACTTTGTTTGTGACGCATAAATTCAAATACCCAATTCATTTGGGGGCTTCCTTCATGAAGCTTTTCCTCCTGCATATGATTATACTTGTACGGCTTCGTTCCTTGTTCGTGTATTACGCCACAATATGCACCATATTGACTTAAGCGATTTGCAAGTTGGGTTGCCTCGCTCCTGTGTTTACCCCTACATTCCCGATTGTTCAGCTAGGGAGTAAAAGGAGCACCTCTGCGATTGTCACGATCGGGTCATCCGAGCCGGACCTCAAACTGGGTGAAGCCGAAAGCTAGCGCTCTTATAGTTTTCAATGATGGTCGGCACACAACGGAACTCATGAGTACAAAAAATCTATTGCACAAGTCTCATAATAACAATGAGCACCGAAGAAAGGTATCGGTGGGGGTACTATTTTCTTCGAAGATGCTTCTTACACTTCGCAGTAATATAGCATAAGTTCCCTGAGCGCGCTTTGTCTGTTACAGCCTTATGGCCTGATTGCCTGGTTAATGGAAACACCGTCGATATTCTCGACAGATGGAGTACATAACACTTTTCGGTCCTTGACCGAAGAGGGAGAAGCCGATGGTCGGTTAAGACGCGTTTAAAGTTCGGTTGAACATAGATATGATATAAGTACTTCGGTACATGCAATCATTCTTTTACCCAAGTCACTTGGGGGCTCTTAAATTTATATGAGCCGTTTTACGATAAGTGTTCTTCTTCTTAGTCGTTGCAAAGTTTTTATTATTATTATTATTATTATTATTATTATTATTATTATTATTATTATTATTATCTATCACTCCTTTTTTCGACACGAGCGTGTGGTCACTAGCCGGGGAGCCTAATTTCTCTCTCAAAGCCGCTAGAGTTTAGTTTGCTAAACTGGCCTAATGAGAAGTACTCCACCCTCGGGATAGGAGGTTGAAGCCGTAGGCTGACCCGCTTGAAGTCTTGAGATAGGATGTATCATGTTAAAGCAGGACAGAAGCACTTCTTTTGCTAAGGCCAATTTTCAGATTGGCACCGAACACTTGATCTTGTTCGGACGTCAAGTTTTTACTGACGTTTTTTGGGTTTCCAAGCTTATGGCACTTTTAAACTATTTGTGTGTTTTCAGCACAATTCTCGCAGTGCAACGCCGGACACCTTTAGAGATTCGGCAAAAGCATTCTCGGATATTGCTATATATGCATCGGTTTTGAATTGTGTCTTCGGTCAATAGTTGGGTTACCCGGCTCCTGCGCTTGCCTCCTACATTCCGCTTTGTTCGGCTAGGTGTGCAAAGGGAGAACCACTGCGATTGTGCTTCTAGCTCACATGGTTAAGCACCTCAGTGGAGAAAGCCGAAAACCGACTGTCACAATAAGCGTAAACTGGTCAGCGATCCGATGACGGTGTTAAATGACAGGCCATTCATAACAATGGCCGAAGTGTTTACGGCTTGACCTCGACTGTTGCCGAACACTACTGGGGGCTATTAACTGGCCTCCCAAACTAAATCCTTGATATTTTGCTCTTACATTGGAGCTGAGGTTTCATGATCATGCTTAGCATGACAACCCAAAGAAAGGAACCGATAGCAGGACTATTTTCTTTGGAAGACATTTCTTCTGTTAAACAGTAATATAACATATCTCTCTGCGTACCTTTGTTTATAAAACCGTATGGCCAGATTGCCTTGTTTGTCGTAAATCTTTGCCCTCATAAAGGCTCTATAAAGTAGGACAAACACTCCTCGGCTACTAGCTGAGGAGGTGGAGGCTGATGGTTGGTCAACAAAGTTTTGTACAATGCGGATCCGAGCATTAATGATGTAAAGTACTTGGATACATAGAGTCATTACACACAATTTGTGATTTTACTATGGATATGATCCTTAATTCGGCCACCCGTGCCCGCATTAAGGCTCGGGGGCTACTGGGCTTCGGGCTTATTATTTACAAATATTAAAGGGGCACATCGATCCCCTGATCTGGTGTTGCCACCCGACCAGAGTCTCGGGGGCTACTGCATTGCCTATCTAATGCAGAAAATTTTAAGTGCAACACAGTTTCCGAGGAGATTATGATCCTCAGGTTGGTCGGCCGCACCCAACCTGAGTCTCGAGGACTAAGCACGCCGCTTTTTGTGTCCCGAAGTATTCTGCCGAGCTAGGACTTGATCCTTAGGCCGATTTTGTAAATCAACCTGAGTCTCAGCGGCTACTAGGATCAGCGGTCTTACGTCATCCTTCAAGTGCATCTCGGGTTTTAAATCGATGCACACCTTGAGGGCTACTGGCTATATATCTCGGCAGAGAATAAATTGCACCAGTCAGAAATATTGACAAAAAAGCGGCCCACAGTCGGGGTGGTGCACCACCTCGGAAGCAGTCCGGCATAAAGCTCGGGCGCTAGTGGCTGGCTCCATAGAGGGCATTTCCAGCATTAAGCTCGACTAAACTCCTTTAACTTTTTTGAACCAAGGTGATATGACACCTCAGATATATTCCGGCGTTGGAGCCCAGATACAGTCCGGTGTTGGAGTTTGGACATCGTCCAGCGTTGGAGCTCGGATACATTTTGGTGTTGGAGCTCGAAAAGTGGTCCGGCGTTGGTGCTTGGCTGCAAAAGATACCTCGAATGCGGTCCGGCGTTGGAGCTCGGACGCAAGAGGGTACTGGCTCCCGGGAACAACTTCAAACCCGAGGTGTGGCATAAAAATAACAAGGCATTGATAAAGGCCGGAAACATAAAGGGGATCCTCGGATACCCGACGTGTAAACCCGTCGAATGCATTTCAGCAATCCTCAAGATCGAAGATGAGAAGATTTGTTGAACCAGTTTTCAAGACCGAAGACCGAAGATGAAGAACAGTTCGAAAGAATCGAGGAGCGTCCCTAACTTGAAGACCGGTTCAGGGGGCTACTGACGGTGTCCTGGACTAGGGGGTACTCACCACGTCATCTCCCGATCTGTTAGATTGGGCCAAGGAATCGATGGCTGTATACTTATGGGCCAGTTCGAACAGCTGCCGCACACAAGGAAGATTCCACAAGACTTGGCGATCAAGACAAGGACTCCTCCCCACCGGCGTATTCGGCTAGGACTCTTGTTATCCTAGGCCTCTGGTGCATTATATAAACCGAGGCCAGGCTAGTCGATAGATAATATACATACGATCATACCATAGGCTAGCCTCTAGGGTTTAGCCTCTCTGATCTCGTGGTAGATCTACTCTTGTACTACCCATATAATCAATATCAATCAAGCAGGACGTAGGGTTTTACCTCCATCAAGAGGGCCCGAACCTGGGTAAAACATCGTGTCCCGTGCCTCCTGTTACCATCCGGCCTAGATGCACAGTTCGGGACCCCCTACCCGAGATCCGCCGGTTTTGACACCGACAACCATGCTATTTAAACTCTCAAAATGATATAAGTGAAGCATGAGAGCTCATCTATTTCTATAATACCACCACCGTTCTCTAAAAAGATATAAGTGAAGCACTAGAGCAAACTACAAACTACTCCGAAAGATATAAATGAAGATCAATGAGTAGTAGAATAATTATGCAACTATGTGAAGATTCTCTAACATTTAAGAATTTCAGATCTTGGTACTTTATTTAGACAGCAAGCAAAACAAAAGTAAATAAAATGATGCTCCAAGCAAAACACATATCATGCGTGAATAAAAATAAGGTAACTAATGATAAAAGTGAGCGTAAACGGTATTGCAATGCTAAGAAACAAGGCCTAGGGTTCATACTTTCACTAGTGCAAGTCCTCTCAACAATAATAACATAACTAGATCACATAACTATCCCTCAACATGCAACAAAGAGTCACTCCAAAGTCACTAATAGCGGAGAACGAACGAAGAGATTATGGTAGGGTACGAAACCACCTCAAAGTTATTCTTTCCAATCAATTCGTTGGGCTATTCCTATAGGTGTCACAAACAGCCCTAGAGTTCGTACTAGAATAACACCTTAAGACACAAATCAACCAAAACCCTAATGTCAACTAGATACTCCAATGTCACCTCAAGTATCCGTGGGTATGATTATATGATATGCATCACACAATCTCAGATTCATCTATTCAACCAACACATAGAACCTCAAAGAGTGCCCCAAAGTTTCTACCGGAGAATCACGACGAAAAAGTGTGCCAACCCCTATGCATAGGTTCATGGGCGGAACGCGCAAGTTGATCACCAAAACATACATCAAGTGAATCACGTGGTATCCCATTGTTACCATAGATACGCACGGCAAGACATACATCAAGTGTTCTCAAATCTTTAAAGACTCAATCCGATAAGATAACTTCAAAGGGGAAAATCTATTCATTACAATAGAGTATAGGGGGGAGAAAACATCATAGGATCCAACTATAATAGCAAAGCTCACGATACATCAAGATCGTATCACCTCAAGAACACGAGAGAGAGAGAGAGAGATCAAACACATAGCTACTGGTACATACCCTCAGCCCCGAGGGAGAACTACTCCCTCCTCATCGTGGAGAGCACCGGGATGATGAAGATGGCCACCGAAGAGGGATTTCCCCCTCCGGCAGGGTGCCAGAACGGGTCTAGATTGGTTTTCGGTGGCTATGGAGGCTTCTGGCGGCGGTACTCCCGATCTATTGTGCTCCCCGATAGTTTTAGGGTACGTGGGTATATATGGGTGAAAGAGATATGTCAGGGGCCCACGAGGGTGGAGGGCGCGCCCTAGGGGGGTGGGCGCGCCCCCTGCCTCGTGGCTCCCTCGTTCCTTTCCTGACGTGCACTCCATGTTTTTCCAGTAGCTTTCCTTCCAAAAATAACTTCTCCAGTTGGTTTCATTCCGTTTCGATTCCGTTTGATATTCCTTTTCTTCGAAACACTGAAATAGGCAAAAAACAACAATTCTGGGCTGGGCCTCCGGTTAATAGGTTAGTCCCAAAAATAATATAAAAGTGGATAATAAAGCCCAATATTGTCCAAAACAGTAGATAATATAGCATGGAGCAATAAAAAATTATAGATATGTTGGAGACGTATCAAGCCGCCGTCAGGCCCGGACTAATGATGATGAACCACCTTCCGACTTACAAAAACCCCTCGAAAACGCCAGAATGAGGTTTCTTTCACCTTTGTCCCTTGTTTTTATCCATGAATGTATTTCCTTATATTCTTTAACTTCATTTTACATTTGCAGGAGGTTTCTCGTTCTTCTGGTGACTCATCCCTGACTCAATTTCCGGCTTTCAATACTGCCCCTGGGTAAGGAAAATCATCTTTCCTGTGCATTTTTAAAACTGCATCATTATACTAACTGTCTCATAAAAATCTTTCTTAGTGGTCAAACAAAGTCCAAGAAAGCCAAGGTGATTAAACCGGCAGAAGACCCAAAAAATCCTGCACATGAACCGGCAACATCAACTCCTCCCGCTCAATCTAAAGCGCCAGAAGATCCGGCTGTCCATGCTCAATTGGACCATCCTGAGCCGTCAGTTGACGGAACCATTGTCGATCCATCGACCGTCAGACCCTCCCGTTCAGCTAACTGATATGTCTCCAACGTATCTATAATTTTTGATTGATCCATGCTATATTATCTACTGTTTTGGACATTATTGGGCTTTATTTTCCACTTTTATACTATTTTTGGGACTAACCTATTAACCGAAGGCCCACCCCAGAATTGCTGTTTTTTTTTGCCTATTTTAGGGTTTCGAAGAAAAGGAATATCAAACGGAGTCCAAACGGAATGAAACCTTCGGGAATGTGATTTTCTCAACAAACAAGTCCTGGGAGACTTGGACCCTATGTCTAGACACAAAAAAGGAGGCCACGAGGTAGGGGCGCGCCTACCCCCCCTACGAGCGCCCTCCACCCTCATGGCCCCCCTATCGCTCCACCGTCGTACTCCTTCCTCCTATATATACCTACGTACCCCCAAACGATATGATACAGAGCCAAAAACCTAATTCCACCGCCGCAACTTTCTGTATCCACGAGATCCCATCTTGGGGCCTGTTCCGGAGCTCCGCCGGAGGGGCATCGATCACGGAGGGCTTATACATCAACACCATAGCCTCTCCAATGAAGTGTGAGTAGTTCACCTCAGACCTACGGGTCCATAGTTATTAGCTAGATGGCTTTTCTCTCTTTTTGGATCTCAATACAATGTTCTCCCCCTCTCTTGTGGAGAACTATTCGATGTAATCTTCTTTTTGCGGTGTGTTTGTTGAGACCGATGAATTGTGGGTGTCGGTGTCAAACCCGGCATGGTCTCGGGGAGGGGGGCCGGACACCTGATTAGCTTTGCTTTCGCTATCCACTCCTGTTTAAAGGACAACTCTTTTAGGGGCAATTTTATGATAAATATACGAATAGCGAGTCTGGGCACAAGGCTACTTACTTGAGTATCCAGACGATTGCAGCTCAGACCTGTGTCCTCCATAGAATCTGGACACACTACTTGTGGTCCGAAGAACAATTTGTACATCTCCACGGGCGTCATGCCAAGAAAATGTTGGAGAACTCGTGGTCCCTCCGGGTTGAACTCCCACAGGCGGAGGGGGCGACGTTTGGAGGGCAGAACTCGGCGAATTAACATAACCTGCGTCACCACGACCAAACTGATGTCTCTTTCTAGGAGATCTCGGATGCGGCCCTGCAACAGGGGCACGTCCTTTGCTGGCCCCCAGTCCAGCCCCTTATTGACCCATGATGCCAGTCGTGGCGGGGGACCCGAGCAGAAAGCAGGCAGTGCCACCCACTTGGTGCTCCTGGGAGCTATGACATAAAACCACTCTCGTTGCCATAAGCTGGACTCCCCTAGAAAAGAGCCCTCGGGCCATGGAGCACCGACATTCTTGCTTATAAAAGCACCTCCGCACTCCGCGTGTCATCCCTCGATCATCTTCGGCTCTACTTTGAAGGTCTTGAGCCATAGTCCGAAGTGAGGAGTAATACGGAGGAAGGCTTCACACATGACGATGAATGAGGAAATATGGAGGATGGACTCCGGAGCTAAGTCGTGAAATTCCAGCCCATAATAAAACATGAGCCCCCTCACGAAGGGATCAGTCGGGAATCCTAGCCCCCGAAGGAAGTGAGACATGAACACCACACTCTCACCAAGCTTGGGAGTGGGAATGACCTGCCCTTGAGCAGGTAGCCTATGCGAGATTTCGCCGGTCAAGAACCTGGCCTCTCTCAACTTCAGCACGTCCTCCTCCGTGACGGAGGAGGGCATCCATCATCCTCGAAGGTCGGAACCGGACATTGTCGAAGGTCCGAAGCGCCTGAAATCTGGAGCCTTGGGTGTTAGAACTCGAGGCATAGGGCGAACTCGTTTGAGATTGAAAGAAAGGAGTAAGGCCTCGGTCTCTTTATAAGAGGTTGAATACCAAGGGCCCTCCCTGTGACCGTTTGGGACTCGCCTTTGATCGAGAAAACATACCAACGGGTACGGTTGGGTTACCCACGCCTGTATTGATGAGAATCCCGGAATAAGGGCACACGATCTCTGCTTTGACAAGGCGTGCCAAGGAAACCGCCTCGCTAAATGCGCTGAGGTGGGACAGTAAAACGATTCGAATAAAGATTTGGCCGTGGTGTGATGTCACGCTATGGAATACGTCAGCAGATTAGATTTGTGTAAATATTATTCTCTCTATGGCAATATGTGGAAGCTTATTTTGCAGAGCCGGACACTACCTTTGTGTTCAAAATCTTCTATGAAGTACTTGGAGGAGGAACCCGCCTTGCAACGCCGAAGACAATCTGCGCGCCGGACTCGTCGTCATTGAAGCCTGGTTCAGGGGCTACTGAGGGAGTCCTGGATTAGGGGGTGTCCGGATAGCCGGACTATACTTTCGGCCGGACTCCTGGACTATGAAGATACAAGATTGAAGACTTCGTCCCGTGTCCGGAAGGGAGTTTCCTTGGCGTGGAAGGTTAGCTTGGCGATACGGATATGTAGATCTCCTACCATTGTAACCGACTCTGTGTAACCCTAGCCCTCTCTAGTGTCTATATAAACCGGAGGGTTTTAGTCCATAGGACGAACAACAATCATACCATAGGCTAGCTTTTAGGGTTTAGCCTCTCTGATCTCGTGGTAGATCTACTCTTGTACTACCCATATCATCAATATTAATCAAGCGGGACATAGGGTTTTACCTCCATCAAGAGGGCCCAAACCTGGGTAGAACATCGTGTCCCCTGCCTCCTGTTACCATCCGCCTAGACGCATAGTTCGGGACCCCCTACCCGAGATCTGCCGGTTTTGACACCGACAGTGGGTTTATGATCAAGTCTATCTATGAATAATATTTGAATCTTCTCTGAATTATTTTATGTATGATTGGTTATCTTTGCAAGTCTCTTCGAATTATCAATTTGGTTTGGCCTACTAGATTGATCTTTCTTTCAATGGGAGAAGTGCTTAGCTTTGGGTTCAATCTTGCGGTGTCCTTTCCCAGTGACAGTAGGGGCAGCAAGGGACGTATTGTATTGTTGCCATCGAGGATAACAAGATGGAGTTTTCATCATATTGCATGAGTCTATCCCTCTACATCATGTCATCTTGCTTAAGGCGTTACTCTGTTTTTAACTTAATACTCTAGATGCATGCTGGATAGCGGTCGATGAGTGGAGTAATAGTAGTATATGCAGGCAGGAGTCGTTCTACTTGTCTCATACGTGATGCCCATATACATGATCATACCTAGATATTCTCATAACTATGCTCAATTCTGTCAATTGCTCAACAGTAATTTGTTCACCCATCGTAGAATACATATGCTCTCGAGAGAAGCCACTAGTGAAACCTATGATCCCCCGTGTCTATCTTCATCATGTTAATCTCCTACTACTTAGTTATTTCCTTTGCTTTTTTACTTTACCTTTATTTTACTTTGCATCTTTATCACAAAAATACCAAAAATATTATTTATCATCTTTATCAGATCTCACTTTCGTAAGTGACCGTGAAGGGATTGACAACCCTAAGTGTGTTGGTTGCGTTGAGCTCTTGTTTTTGTGTAGGTACGAGGGACTCGTGCGTAGCCTCCTACTGGATTGATACCTTGGTTCTAAAAAACAGCCACCATACCTACCTATTATGGCATTTCCATAGCCATTCCGAGATATATTTCCATGCAACTTTCCATCGTTCTGTTTATTATGACACACTCCATCATTGTCATATTGCTTAGCATTATCATGTAGTCGACATCGTATTTGTGGAAAAGCCACCATTCATAATTCTTTCATACATGTCACTCACGAGTCATTGCTGTAGCGACCAGACCTCAAACAGTCTGATCTCTGTGCTTCAGTGTCATCCCTGGATCAGTAATGCTGACGCGCACAGTACTTGAAGGATTTATAACAGAGTAGCAATCACACACTTATTACAACGAGTGTCTCAAAAGAGAACTTATTACAAATAATATGGCTTAAGGCCATCTAATTACGATAACAGTGGAAGGCTTGGAAGATAAGTGAGTCCATCAACTCCAATGACATCACTGAGTATAGAACCACGATCTAAAGGCACCTTACTCGTTGTCTGAAAAGTCTGCAACATGAACATTGCAGCCCGAAAACGGGTCAGCACATGGAATATGCTGGCAATGTAACACATAGAGAGTAATGAACAGAAATAGGCTATACTACATGCATATTTGGCTGGTGGAAAGTTCTATGGTTAGAGTTTTGTGTAAAGCCAGTTTTTCCCTACTGCAAAGGAATAAATTTTATTTAACTATCATGGTGGTTGTTAAACATTGAGAGTGTAGACACCCTCTCAATCCTAATTAAACATCATCATTAAAACCCAACAAAATTAACTAAAGTCACATGATGAGATTCACATGATAATCCAAGTACTAGATACTCAAGACGTCCATAACCGGGGACACGGCTAACCATGATTAGTTTATACACTCTGCAGAGGTTTGCGCACTTTTCCACACAAGACTCGATCTCCTCCATTGGGATTCTCGCACTACATGGTGTTTGAGAAATGGATGACCGAGACATAGTCTTTCAGAAGGGCTAGCACCTTACGATCGGGTAGACCATTACACCTACTTTCCCCTACATCTGCTAGTCTACCACCGTAAGAGTTCGCACAACTTAATCAACTATGCTAGGGCCCATAGTAGCTTGTGGCTGCACACGGAAGTTTCTAGTATGAATAATCTCATGATCCCTTTGAGCCTGGGTGGCGGTCCATAAAAAAAACAACATGCAACCGCTGGAATACCCAGGTGCCTCAATCCACCCAGATGTGTATTAAAGTTGCCACCTTAAATAAACCATTAATTAACAATCTCACATCTGTCATGGATACACTCACCCAATCCACGTCTACTAGCATAGCATGAAAATATAAGCAAACGTAGAAGTAACTCCCAAGGGTTTGATAAATAAAACAGGTAATAGGTACTACCTCATCTACTTTCCCAAAACCCACAATTTAATTAGATCCTAATCATGCAATGTTTGAGGATTGATCTAATGCAATAAAACTGGGTAGTAAGAGGTATGATCAAAGTGTTACTTGCCTTGCTGATGATCCGTGAAACCTAGAGATTCCAAGTAGCAAGCGGGGCACTCCAGGTACTCTATCGCAAACAAACAAGCACACAAAAAGCACTCATATAAATCACAGGTAAAATTCGAATAAGAGATCTAACGAGAAAGTTCAACTTAAGAACTCCGGTTTGCAAAAAGAATCAAATCAAACGAAGCAACGAAAGTCAAACGGCGAAAGAAACAAGCTTTGTTTACTAATCTGGATCTAAGTCAAATTTTACAGAAGCAAAAACTTGTTTGAGTTGGTTAAACGGAAAGAGGGTTTCGGGACGAAACTCTAGGCGCTTGAATCGCCTAATTCCGATAAACGAGCGAAAAGTTAAACTAACACGAAAATCAGATCAGAAATCGTGATCAGAAATAATCGCGGAAAATCCAAGAAAAAGAAAAAACAACGAACAGGCTAACAAACGAACGTTCGCTGTCTCCGGCTAAACGACGAAAACCGTTCGTAAAAACGAATGTACGGATGAACATCCGCTAAATAAACTAAACCGGGAAAAAAAATTAAACCGATCTAAACAAAGAAAACGACCACGATTTTTATAAAAAAACCGGGCGGTTAACAAGTGAAGACCGGCGGCGGCGGCGGCTACCTCCGGCGGCGGCGAACTCCGGCGGGGTGGTGGCGGCAAGGGGAGGCTAGGGTTAGGGCAGGGCTGTGTGGCTCGGGCTGGGCTCCCCCAGCTTATAAAGGCCGACCGGCTAGAGTCCGGGTCGGGGACGGCCCGGCTAGGTAGGTTTGTTTTTTTATTTTAAATAGTTTCGCGTAGAAAAACAAATAAAATAAAAACTAAACGGACTCCAAAAGTCCCGAAATAAATTTTCCCCGACTTCTAAAATCAAGCCGGACAAGGTGAACATTTATTTGGGGCCTAAATACAATTTTGAAAAACGTGCATTTTTCCTAAATTCAAATAAAACAGCAAAAAACTCCAAAATAAAAAATCTTATTTGATTTTTTTATTAAATCCTCGATATTCCTTTAATTTGGGAAAGTCATTTTATTCCCTCTCACTTATTTTTATAATTGGAATTATTGAAGATAAAATAATTAAATCAAATGATCCTATTTTCAAATTTTGAGAAAACCCCAAATATGAAAATAACGAAATCCCCAACTCTCTCCATGGGTCCTTGTGCTGCGTAGGATTTCTAGGATCAAGCCAAAATGCACATAAAATATGATATGTAATGATGATCAATGTATAACATTCCAAATTGAAAATTTGGGATGTTACAAACCTACCCACCTTAAGATGAATCTCGCCCTCGAGATTCGGGTTGGCTAGAAAATAGGTGAGGGTGGTCCTTCAACAGATCTTCCTCTCACTCCCAGGTGGCTTCATCCTAGGTGTGGTGACTCCACTAAACTTTACAAAACCTGATAACCTTGCTGCGGGTGCCTCGGCTGGCATATTCGAGAATCTTGACTAGTTTCTCCTTGTAGGTCAAATCACTATCCAACTGAATCGCTTCCAGCGGCACTGTATCTCTCAGCGGTATATCCGCCATCTCTGCATGGCATTTCTTCAACTGGGAAACGTGGAACACATCGTGAACTCCTGACAATCCTTCGGGCAACTCTAACTTGTAAGCAACTTCTGCCATACGCTCCAAAACTTTGTATGGTCCCACAAAACGTGGCGCTAATTTTCCCTTAACTCCAACGCTTAACTCCTCGAAGTGGAGATACACGAAGATAAACTCTATCTCCCGCTTCGTAAACTATCTCCTTGCGTTTAGAATCTGCATAGCTCTTCTGCCTGGACTGGGCTACCTTGAGCCTATCGCAAATCAACTTCACTTTCTGTTCAGACTCCTTAATCAAATCTGGTCCAAACAACTGGCGGTCTCCAACTTCGTCCCACAACAATGGTGTTCTGCACCGTCTTCCGTACAAGGCTTCAAAAGGGGCCATCTTCAAACTAGATTGATAACTATTGTTGTAAGAGAACTTCGCATATGGCAAGTTGTCATCCCAACTAGATCCATAATCTAGCGCACAAGCTCTTAGCATATCCTCCAAAATCTGATTGACTCTCTTGGTCTGTCCATCGGTCTACGGATGAAAAGTTGTACTGAACTCTATCCTGGTATCCAAAGTTTTGTGCAACTGATTCCAGAACTTTGAGGTAAACTGGGTTCCTCTATCTGATACAATGCTCCTCGGAACTCCATGCGGACATACGATCCTGGTCATGTATATCTTTGCCAACTTAGCACTGGTGTAAGTGGTTTTTACTAGGATGAAATGAGCTACCTTTGTCAGGAGATCGACTACAACCCATATCGAGTCATAGCCTGAGCGGATCCTGGGTAATCCCGTGATAAAATCCATGCCTAGCTTATCCCACTTCCATTCGGGTATCGACAATGGCTGTAGCAATCCTGTTGGCTTCTAATGCTCTGCCTTTACTCTCTGACATACATCACAAACAGCTACATACTCGGCAATATCCTTCTTCATTCCGGTCCACCAAAAAGTGTCTTTCAAATCCAAATACATCTTGGTATTTCCTGGGTGAATTGAGTACGGCGAATCATGGGCCTCTTGCAAAATTAACTTCATGATCTCGAGGTCATTGGGCACATAAAGGCGGTCCTCAAACCATAAGGTATCGTGTTCATCCTCACGAAATCCTTTAGCTTTTCCCTTGCTCATTTTCTCTTTAATAGAGGCATTCTCCTTGTCGGTCGTCTGAGCTTCTCTGATCTTATTCATCAGAGTAGACTGAATCTCCAATGCTGCTACATAGCCTCTCGGAACTATCTCCAAACATAGCTCACGAAGATCCTCGGCTAACTCCTTTGGTAACTCTCCGGTCATTAGTGTGTTGACATGGCTCTTGCTGCTCAACGCATCGGCTACTACGTTAGCCTTTCCGGGGTGATAATGCAATCTCATGTCATAATCCTTGATGAGCTCCAACCATCTTCTCTGCGTGAGATTCAACTCCGTCTGCGTGAAAATGTACTTCAAACTCTTGTGATCCATGTACACCTCACAATGGTTTCCAATGAGAAAATGTCTCCAAGTCTTCAATGCGTGCACTACGGCTGCTAACTCCATATCATGTGTAGCATAATTCAACTCATGGGGCTTAAGCTATCGTGAAGCATACGAAACTACTCTTCCCTCCTGCATAAGCACTGCTCCAAGTCCTCGACGTGAAGCGTCGCAATACACCTCATGATCGTTGCGCTGATCTGGCAGAATCAACACTGGCGAGGTAACCAAACATTTCTTTAACTCCTGGAAACTGGCCTCACATTCTTCAGTCCATTTGAACTTGGTATCCTTCTTCAACAACTCCGTCATAGGTTTTGCAATCTTCGAGAAATTTTCAATGAATCTCCGGTAGTATCCTGCGAGTCCAAGAAACTCCGGATCTCTCCAACTGTTGTTGGAGCTTCCCAATTTGTCACAGTGACAACTTTGGTGGGATCTACTGCTATTCCTTCTCCGGATATAACATGTCCGAGGAATCCAACTTCCTTCAACCAAAACTCACATTTGCTGAACTTGGCGTATAACTGATGTTCTCTGAGCTTACCAAGTACCAAACGCAAATGTTCTTTATGTTCTTCTTCATTCTTCGAGTAAACCAAAATATCATCAATGAATACTACGACGAACTTATCCAAAAACCACATAAACACTTTGTTCATCATGTTCATAAAATAAGTAGATGCGTTAGTCAGACCAAATGACATAACGGTATAATCATACAACCCATACCTTGTGGTAAAAGCTGTCTTAGGTATGTCCTGCTCTTGAATCTTCAACTGGTGGTATCCTGATCGCAAATCGATCTTGGAAAATACCTTAGCTCCTTGCAATTGGTCAAACAAATCATTGATCATCAGTAGTGGGTACTTATTCTTGATTGTCACTTCATTCAATCCTCGATAATCAACAACCATCCTTAACGATCCATCCTGCTTTTCCACTAGAAGTACTGGTGATCCCCAAGGTGACGAACTTGCGTGAATATATCCCTTATCCAGTAACTCCTTAATATGCTTCTTAATCTCCTCCAAATCCTTTGCAGGCATTCTATACGGTCTCTTAGATATTGGTCTTGTGCCTGGCAAAAGCTCAATCAAAAACTCAATGTCTCTATCCGGTGGCATGCCGGGCAATTCTTCTGGAAATACATCTAGAAAATCCTTTACCAACGGTACTTCCTCCTGTACAACTCCCATTAGGGAATTTACTTGTGTCCTCTTCGGCTCATGCCGTGACACATACTTGATCCTTCTTCCTTCTGGGGTGGTAAGCAAAATCGACTTACTGGCGCAATCGATGTTTCCTCCATACATCGATAGCCAATCCATACAGAATTACATCCAAACCTTGCGATTCCAAAATGATTAAATCCGAGGGAAACACATGCCTACCTATACTCAATGGCACTTAAAAACATCCTTTGCTGGCCATATACTCCGCTCCTGGTGAGCTTACTAACATAGGTGTTCTAAGAACCTTGGTGGGCAGTTTATACTTGTCCACTAATCCCCTTGATATGTATGAATGCGATGCACCAGTATCAAAAAGAACGATTGCAGTAAATGACTTAACCAAAAACTTACCTATTATTGCATCTGGCTGGGCTTCAACCTCCTCCATGTTAACGTGGTTCACCTATCCCCTGTTGAAAGGGTTCGGCTTCTTCCCAGAGCTTCCATTGCCATTTCCATTCTGGGTTTCAGGACATTCATTGGCATACTGTCCGGTCTTCTAACACTTATAACAAGTGACTTCGCTCAGGTCTCTCTTGGCTGGGGTTGATGGGATGGTACGGTTCTGACCGTTGCTTCCCCCATTCCCATTACCGTTCTTGGGGCCATTATGATTATGCGAACTCCCTCCTCCATGGGTATGCTGAAAATGTCCTCCCGATTTTAGGGTAAAATGTGGCTTCTGCTGAGCTCCTGAATTGTACTTCCCTTGTCCATACTTCCTCTTGCGGTTCTCAATCTGCTGCTGCTTCCCTTCCATCATAAGAGCACGATCTACCAGTTCCTGGTAGTTGTTGAAATTTGCTACCATCAACTGCATGCTCAACTCATCATTCAGTCCTTCCAGAAACTTCTCCTGCTTAGCTGCATCCGTAGCAACGTCATCCGGGGCATAACGTGCTAACTTACTAAAGTCATCCACGTATTGGCCAACTGTCCGTCCTCCTTGGCACGAGTTGCGAAACTCACGCTTCTTCATGGCCATAGCTCCTGCGGAAACATGGGCTGTACGGAAAGCCTGCTGAAATTGGTCCCATGTCACTGTGGCTATAGGGTAGGTGACGGTGTAATTTTCCCACCATGATGCTGCTGGTCCATCCAACTGATGTGCGGCAAAACGCACCTTCTCAACATCTGTACATCCTGTAGTGGTTAACTCCCTTCCAATCTTGCGGAGCCAATCATCTGCTACTATAGGCTTGGTGCTACTGGAGAACACCGGGGGATTTAGTCTAAGGAAACGGGTTAAGTGATCAACAGGTGGTGGTGGTGGTGGGTTGTTGTTGTTGTTCCCTTGACTCTGATTCTGGACTAGCAACTGCATCAATGCATTCTGCTACTGGATCAACTGAGTGAGCTCCGGTGGGAAGACAAATCCATTGTCACGTCTCGGAGGCATCTAATGGGTTTAGAGGGGAGAGATTAGAATAGAATGAGGTCTAACGAGAAAGCACTACCCAGATGCACATGAGACAAACACAAACATTTCACTCAATCAATTAAACAAGGGCATACAATCGATCTAACTATCGCAAAAGTGATCGGACTACTCTATTTACATGGTGGTATACTACTACTGATGTGGTGGTCTATTAGAAATATTCCTCGGTTGCAGACTCCATGATATCTGCTCCAGCTTTGTCTTCAAAGTCATCATCGCTCAGGTCAAAGTTGGTGTCGTCGATGATGATGTAGTCTTCCGGGCGAATCTCCTTGGGTTCTTCGTCTTCTTCTAATGGTGTGGGGTCTCCCATGAATATTCCGATCTTCTTAATCAGGTCGTCATTCTTCTCCACTAGTACGATGATTTCCTCCTCATAATCTTCACGTGTAGCCTTGAGTTCTTCCTCCAGTTCCATGATTCTTGTCATTGCCTTCTTCAGATCTATCATGTATGTGCACATCTGGTTCTCCTGACGTCAAATGTGCTGGTTTAACTCCTGGATAAAAGCTGTGATTGATCTATCCTTCTTGGTGCTGATCATTTCCCAGTGCTCATCTCGGCACCCACAAATCTGGTAGATAGTATCCTTGAGATCATTGCGGTAAACTTCTCCAATACGTCCCATGGCGATGTGTGCCGCCATGCTCTTTCCTAGACTCCAGGTTGGTGCATCAAAGGAAAACTCTATGGGCTCGGTGACTAGTGCGAACGTCCTTCCCGGAACTTAAAGTTGAATCATCCAGCGCTCCTCCTCGGGTAAAGTGGCATTGTAAGTATCGATGAAGCTTGGTTCTCCGATGTTCAGGTACTTAGTGACTTCCTTTAGGTGGCGTCCAAAGGGTGTATCTTCATCCGGTTGCATGAACTTGTTGCTTGCATCCGCCATCCTAAAAGAGTAGAAAAGATGAGGAGTCAGAAATGAGAAGAGTGAGTAGTGATCTAGGGCTTTAGCTTAGTGGTCGTGTGCTACAGTCAGCATGCGCTCTGATACCATCTTGTAGCGACCAGACCTCAAACAGACTGATCTCTGTGCTTCAGTGTCATCCCTGGATCAGTAATGCTGACACATATAGTACTTGAAGGATTTATAACAGAGTAGCAATCACACACTTATTACAACGAGTGTCTCAAAAGAGAACTTATCACAAATAATATGGCTTAAGGCCATCTAATTACAATAACATCGAAAGGCTTGGAAGATAAGTGAGTCCATCAACTCCAACGGCATCTCTGAGTATAGAACCACGACCTAAAGGCACCTTACTCGTCGTCTGAAAAGTCTGCAACATGAACGTTGCAGCCTGAAAACGGGTCAGCACATGGAATATGCTGGCAATGTAACACATAGAGAGTAATGAACATAAATAGGCTATACTACATGCATATTTGGCTGGTGGAAAGCTCTATGGTTACAGTTTTGCGCAAAGACAGTTTTTCCCTACCGCAAAGGAATAAATTTTATTTAACTATCATGGTGGTTGTTAAACATTGAGAGTGTAGACACCCTCTCAATCCCAATTAAACATCATCATTAAAACCCAACAAAATTAATTAAAGTCACATGATGAGATTCACATGATAATCCAAGTACTAAATACTCAAGACGTCCATAACCGGGGACACGGCTAACCATGATTAGTTTATACACTCTGCAGAGGTTTGCGTACTTTTTCCCACAAGACTCGATCTCCTTCGTTGGGATTCTCGCACTACATGGTGTTTGAGAAATGGATGACCGAGACATAGTCTTTTAGAAGCGCTAGCACCTTACGATCAGGTAGACTGTTACACCTACTTTCCCCTACATCTGCTAGTCTACCACCGTAAGAGTTCGCACAACTTAATCAACTATGCTAGAGCCCATAGTAGCTTGTGGCTGCACACGGAAGTTTCTAGTATGAATAATCTCATGATCCCTTTAAGCCTGGGTGGCGGTCCATAAAGAAAAACAACATGCAACCGCTGGAATACCCAGGTGCCTCAATCCACCCAGATCTGTATTAAAGTTGCCACCTTAAATAAACCATTAATTAACAATCTCACATCTGTCATGGATACACTCACCCAATCCACGTCTACTAGAATAGCATGGCAATATAAGAAAACGTAGAAGTAACTCCCAAGGGTTTGATAAATAAAACAGGTAATAGGTACTACCTCATCTACTTTCCCAAAACCCACAATTTAATTAGATCCTAATCATGCAATGTTTAAGGATTAATCTAATGCAATAAAACTGGGTAGTAAGAGGTATGATCAAAGTGTTACTTGCCTTGCTGATGATCCGTGAAACCTAGAGATTCCAAGTAGCAAGCGGCGCACTCCGGGTACTCTATCGCAAACAAACAAGCACACAATAAGCACTCATCTAAAGCACAGGTAAAACTCGGATAAGAGATCTAACGAGAAAGTTCAACTTAAGAACTCCGGTTTGCAAAAAGAATTAAATCAAACGAAGCAACGAAAGTCAAACGGCGAAAGAAACAAGCTTCGTTTACTAATCTGGATCTACGTCAAATTTTACATAAGCAAAAACTTGTTTGAGTTGGTTAAATGGAAAGATGGTTTTGAGACGAAACTCTAGGTGCTTGAATCACCTAATTATGATAAACGAGCGAAAAGTTAAACTAAAACGAAAATCGGATGAGAAATCGTGATCAGAAATAATCGCGGAAAATCCAAGAAAAACAAAAAACGACGAACAGGCTAACGAATGAACATTGGCTGTCTGCGGCTAAACGATGAGAACCGTTCGTTAAAACAAATGTACGGACAAACGTCCGCTAAATAAACTAAACCGGGAAAAAAAATAAACCGATCTAAACAAAGAAAACGACCATAGTTTCTATAAAAAAACTGGGCGGTTAACTAGTGAAGACCGGCGGCGGCGGCGGCTACCTCCGGCAGCATCGAACTCCAGCGGGGCGGCGGCGGTCGGTGGCGAGGAGGCGGCAGCGCGCGGCGCGAGCGACGGCGGCGGCAGCGGCTCGGGGCAGCTAAGGTTAGGGCGGGGCTGGGTGGCTCGGGCTGGGCTCGCCCAACTTAGAAAGGCCGGCCGGCTAGAGTCCGGGTCGGGTACGGCCCGGCTAGGTCGGTTCGTTTTTTTAATAGTTTCGCGCAGAAAAACAAATAAAAGAAAAATTAAACGGACTCCAAAAATCTAGAAATAAATTTTCCCCGACTTCTAAAATCAAGCTGGACAAGGTGAACATTTATTTGGGGCCTAAATGCAATTTTGAAAAACGCACATTTTTCCTAAATTCAAATAAAACAGCGAAAAACTCCAAAATAAAAAAAATCTTATTTGATTTTTTTATTAAATCCTTAATATTCCTTTAATTTTGGAAAGTCATTTTATTTCCTCTCACTTATTTTTATAATTGGAATTATTGAAGATAAAATAATTAAATCAAATGATCCTATTTTCAAAATTTGAGAAAACCCCAAATATGAAAATAACGAAATCCCCAACTCTCTCCATGGGTCCTTGAGTTGCGTAGGATTTCTAGGATCAAGCCAAAATGCAAATAAAATATAATATGCAATGATGATCTATGTATAACATTCCAAATTGAAAATTTGGGATTTTACAATTGCATATCTAGGTACACCGCCGAAGGCATTCATATAGAGTCATATTTTGTTCTAAGTATCGAGTTATAATATTCGAGTTCTAAGGAAATTAAAAGTGTGATGATCATCATTATTAGAGCATTGTGCCAGTGAGGAAAGGATGATGGGGACTATGATTCCCCCACAAGTCGGGATGAAACTCCGGACTAAAAATAAAAAGAAAATAAAAAAGAGGCCATAAAAAAGAGAAGAGAAAAGGCCCAAATAAAAAAATGAAATGAGAGAAAAAGAGAGAAGGAACAATGCTACTATCCTTTTACCACACTTGTGCTTCAAAGTAGCACCATGATATTCATAGTAGAGAGTCTCCTTTGTCGTCACTTTCATATACTAGTGGGAATTTTTCATTATAGAACTTGGCTTGTATATTCCAATGATTGGCTTCCTCAAATTTCCCTAGGTCTTCATGAGCGAGCAAGTTGGATGCACACCCACTTAGTTTCTTTTTGAGCTTTCATATACTTATAGCTCTAGTGCATCCGTTGCATGGCAATCCCTACTCACTCACATTGATATCTATTGATGGGCATCTCCATAGCCTGTTGATATGCCTAGTTGATGTGAGACTATCTTCCCCTTTTTTGTCTTCTCCACAACCACCATTCTATTCCACTTATAAGTGCCATGTCCATGGCTCACGCTCATGTATTGCGTGAAAATTGAAAAGATTTTGAGAATGTCAAAAGTATGAAACAATTGCTTGGCTTGTCATCGGGGTTGTGCATGATTTAAATATTTTGTGTGGTGAAGATGGAGCATAGCCAGACTATATGATTTTGTAGGGATAACTTTCTTTGGCCATGTTATTTTGAGAAGACATAATTGCTTTGTTAGTATGCTTGAAGTATTATTATTTTTATGTCTATTAAACTTTTGTCTTGAATCTTTCGGATCTAAATATTCATACCACAATTAAGAAGAATTAAATTAAAATTATGCCAAGTAGCAGTCCGCATCAAAAATTCTGTTTTTATCATTTACCTACACGAGGATGAGCAGGAATTAAGCTTGGGATGCTTGATACGTCTCCAACGTATCTATAATTTTTGATTGCTCCATGCTATATTATCTACTGTTTTGGACATTATTGGGCTTTATTTTCCACTTTTATATTATTTTTGGGATGAGCCTATTAACCGGAGGCCCTGCCCAGAATTGCTGTTTTTGACTGTTTTAGGGTTTTGAAGAAAAGGAATATCAAACGGACTCCAAATGGAATGAAACCTTCGGGAACGTGATTTTCTCAATAAACAAGACCCGGGAGACTTGGACCCTATGTCAAGACACAAAAGAGGAGGCCACGAGGTAGGTGGCGCGCCTACCCCCCAGGCGCTCCCTCCACCCTCGTGGGCCCCCTGTTGCTCCACCGACGTACTCCTTCCTCCTATATATACCTATGTACCCCCAAACGATCAGATACGGAGCCAAAAACCTAATTCCACCGCCACAACTTTCTGTATCCACGAGATCCCATCTTGGGGCATGTTCCGGAGCTCCGCCGGAGGGGGCATCGATCACAGAGGGCTTCTACATCAACACATAGCCTCTCCGATGAAGTGTGAGTAGTTCATCTCAGACCTACGGGTCCATAGTTATTAGCTAGATGGCTTCTTCTCTCTTTTTGGATCTCAATACAATGTCCCCCCTCTCTTGTGGAGAACTATTCGATGTAATCTTCTTTTTGCGGTGTGTTTGTGGAGACCGATGAATTGTGGGTTTATGATCAAGTCTATCTATGAATAATATTTGAATATTCTCTGAATTCTTTTATGTATGATTGGTTATCTTTGCAAGTCTCTTCGAATTATCAGTTTGGTTTGGCCTACTAGATTGATCTTTCTTGCAATGGGAGAAGTGCTTAGCTTTGGGTTCAATCTTGCGGTGTTCTTTCCCAGTGACAGTAGGGGCAGCAAGGCACGTATTGTATTGTCCTCAGATGGGGTTTTCATCATATTGCATGAGTCTATCCCTCTACATCATGTCATCTTGCTTAAGGCGTTACTCTATTTTTAACTTAATACTCTAGATGAATGCTGGATAGCGGTCGATGAGTGGGTTTATGATCAAATGCAGGAGTCGGTCTACTTATCTCGGACGTGATGCCTATATACATGATCATACCTACATATTCTCATAACTATGCTCAATTTTGTCTATTGCTCAACAGTAATTTGTTCACCCACCGTAGAATACCTATGCTCTCGAGAGAAGCCACTAGTGAAACCTATGGCCCCCGGGGTCTATCTTCATCATATTAATCTCCTACTACTTAGTTATTTCCTTTTCTTTTTTACTTTGCCTTTATTTTACTTTGCATCTTTATCACAAAAATACCAAAAATATTATCTTATCATATCTATCAGATCTCACTCTCATAAGTGGCCGTGTAGGGATTGACAACCCCTATTCGCATTGGTTGCGAGGATTTATTTGTTTTTTGCAGGTACGAGGGACTCGCTCGTAGCCTCCTACTGGATTGATACATTGGTTCTCATAAACTGAGGGAAATACTTACGCTACTTTGCTGCATCATCCCTTCCTCTTCGGGGAAAACCAACGCAGTGCTCAAGAGGTAGCACTAACCCGCCAGCATCTTCTGACCATGATGTTCTAATCACTGGCAGTAGATTTGTTGCGCCGGGTAATCCGAGTGTGCTAGCCAGGCATTCTCCCAAACAGGAGGCCTTGGAAAGGCAGAAAGTATAGTTTGAGATGTCTCACTACGCTCACCTGAATGTTAGTGACGTGCTATCCAGCTATCTCAGTCATGTGCATTCCAGCCGTGACTCAGAAATTGAGATGGTCAAGCAATTGCAACTGAAACATGAGGTATGGTCTCTGGTTTATATATACTCTGCCAGTCCCCAAGTCTTCAGATTATGATGAACCTGAATGATGTGTAGACTTATGATATAGTTTGATACCTTGTCTTCAGATTTTTCCTGAGTTCATCAGATTAGTATAAACTTCACCTGTAGTCCCCATGGGACGGTTCAATTTATCATAAATGACCCCGTACTTAACTTCATAATTATCTTAGATCAGTCCAAATAAGTAGTGTGATCTGGATCATCTTGAAAAACTCTTTGAATATCATGCATTAGCCCCCAAGTGCCGAGCATTGTTACTTTGTAAAACACTTGGGACTTCAAAACATAAAGGAGTCATTTTGCATAAAAATTGCTTTGGCATACATTAGCCCCCAAGTGCCAAGTGGTATTGCATTGCAAAGCACTTGGAACTTTAATCATGAGAACCTTTAGTTAAATTTTGACACACATGTGTATGTTTGTAGACTGCCCTAACTGAATTGGGCTCTCAATTGACGGATGCAAAGACTCGGCTGGTGGATCAGGAAGCAGAGATAAAGACTGCTAACTCCAAACTTCAATTGGGTCTCTCTGAAATAGAAAAATTTAAGGCCATCTTGACTGAAAAGAAGAAATCCTGGGCTGATGAGAAGACCATGCTGATACAACGTGCCGAGACAGCAGAGGCGACTCTTGAGGAGGTTACCACGGAGCTCACCGGTTTAAAAAACCATGTGTCTCAAATGGTCTCCGCCATCTTCGGTGAGTCATTTGTATTAATCACTTATACTTTATTTTGACCAGGAATATAAGCCGCTTGCTGAGCCTTTGTTAAAAAACACTCACAAGTCCACGAAGTAAAAATCTGAACCAAGATAGTGTGACAAAACTGAACGCAGTTTATACCTTGGTGGAGCAATTGTATACTGGCGCTCAACGAGCACTTGCTAATATCTCCCCTGCCAACCAAGGACTCAACCGTTTGAGTGATGTTTTGAAGAAGTTATTGATCTTACCCGCCAGGTTTCAATAGGTCAAACGATCCTATGCAAGAGCCGGAGCCCTGACTGCCTTGAGCCACTCCAAAGCCTGGGTGCCGGATTTAGACCCGGTGGATGTGGCTAAGGGGTACCCTGCCGTGAAGGAAGACGGTACTCCATTTGAGCAAGATGACTTTATTGCCTGTGTGAGGGGAGTTCGCCCTCAAGCTACCATTCTTGGAGAGGAGACCAACATCGATAAATATCAGCCGGGTTTTGATATGGAGAATAAGAAGATGGCGACTCCCTCTTATAAAGTGGCAGATCTTATCCCGCCGGTTCGCCAACACACTTTTGCCCCGGAAGTCGACCCAGTCGGCCTGATTGATGATGAAGCGGAGTTCATTTCTCTGAACGGCTTTGACTAGTCAATCCCAGCTTCCAACCAGCAGAGGGAAGTGAACCGGCGAGGGGAGAGTCATAACCATATTTTGGGCTCTCAAAGCCTTGTAATAGATTAGTTTGAAAACTGCATGTTTTGCCTATGCCATCGTGCATAAAATGTTTTATATGACTCTTTGCCAATGATGTCAATATATATATGCAGCACATCCGTTATTATATCTGCAATGTTTTAACTCTGTTCCTGTAAAAAATGGAAAAATTGTACTAGCGGTTTAGCACCGGACGGGTCAAAACACCCGGTATTTGACTATGAAATTATCATAGTGGAAAAAACAGAACCAGATGTAAGATAAACAAGGCTGAAAAAACCTTTGATTAATGAAAAACACAGAGAAACCTGTTCATGAATGACACTGTCATACCTGTGTTCTTTGAATCTGGATTGCCGGTTTACATGACCCGGATGATGAGGTTGAATACTTCCATATGTCTGATGACTGTTATGCCTTGGCAACTCATTGTCAAATAACCGAGCCGGTTTAATTTGAAACCATATTGACAGTTAGATTTGAGATGATAAAAAACAGTAAGACAAAACACTAGGCTTCAAACAATGTAAATCAAAACATTTAAATAAAAACTGGAGGCTTCTGATTCGAATACGGTCAGTAAACCGGACCAAAGGGGTTAAGCTAAGATTCGAATACGATCATATAGCCCCCAGTGGCTTTGGCGTTACGCCGATCAAGAGAGTAACGACAGCTATGTTCTGTTTGGTTCGAATACGACCTATGTTTGAAAAGGAAGCCCCCAAGTGACCATGAGATTTACGGCTAGATTCGAATACGATTATGAGCCGGACCAAAAGGGTTAAGCTAGATTCGGATACGATCAGCCCCCTTTTGGTCGTTTTAAATAATGAAAATAATAAAGATATATGATCATTGAAAGGGAAAAGGACAGAGGTCCTGCTTTATTACTTACATCAAAGTATGTACATGATGAGAGCCAGTGGCTTAAGTATAGTATGGCCGAAGCTGAGCAATGTTCCACGGCCGGCGGGTCTCCTCCTCCAACTTACGTGAGTCTTTGTGCTCTCGAACATCAATGAGGTAATATGACCCATTGTTTAAGTTCTTGCTAACCACAAAGGTTCCTTCCCAAGGCGAGGATAGCTTGTGTGCATCAGATAGATCCTGGATGAGCTGGAGCACCAGGTCACCTTCTTGAAAGGTTCTAGACTTAACCCGGTGGCTGTGATAACGGCGCAGGTCCTGTTGATAAATTGCTGATCGAGCCACCGCCAAATCTCTCTCCTCATCTAACAAGTCAAGTGCATCCTGTCGGGCTTATTCATTATCAGCTTCAACGTGAGCCGCCACGCGAGGTGAGTCATGACGGATGTCACTAGGCAGAACTGTTTCTGCTCCATAAACCATGAATAAAGGCATATAACCTGTAGACCTGTTAGGAGTGGTATTGATACTCCACATCATCGAGGCTAATTCCTCTACCCAACAACCCGGCATCCGTTGTAAGGGAACCATAAGCCAAGGCTTGAGACCTTTTAGGATTTCCTGATTTGCTCTCTCAGCTTGACCATTGGATTGGGGGTGAGCTACTGACGAAACATCAAGCCGAATATGCTCACGTTGACAAAACTCCTCCATAGCACCTTTGGACAGATTAGTGATATTGTCAGTTATAATGCTGTGTGGAAAACCAAAGCGAAAGATCATCTTTTACATGAACTGAACCGCCGTGGCTGCATCACACTTGCTCACTGGCTCTGCCTCAACCCATTTCATGAATTTGTCAACTTCACCAAAAGATGTGTCTTTTTATCCTTGGATCTTTTGAAAGGTCCAACCATATCAAGCCCCCAAACCGCAAACGGCCAAGTGATTAGAATCATTCGCAATTCTTGAGCCGGTACGTGTGCTCGTCGTGCGAACTTTTGACATCCATCACACCTACTGACTAAATCCTCTGTATCAGCATGAGACGTTAACCAGTAAAATCCATGACGAAAAGCTTTGGCCACTAGAGATTTTGAGTCGGCATGATGGCCACAATCTCCCTCATGGATCTCACGAAGAATCTCTTGACCTTCTTCAGGAGAGACACATCGCTAAAACGCCCAAGTGACACTACAATGATATAATTCACCATCGGAAATTGTCATTAACTTAGACCGCCAGGTTATCTGTCTTGCTAAGGTCTCATCCTCTGGCAACTCGCCCTGGGTCATGTAAGCCAAATATGGCACTCTCCAATCTGGAATGATATGAAGAGACGCCACCAACTGGGCATCCGGTTCAGGAATGGCCAAGTCTTCCTCTGTAGGCAACTTGACAGAAGGGTTATGTAAAACATCTAGAAAGGTGTTAGGTGGCACCGGCTTACGCTGAGATCCCAACCGGCTTAAAGCATCTGCCGCTTCTTTCTTTCTGCGATCAATGTGTTCCACCTGATACCCCTTGAAGTGTCCAGCCACAGCGTCCACCTCTCGATGATAAGCCACCATGAGAGGGTCCTTGGAATCCCAGTTGCCTGACACCTGCCGAGCCACCAAATCTGAGTAGCCAAGGCACCGTACCCGGCTCAAACTCATCTCTTTAGCCATTCGAAGACCATGGAGCAAGGCCTCATATTCTGCTGCGTTGTTAGTACAAGGAAACATCAATCGCAACACATAACAAAACTTGTCACCTCGAGGAGAAGTTAAAACAACTCCAGCCCCCGAGCCTTCCAACTGTTTGGACCCATCAAAATGAATCGTCCAATATGCGTTGTCTGGCTTTTCTTCAGGTGTCTGTAACTCTATCCAATCGTTAATGAAATCGACCAGCACTTGAGACTTGATCGCAGTACGTGGCACATACTTTACACCATGAAACCCATGTTCAATGGCCCACTTGGCGACTCGTCCTGTGGCTTCTCTATTTTGAATAATATCTCCTAACGGAGCAGAGCTAACCAAAGTGATGGGGTGACCCTGAAAGTAATGCTTGAGCTTCTGGCTTGCCATGACCAGCCCATAAACAAGCTTCTGCCAATGTGGATACCTTTGCTTAGATTCAATGAGCACCTCACTGACGTAGTAAACCGGCCGCTGGACCGGATGTTCCTTACCAATTTCCTTGCGCTCCACCACAATAGCCACACTGACAGCACGTGAGTTAGCAGCCACATATAACAACAATGGTTCTTTCTCAACAGGAGCAGCCAGAACTGGCGGCTCAGCGAGCTATCTCTTCATATCCTCAAAGGCAGAGTTAGCAGCATCACTCCAAATAAAGTGATCCGCCTTTTTCATCATTTGATACAATGGCATAGCCTTCTTACCCACCCGGCTTATAAAATGGCTTAAAGCTGCGACACGGCCCGCCGGACACTGAACGTCATTGATGCACGGCGGTTTAGCCAAAGATGTGATTGCCTTAATTTTTTCCCAGTTAGCCTCAATGCCTCTGTTAGACACCAAAAACCCCAAGAGCTTGCTGCTACCTCTTGAGCACTGCGTTGGATTTCCCCGAAGAGGAAGGGATGATGCAGCAAAGTAGCGTAAGTATTTCCCTCAGTTTTTTGAGAACCAAGGTATCAATCTAGTAGGAGGCTACGCTCGAGTCCCTCGTACCTACACAAAAACAATAGCTCAACACAACCAACGCGCTTAGGGTTGTCAATCCCTTCACGGTCACCTACGAAAGTGAGATCTGATAGAGATGATAAATAATATTTTTGGTATTTTTGATATAGAGATGCAAAGTAAATAAAGTGAAGTCAAAGTAAAAGCAAAGCAATAATAAAGTAATGGAGATTGATATGATAAGGAAGAGACCCGGGGGCCATAGGTTTCACTAGTGGCTTCTCTCAAGAGCATAAGTATTCTACGGTGGGTGAACAAGTTACTGTTGAGAAATTGACAGAATTGAGCATAGTTATGAGAATATCTAGGTATGATCATGTATATAGGCATCACATCCGAGACAAGTAGACTGAAACGATTCTGCATCTACTACTATTACTCCACTCATCGACCGCTATCCAGCATGCATCTAGAGTATTAAGTTAAAAACAGAGTAACGCCTTAAGAAAGATGACATGATGTAGAGGGATAGTTTCATGCAATATGATAAAAACCCATCTTGTTATCCTCGATGGAAACAATACAATATGTGCCTTGTTGCCCCTTCTGTCACTGGGAAAGGACACCGCAAGATTGAACCCAAAGCTAAGCACTTCTCCCATGGCAAGAACAACCAATCTAGTAGGCCAAACCAAACTGATAATTCGAAGAGACTTGCAAAGATAACCAATCATACATAAAAGAATTCAGAGAAGATTCAAATATTATTCATAGATAGACTAGATCATAAACCCACAATTCATCGGTCTCAACAAACACACCGCAAAAAGAAGATTACATCGAATAGATCTCCACTAGAGAGGGGGAGAACATTGTATTGAGATCCAAAAAGAGAGAAGAAGCCATCTATCTACTAGCTATGGACCCGTAGGTCTGAACTAAACTACTCACACTTCATCGGAGGGGCTTGGATGATGATGTAGAAGCCGTCCGTGATCGATGCCTCCTCGGTGGAGCTCCGGAACAAGCCCCAAGATGGGATCTTGTGGATACAGAAAGTTGCGGCGCTGGAATTAGGTTTTTGGCTCCTGTTCTGATCGTTTGGGGATACGTGGATATATATGGGAGGAAGAAGTACGTCGGTGGAGCTTCGAGGGGGCCACAAGGCAGGGGCGCGCCCTAGGGGGGCCCTACACTCGTGACCACCTCGTGGCTTTCTTGACGGAGGGCCCAAGTCTCCTGGATCTTATCTAATGAGAAAATCACGTTTCCAAAGGTTTCATTCCGTTTGGACTCCGTTTGATATTCCTTTTCTTCGAAACCCTAAAACAGGCAAAAACAACAATTTTGGCCTGGGCCTCAGGTTAATAGGTTAGTCCCAAAAAAGAATATAAAAGTGGAAAATAAAGCCCAATAATGTCTAAAACAGTAGATAATATAGCATGGAGCAATCAACAATTATAGATACGTTGGAGACGTATCACTTGCCAGCTGGGACTCCAAAAACACACTTGGCCGGGTTAAGCATCATCTTGTAGACCTGGAGGTTATCAAAGGTTTCCTTCAGTTCAGCTACCAAGGTTTCCTTCTCTCTGGATTTTACCACTATGTCATCCACATAAGCATGAACATTACGCCCAATCTGTTTATGAAGGCAATTGTGTACACACCGCTGATAAGTCGCCTGGGCACTCTTAGGCCGAAAAGGCATAGACACATAGCAGAAGGCTCCAAACGGAGTGATGAAAGTTGTCTTCTCCTCGTCCTTTACTGCCATCTTGTTCTGATGATAACCAGAGTAAGCATCCAAAAAACTCAAATGCTCACAACCCGCCATAGCATCAATGATTTGATCAATACGAGGGAGAGCAAAAGGGTCATCCGGACAAGCCTTGTTCAAATCTGTGTAATCCACACACATGTGCCAGGTGCCATTCTTTTTTAGCACAAGCACCGGGTTAGCCAACCACTCTGGGTGAAAAACTTCAACAATGAACCCGGCCGCCAAGAGCCGGGCCACCTCTTCTCCGATAGCCTTGCGCCTGTCCTCGTTAAACCACTGAAGAAATTGCCTGACCAGCTTGAACTTTGTATCAATATTGAGAGTGTGCTCGGCGAGTTCTCTCGGTACACCCGGCATGTCAGAAGGCTTCCATGCAAAGATGTCCCGGTTCTCACGGATGAACTCGATGAGCACGGTTTCCTATTTTGGATCCAAGTTAGCATTGATAATGAACTGTTTGGATGAGTCGCCAGGCACAAAATCAATCATCTTGGTGTCATCGGCTGACTTGAATTTCAACGCCGGCTCATGCTCCGTAGTTGGCTTCTTCAAAGATGTCATGTCTGCGGGGTCAACATTATCCTTATAAATGTTCAATTCCTCTATTGCACAAACAGACTCAGCATAAGCGGCATTACCTTCTTCACATTCCAAGGCTATTTTCCGCCTTCCATGTACTGTGATAGTGCCTTTATAACCCAGCATTTTGAGCTTTAGACACACATAACACAGCCGAGCCATGAACTTAGCATAAGCCAGCCATCCAAAAAGAGCGTGATATGGGCTTTCGATCTTAACCACTTCAAAGGTTAACTTCTCAGCCCTAGAATCATACTCACCCCCCAAAGGCTACTTCTAGCTCAATCTTACCAACTGGGTACGCCGACTTACCAGGCACTACCCCATGAAAAACAGTATTGGATGTTTTAAGAGTCTTGTCAGTCAACCCCATGCGATGGAATGTCTCATAATAGAGGATGTTGATGCTGTTGCCTCCGTCCATGAGTACTTTAGTGAACTTATATCCACCGACCTGAGGTCCCACCACCAAAGCTAGGTGACCCGGATTATCAACCCAGAGAGGATGATCTTCCCTACTCCATACAATAGGCTGCTCAGACCATCTCAAATAACGTGGAACCGCCGGCTCAACAGCATTTACAGCCCTCTTATGAAGTTTCTGGTCCCTCTTGCATAAACTGGTGGTGAATATGTGATACTGCCCACCGTTCACCTGCTTTGGGTTACTCTGATACCCGGACTGCTACTGCTGCTACTGACTGCCCTGACCGGATTGCTGATTATAGCCGCCTTGACTACCTTGATGGCCCTGGCCATGAAAACCGCCACTGCTTGAGCCGGCGCCCGGGCAATGAAAGCCGCCACCGCCTGAGCCGCTGCCAGGTCCGTGGTTACCATCGAATATGTTAGAATTTCGTAAAAGCCTTCATGATCGTACAGTCTTTCCACAGATGGGTAGCTAGCTTCTCCCGGGTGCCGTGTCTCAGACAAGGTTCATTTAGCAGCTGCTCAAGGGTGGGACATGACCCGCTAGACCGAGGAGGTGGCCTCCCCTTGCGTCGTTGATTGTTGCCCTGTGCATTGGCGTTAGCCACAAACTCCAGACTATCGTCAGCCTTACATTTATTACCTCCTTGATTCGCTGGGTTGTGCTGGTGACCTTTGCCATTGCCATTCTTCTTTCCCTTCCCTGTCTTCTCTTCGTCAGACACGGGGTCCTTGGTACTATCAGAATCGGCGTACTTGACGAGAGCCGCCATTAGCTGGCCCATGTCATTGCAGTCACGCTTGAACCACCCCAGCTTCTGTTTCAGAGGCTCAAAATGGCAATTTTTCTCCAACATTAAGACCGCGGAGCCGGCATCCATCTTATCAGATGAATGTATAATTTCCTTGATCCGGCGCACCCAATGGGTCATGGATTCCCCTTCCTCTTGCTTGCAGTTAGTCAAATCCACGATCGACATGGGCTGTTTGCAGGTATCTTTGAAGTTCTGAATGAACCGGGCCTTCAACTCCGCCCATGAGCCGATGGAGTTGGGCGGCAGCCCCTTTAACCAAGTACGAGCTGTTCCATCCAACATCATGGTGAAGTATTTGGCCATTGCCGCGTCACTGACCTCTAATAACTCCATGGCCATCTCGTAACTTTCAATCCACGCTCCGGGCTGCAGGTCGGCTGTGTAATTGGGCACCTTACGAGGCCCCTAAAAGTCCTTTGGCAAACGCTCATTACGTAGAGCCGTCACAAGACAAGGCACACCTCCTGTCCTTGTGGCCACCCCAGCCTCAACAGAGGCCGCCGGATAAACTGGAAAAGCTTGCTAAGCCGCCTGCTGAATCGCCCGTTCAGCCCCTTGATAGATCCTCTACTGGTCCACCAAGTTAGGGGCTCCGCCCAGGGCCGGGTCGCGCTCGCGTGGTTGGTTACGGCGCTGGGCATTGCTGGACATGGACACTAAGTCCATATGCCTGCTATTGCTTGGGCTCCGGCTTGGGCGAGGGGTTGAATGGATTCTATCTCGACTGTAATAATATGCATCCTGCTGTGCCAGAGCTATCTAAAGAAGTTCTCTGACCCTTCGTGTTTCGATCACCGTCAGAGAGTCACCTTCCATTGGGGGAGCCACCAAACGAGCCGACGCAACAATTAAATTGTCCAAGGGGTTAGAGAAGTGACCCGGTGGTATTGGTGTGTAATGAGGCAGAGCAGTATTCATACGTGGCGGCTCCATGGTCCGTGGTTGAACCGGCGCCCCAGCCCCGGGTGTTGTGACCCGGTTTGCCTCCGGCGGGTTACTAGGACCAGCCCCAGGTGTGTGAAAAAGGTTCCTAGGATCATAAGTTGGAGGAAGACGTGATTGAGCCTTCTGGTGCCTTCTCCTCATGACCTCGTTTGACGCGTTCAAATCCACCGATAGCCGGAAAGTCTCCGCTTGAAGCTGCTGAGCACGTGCATCCAGAGCCGCCCGTTCTGCGGCCATCCTGACATCTTCCGCCGCTAAATTTTCCTTGGCCTGTGTTACCTCTCCGCATAGCCATGCTACATCTGCGTCATGTTGAGCCTTATCCGCCGGCTCAACCACAGCAGTCAACAGGGCCGTCATCCTATCGATAAGGTCCATTAATACCTGAGCCGGCGGGCGCGCGGGGTCTCCTGACCCAGCCACTGCTGACTGGATGGTTATTGTCTCCGCAGCCGTAGAATTCTGACGAGGTTGAGTGCCAGCCATGAAGACTCTGGCTTGATTCGGTGGCTCGGAGGGGTCCGGAATACTGTTTCCATTGGAACAGCCCCAAGCCCGCCATCTTGTAACTGATACAAAGAATCTGTTTCGCCTGTGGACGACTCACCATCAGAGCAAACGGCCGTCTCACCACCGTCCACCGATCCTTCAGAAAATTCCCCTCCATGGATGCAACCCACAAAGGCATGCCTCACGGCGGGTTGAGCCCGGGCGGATCTCGCGTGCTGAGCCGTCTCGACGAGGTTGGTGCAGATGCCTGGCTCGCTGATGCAGCCGATGAATACGTGGATTCCGCCGAAGGGGACCCGGTATCCGTACTCAATTGAGCCGGCGTCAGGGCCCTAGCCTTCGTCATCGATGTAGAGCTTGCCTCGAGGACTCTTGGTCATCCGGCCCACAACGTATCCCTTGAGCCCTTCGAAGTTGCCCTTCAAGAACTCAAATCCACCGTGCGCTGGTCCCATGATGGGCGCCAACTGTCATGGAATTGTCACGGCAGATGTCTTAGTGAAAGAACTTAGTCGTGGAGCCATCGCAACTAGGAAGCTTAAAGGGGTTAATCGGAACAAAGGACACGAAAGGTTTATACTGGTTCGACCCCTTGCAGTGAATGTAAAGCCTAGTCCAGTTGATGTAGTATTGCTAGGTTTCGATGACCAAGGAGCGAAATACGCTAGCTTGGCTTCTAAATCTCTTGTTTCTTACCCTAAGCCGCCACCGGGTCGTCCCCTTATATACACGGGTTGACACCTAGCGGCCTACAGAGTCCCAGCCGACTCATATAACATGTCTGGCTCGGTGACTTCCTTTACATGCCTTTCTTTACAAGACTTTCTTACTCATGGAGGTTTACAATCATGGGCATCAAGACGCCTCTGGGCTTGGGCCTACTACAAGTCTTATACTAAACCATCGCCTTGTATATTCACTGAACTTTTAGTAACCCGCCATTAGGATTTACCCAGCCCCTTCTGGGCGGGTCATACCTGGTATTTATATCCCCAACACTTCAAATGATAGTATCCCCAACACTCAACTCTCTCTGTGATTTGGATTTGGTGGAAAGATGATTTGAGTGGAAAGCAACTTGGGGAAGGCTAGAGATCAAGATTCATATGGTTGGAATGGAATATCTTGGTCGCAACACATGAGTAGGTGGTTCTCTCTCAGAAAATTAATGCTGAAGTGTAGGCATGTTCTGATGGCTCTCCTTACTACTGAAGGAAGGGTGGAGGGGTATATATAGCCTCCACACCAAATCTAACCGTTACACACAATTTACCAAACTCGATGGGACCGAATCAGAAAACTCGGTCAGACCAATTCAGTTCATAATGTGACTGTTAGGCATTTTGGTGGGACCGATACGATCAACTCGGTGGGACCAATGTTCTAGGGTTAGGGTAAAACCTCATCTCGGTTTGACCGATTACACAAACTCGGTGAGACCGATTTTGGTAATAAGCAAAACAGAGAGTTGGTCAGGCAAAATCGATGGGACCGATTGCTTATCTCGA
Source organism: Triticum urartu (assembly GCF_056163025.1). Lineage (NCBI taxonomy): Eukaryota > Viridiplantae > Streptophyta > Magnoliopsida > Poales > Poaceae > Triticum > Triticum urartu. The sequence goes on from NC_141878.1 coordinate 228,407,548, forward strand.
TGGGATCGAAATAATTGCAACAGGCAACAAAGAGTTTGCAAGCCCATCTCGATGAGACCGAGATCCCATCAGTGAGACCGAATTGATTAGGGTTTCTGGCAGTGGCTATGTTAAGTGAACATGGTGGCGTCGGATGGATCAAATCAGTAGGGCCGATGTTGACTTTTGTTTTGGGACATATGTGGATATGAGAAAGTGGTTGAGGGCTTTGGAGCATATCACTAAGCACTTTGAGCAAGCAAGCCATTAAGCAACACCTCATCCCCTTTTAATAGTATTGGCTTTCCTATGGACTCAATGTGATCTTGGATCACTAAAATGAAAGTGTAGAGCCTTGAGCATTTGAGTGTGAGCCAATCCTTTGTCATTAGCATCTTGAAGTTGTTCCACATCCTCTTGTCCATGCCACTCCATCTGTTGAACTTATCTAAAATATACTAGATAAAAACATTAGTCCAACAAGAGATATGTTGACATTCATTAACAAAACCACCTAGGGAGCACTTGTGCTTTCAATTACCCTCATAGTATCATTACTGATAATGGCACTAATTTGTCCAAGGGTGCTATGAAGGAGTTCTGTCAAAAAGAGCATATTCGTCTTGATGTTTCTTCTGTGGCTCATCTGCAGTCTAATGGTCAAGCTGAGAGGACTAAGCAAGAAATTTTAAGAGGCATAAAACCCCGGCTTATGGTTCCTTTGAAGCGAACGCCGGGTTGTTGGGTCGAGGAGTTACCTTCAGTGCTCTGGAGTATCAATAGCACCCCCAACAAGTCAACAAGCCATGCGCGTTTCTTCATGGTTTATGGTGCAGAGGCGGTTCTTCCATGTGATATCCGTCATGACTCACCTCGTGTGCCGGCTTATGTTGAAGCTGATAATGAAATAGCACATCAAAACGCACTTGATGCTTTGGATGAGGAGCATGACCTGGCGGCGGCTCATTCGGCAATATATCAACAAGACCTGCGTCGCTATCATAGCGCAGAGTTAAGACACAGGCGTTTCAAGAAGGCGACTTGCTGCTCCGGCTGATCCAAGATCAAACAAATATGCACAAGTTATCCCCACCTTGGTAAGGACCCTTTGTGGTCAGCAAGAACCTGAAGAACGGGTCATATTACCTCATTGATATACGAGAACACAAGGATTCACACAAGTCGGAGGAGGAGACCCGCCGGCCCTGGAATATTGCTCTTCTTCGGCCTTATTACACTTGAGCCATCGGCTCTGGTCTTTGTACATACATTTGTCAACGTATATATTTTATGATCAATATAATAAAGTCGGCATCCCAAATAATTCAGGGCCTTTCTCGCTTCATTTCTGTGTATCTGAGTCTTTATCATTTGGTCATAAGGTCACTTGGGGGCTTCCAACACACCGGGTTTAGCTTTCATACCCTCTTGACCAGGCCTAGACGCCAAATTATGAGTTATCCTGCTTGTTTGCAACTTGCTACTCGACCAGGTGACCTACCAAACTCTTAACAGTCAATCTTTTTCAAGAGCCTGAACTCGTTATGGTTAAAATGGTGGATTGTGTCACGTGAGAGTCGGCTTACAGTGAGCTAGGATTAACTCAACGACTGTGTGGACTTTGAAAGCACATGGTCCTATGAGCCAACTTGTTTGGTGTAGGATCGAAAGTATGTCTAGAGGGGGGGTGATTAGACTACTTGACCAAATAAAAACTTAACCTTTTCCCAATTTTAGTTCTTGGCAGATTTTAGCTATTTTGGGACAAGTCAAGCAATCATCACACAATTCAAGCAAGCATGCAAATAGTATATTGGCAGCGGAAAGTAAAGCATGCAACTTGCAAGAATGTAAAGGGAAGGGTTTGGAGAATTCAAACGCTATTGGAGACACGGATGTTTTTCCCGTGGTTCGGATAGGTGGTGCTATCCTACATCCACGTTGATGGAGACTTCAACCCACGAAGGGTAACGGTTGCACGAGTCCACACAGGGCTCCACCCAAGGCTAATGGTTGCGCGAGTCCACACAGGGCTCCACCCACGAAGGGTCCACGAAGAAGCAACCACCCACAAAGGGTCCACGAAGAAGCAACCTTGTCTATCCCACCATGGCCATCGCCCACACAGGACTTGCCTCACTAGTGGTAGATCTTCACGAAGTAGGCGATCTCCTTGCCCTTACAAACTCCTTGGTTCAACTCCACAATCTTGTCGGAGGCTCCCAAGTGACACCTAGCCAATCTAGGAGACACCACTCTCCAAGAAGTAACAAATGGTGTGTAGGTAATGAACTCCTTGCTCTTGTGCTTCAAATGATAGTCTCCCCAACACTCAACTCTCTCTCATAGGATTTGGATTTGGTGGAAAGAAGGTTTGAGTGGAAAGCAACTTGGGAAGGCTAGAGATCAAGATTCATATGGTAGGAATGGAATATCTTGGTCTCAACACATGAGTAGGTGGCTCTCTCTCAGAACATATGAGTTGGAATGGTGTGTGTGTTCTGATGGCTCTCTCCTCGAATGAAGAGGAGGTGGAGGGGTATATATAGCCTCCACACAAAATCCAACCGTTACACAGTTTTCCAATCTCGGTGGGACCGAATCAATGAACTCGGTCGGACCAAAAATGTAAACCTAGTGACCGTTAGTGATTTTCGGTGGGACTGACATGCAACTCGGTAGGACCGATATGGTTAGGGTTTGGGCATAATGTAATCTCGGTGAGACCGATTACACAAACTCGGTGAGACCGAATTTGGTAATTAGCTAACCAGAGAGTTGGTCAGGCAAACTCGGTGGGACCGATTTGCTCTTTCGGTGAGACCGAGTGGAACTCGGTGAGACCGAAAAGTTACAAAGGGGAAACACTGAGTTTACATTGCAATCTCGGTGGGACCGATTCGCTCTTTCGGTGGGACCGAAAAGTTACGAAAGGGAAACAGAGAGTTTGCAACCTCATCTCGGTGAGACCGAGATCCTTATCGGTAGAACCGAATTGCTAGGGTTTGGCAGTGGCTAATGACAAGTGAAACTCGGTGGCGCCGGATAGGAAGAATCGGTAGGACCGAGTTTGGCTTAGGGTTTAGGTCATATGTGGATATGGGAAAGTAGTTGAGGGTTTTGGAGCATATCACTAAGCACATGAAGCAAGAGGCTCATTAAGCAACACCTCATCCCTCCTTAATAGTATTGGCTTTTCCTATGGACTCAATGTGATCTTGGATCACTAAAATATAAAATGAAGAGTCTTGAGCTTTTGAGCTTGAGCCAATCCTTTGTCCTTAGCATTTTGAGGGTTCCACTTTCACATCCATGCCATGCCAATCATTGAGCTTTCCTGAAATAATCATCTTGAAATAGCATTAGCTCAATGAGCTATATGTTGTTATGAATTACCAAAACCACCTAGGGATAGTTGCACTTTCAATCTCCCCCTTTTTGGTAATTGATGACAACATATAGATCAAAGCTTCGACAAATGATAATAAGCATGAAATATATCGTCGCTTTGAGAAGTATGTGATAAGTAAGAGCTCCCCCTAAATTTGTGCATATTTAAAAATTTGCATTGGACTGCAAATGCACAAGGAGTTAGAGTCATGGGTTACTCTTCCATGTCACATACATCTTGGTGGAGCGCTTAAAATGATAAGAATGAAATACATGCACTCATCACCAAGAATAATGAATGATCACATAAGATAGATAAGATAATAGCATTAAGCAAGCATTAAGTGTAGCTTATGATCAAACCCATGATCATCAATGTCTCACAAGCATAGTATCTCAAGCACTCAAAAGCAAACAAGGTCGAAAAACCACCAAATAAAGCAAGAGAGAAAAGCAACACTCTCTCTCTCGAAGCATATGATCTATACATCTTCTCCCCCTTTGGCAACAAGTTACCAAAAAGTTCCTAGAAAATGCATAGCACTAGATCGACGCTCAGGCTTGATCTTCAGGTGGTGGTGGAGTCCGGATCACTCCAAGGACGAAGGCTTCGGTAGATGCTGAAGTAGACGCTGGAGTTGGAGCTGAAGTAGATGCTGGAGCTGGTGGAACTGAGGCTGTGGCTGGTGCTGAGGTGGTGGCTCTTGTGTCAGCAACTGGCACGGCAGACGACCTCGGACCTCTTGGCACTCTGGCAAAGGCATGAGTAGTAGTCCTGCCTCTCCTCTCCTGCATGTCCTCCTGGAGCTGCTCCACCGCAGACTGAACTTCCGTTACTTTAACATCCAAGTCATAGAACTTCTGTTCCATGATTCTCTCTAGGCTCTGCTGATTTTGAGTGAGGGTGGCCAGATGTTGCTCAATCCTCAGTGTAGATGCAATCAAATAACTAAGCTGCTTTTGTTTGGTCTTCAAGAAATACTCAGATGCCTCCTCTTGAGTTGGCATCTTGGCAGCTTTCTCCTTCCTCGCCTTCTCCTTCTTTGCGTATGATTGTGCAGACGATGGCTCGTTCTCAGTCATCACAACTTCATTGTTCTCAAAATCTGGATGGATGGGCAAATGTTCCTTATCCAATAAATATATGCCCGTGCCCATCTTGGAGTTGATGAGCTCCTGAATTTGAGGGGCATATCCGCAGCTCTGCTTCTGATCTGCTGCAGTCCTCTTGATTGTTTCCACTATGAGGCTCATCACCTTGAACTTCTGGGGCACATCAAACACATGTAGCAAGTTGATAGCATGGCCTCTGATCATCTTGTGATCTCCAGACTTGGGCAGTAAGGTGTGCCTCAAGATCCAATTTATAGTCGAGAGCCCTGACAGAAGGTAATGTACTGAGCCAAACTTGAAGGTATCAAGTGCTTCATTTGGGATCTCCTTGTACATATTTGACATTGAGTTGTGGTCCATTTTCTTCTTGGCATAGATATCCAAGTCATCATCTTGCTCCTCTGGGGCATTTATGATCTGTGCCCACTCAGCCACTGTAGATTGGTACCTTGTACCCTCAGACATCCATGTGATCCTCCCATCTGGATAAAAGTGAGCTGTGGAGTAGAACTGCATGATGAGTTCCTCGTTCCACTTTGTGAGCTTCTGCCCAACAAAGTCAGCTACTCCACAAGCTATGAAGCTGTCTTGCACTCCAGGATAGTGCTCCTCATTGTCCTTGATGTATGTCCAATCAACCCATCGCATATCACAGACAATGGGCTTCTTATCTAGCAGCACTGTCTCATAAAAATCCTGCTGCTCCTTGGTATGAAACCTGTAGTCCACGGCAGTCCTTCTCCTTGAAGCATATGGGTCTGCTTCTCTCCATTTCCTCAGCCCTGAATCTCTCCTGAGCTTCATGTCCTCAGCCACAGGATGAGCATTGTTGTGGTTTGGGATCTTGGGCTTTAGCTTTCTCAGAATTTGCTCTTCATCCTCTTCTTCAGCAACAGTCTCAGGCACTGGGGCCTTGTTCTTCTTAGCTGCAGGAATGCTCCGTGTGTTCCTCTTGGGCTTTGGCTTTGGAGCTGGCTTGGCCTTGGAAGCAGCTCCCCCTGATTTTATGGCATCTCCCATTAGCTTGGGTGCCTTGGGTGCTGGTGCAGCCACCTCTTCCTCTTCTTCTTCTTCCATGATGGAAGCTTTGCCAAGCACTCTAGCCATAGTCTTCTTCACCCTTTCCTTTCTTTTCTTGCTCTCAGCTGCAACTGGCTCTATGGGCTTCTCAGTTGACATTCTGACCTTTGACATTTGCTGCCTGCCTGCTGGCCTTTTGATTTTTAGGCCTGGCTTAGTGCCTTGAGCTGGCTCAACTCTCTTGGAAGTGGCCTCTTCCTCTGCCACATAGTCTTCATCTTCGGAATCTGAAGTCCTCTTCTTCCTCTGTCTCGTGGCAGCCTTTGGCAAGTTGCTAGGAGTGCTCCTGCTGCCTTCATCAGAAGAGCTGGAGGGACTAGTGCCCTCACTCATCACCACTTGCTGTTCTGACACATTCTGGCTATCACTTTGGTCTGACATGCTGTAAGCTCTGACTGCTGACCCTGTGAACAGATTATAGATGAGGTAGAAAATATGAGCATCACAAAATGCAGAGATTTTTGCAAAAAGAATGATCCAAAAACTTAGTTTTAGTTTCCTACTGAAATCATCTCGGATCTACCGATTTTCAAACTCGGTGATACCGAAGCAGTTTTGGAACCTAAACTAGTGAACTCGGTACGACCGAGTCATAGTTCGGTGGCACTGAGACTGCTAGGGTTTCACAGAGTTCCAAAATCGGTCACACCGATAAGTAATTCTCGGTCAGACCGAGTCTCACTTCTGCAATGGCATAAGCCAAATCGGTGGGACCGAGTTTTTCAACTCGGTGGGTCCGAGATGGTTTCGGCGGAAACCTAAACCTAGAATTTTCGAATCAAACCTAATCTACGGGCGTTTTGACTGGATAGAAGTTTATCAAACGTGGCTAGAATCAATATGATCACAATGTGCTAGGAATCAGATTGAGGAATAGCACAAAGATCAAGTCCATACCCTAGTTCGGCGGGGACTTGCTACGGCGGCAACGGCGGGGCAGAATTCCCGTTGATGGCGACGGAGACCAGCGACTGGAGGCGGCTGGCGGCAAGAAGACGATCCGGAGACCACGAGGGCAGAGCAGGCTATCGCGCGGGCGAAGAGGTTCGAAGAAATTTCCAAATTTTGCCCGTGACTATATATAGCCCGACCCTGTCGGTGTGACCGAGTGGAACGACTCGGTGGCACCGAGATTCATAACTGCGTGCAGTTACTGAAACTCGGTGTGACCGAAAGGTTCAAATCGGTTGCACCGAGATCGAAAACCTAGATCAACTTAATGATCTCGGTAGGACCGAAAGTGGAGTATCGGTCAGACCGAGAATCATAAAGAGGTTTTGGAAGTTTAAGTCTATGACGAATTGGGGACTCCGAGCGCTCCTCACACAGAGTGGTTCGAATCTGACTTGATCAAATTTTGTGATGCAGCATGAATAGAGTTTGAGACGAGAAAAGCATAGATAGCTAGAGGAGGTTCTTAGGCATTCTTGTCCATCCACTTGGCAAAAGAAGATAAAACCAAACAATCAAAACAACAAGTGGATGTCCTTGAATGAGTAAAATATGCAACCGGCATGCTCACACAATAAGATGGCAAATGAAATATGTGACAAGGCATGCACAACCAATTCTAGCATCTATCAAGCAATTTGCGATGACTAGGTCATCTATATATGAGTATATTGACTTAGGAGCCAAGTGAGAACACTTGATCATAGGTCATACTCATCGTTTAAGCTCAAGTGGGGTTACCACTTTTACATAAAGCATTGTTGTGTTCACATCTTTAGAGTTGCTTTAGCTCAAGTCTTAGAGTAAAGCTCCCCCTAGATGTGATATCCCCCCTAAGAGGGATGAACTAACCTTGGGTTTTGTCGATGATGACTTCATGTAGATATTGAAGATGTGGATGCTCAATGTTGATGTAGATCTCTTGGAGCTATCCATTTGAGTGAATTGCACTTTCAATACCCACATGGGTTAGTCCCACAAGGAACAAACAAGGATATCCATAGACATAGAGTGATGCACACAAAAGATGATGTCCATGAAAACTTTTAGGTTACCTTGTCCCTTGTCTTACCAACAAGAGGGTTTGTGACTACTTGAACTAGTGCAAGATGTGGAAGTTGATTGCACTTGTTCTTGCCAAAATGATAAGAGTGAAGTATGTTGGCGGAGTCACCCTCAAGAACTCTCTAGTTCTTCTTCTTTTGGATCCACATCATCTTGATGGGAATCCTTGGAGTTGTAGTCGTACTTGATGAAGTGGAACTTGAAGTAGTCTTGGGAATCCACTTGACTAAGGTCTTAGGAGCTTCTTCAAATGCATCAATTTCCTCTTGAAGCTTGTCCTTGCCTTTTTGCTCGTAGTCTTGTGGTGGAAGATCATCTTGAGCTTGTGTCCCCTTGAAAGAAGCATACTTCTCTTGTTGAGGGACAAACTTTGTCTTGGGGTATTGATCTTCTTCCCACTAAACTCCATTGGCATTGAACTTTCGTTCAAAACCAACACCTTGATTCTTCCGGTGCATTCCTTGCTTGCGCACAATTTCCTCGAATTGCTTACTCCCGGCAAGGCTTTTGTACACTCCTTTCTCTATAATTCCCTTCAATAAAATATTTTCTTGCTCAAGTGTAACTTGGCTAAGAGAATCATTAGTGGAATCAAGAGAACTACTAGAAGCAACAATATTGGATTTAAAATGATCATTGTTACTGCTAGAGGAAGAATCTTTCTTGTTACTAGACTTGACTTGAGGTATGTAAGTGTATAAGAGTAAACGCTTGGCAATGTAAGAAGAACTTTTCTTGCGGAGATCATCATTGATTGCCTTTAAGAACTCATGCTCTTGCTCAAGATTGAGCTTTTCAAAGCGTAATTTCTCATGAGCTCTTAAAAGTTCTCGATGATCTTCGAAGATAGTGTCATGAGCTAACTTAAGAGTTTTTAGTTCTTTAGTTAGAGCCTCAATCTTCTCCTTATCATTGTCATTCGTTTTATCTTGATTAGCATGATTAATTGGTCTTTCATCATAGTATTCATCACTAGAGTTGTCAACAAGCAAATCATCACCTAACAAGTCATCTTCATCACTATTGAAATCAACATACTCGGGGTGTGTTACCTTAGGACCTTTGGCCATGAAGCATCTTCCAATTCCTTCATTTGGTGAGTCAAATATGTCGTAGGAGTTGGTTGACACAAGTGCTAGACCGGCAACACCTTCATCTTGAGTATCTTCGGAGTCGGAGTGATAACTTCTCTCGGAGTGGCTGTCGGAGTCGGAGCCGGATACCCATTCACCAACATGAGCTTGATGTCTTCATCTTGTATAGCTCCTTGATGATTTTTCCTTCCTTTCCGAATCTCTACTCCTTCTCCGTGAGTATCTTTGTTCATAACGATCATCTCTACTCCTTCTCTCTCTTGGTGGTGATCCTTTGCTTCTTCTTTTTGGAGAATCTTCTCTTCTCTTGTAGGGAGCCGTACACTCATTGGAATAGTGTCCGGGTCTTCCACAATTGTAGCAGTTTCGCTCTCGACTAGAAGATCTTTTGTCATTGTAGGACCTTGACTTGAAGCTTCTATCTTTGCTTCTACTCTTGTAGAACTTGTTGAAGTTCTTCACCATTAAGCTCAATTCTTCATTGAAGTCTTGTTTCTCACTTGATGATGTAGGGGTTTCACATGAGGCTTTATAGGCACCACTTGATTTGTTGTGAAGTTCCTCTTTATCCTTAAGTGACATCTCATGAGCAACAATTCTTCCAATCACCTCCGTTGGCTTGAGATATTTGTAATTGGGCATCATTTGGATCAATGTGCACATGGTATCATATTTTCCATCCAAGGCTCTTAGAATCTTCTTGATGATGAATCTATCGGTCATCTCTTCACTTCCCAAGCCGGCAATCTCATTTGTGATGAGAGCAAGCCTAGAGTACATTTCAGCGACACCTTCACCATCCTTCATCTTGAACTTGTCAAGTTGGCTTTGAAGCACATCCAACTTGGATTCCTTGATGGAGTCGGTACCTTCGTGCATATCAATCAAAGTGTCCCAAATTTCCTTTGCATTCTCAAGACGGCTGATTTTGTTGAATTCTTCGGGGCACAATCCGTTGAAGAGAATATCACAAGCTTGAGCATTGTATTGCAACATCTTCAACTCATCCGCAGTAGCTTCACGGTTTGGTTCTTTCCCATCAAAGAAGTCACCTTGCAAACCAACACACACAATAGCCCAAACAGCGGGGTTATGTCCAAGAATATGCATTTTCATTTTATGTTTCCAACTAGCAAAATTAGTACCATCAAAGTAAGGACCTCTACGGTGATAATTTCCCTCGCTAGACGCCATACTCTCCTAGGTTGTGAAACCAAGGCTATGACCACCAAAAGCTATGGAGATCAAGCAAATGGATACCAAAGCTCTGATACCACTTGTAGGATCGAAAGTATGTCTAGAGGGGGGGTGATTAGACTACTTGACCAAATAAAAACTTAACCTTTTCCCAATTTTAGTTCTTGGCAGATTTTAGCTATTTTGGGACAAGTCAAGCAATCATCACACAATTCAAGCAAGCATGCAAAGAGTATATTGGCAGCGGAAAGTAAAGCATGCAACTTGCAAGAATGTAAAGGGAAGGGTTTGGAGAATTCAAACGCTATTGGAGACACGGATGTTTTTCCCGTGGTTCGGATAGGTGGTGCTATCCTACATCCACATTGATGGAGACTTCAACCCACGAAGGGTAACGGTTGCGCGAGTCCACACAGGGCTCCACCCAAGGGTAACGGTTGCGCGAGTCCACACAGGGCTCCACCCACAAAGGGTCCACGAAGAAGCAACCACCCACAAAGGGTCCACGAAGAAGCAACCTTGTCTATCCCACCATGGCCATCACCCACACAGGACTTGCCTCACTAGCGGTAGATCTTCACGAAGTAGGCGATCTCCTTGCCCTTACAAACTCCTTGGTTCAACTCCACAATCTTGTCGGAGGCTCCCAAGTGACACCTGGCCAATCTAGGAGACACCACTCTCCAAGAAGTAACAAATGGTGTGTAGGTAATGAACTCCTTGCTCTTGTGCTTCAAATGATAGTCTCCCCAACACTCAACTCTCTCTCATAGGATTTGGATTTGGTGGAAAGAAGGTTTGAGTGGAAAGCAACTTGGGAAGGCTAGAGATCAAGATTCATATGGTAGGAATGGAATATCTTGGTCTCAACACATGAGTAGGTGGCTCTCTCTCAGAACATATGAGTTGGAATGGTGTGTGTGTTCTGATGGCTCTCTCCTCGAATGAAGAGGAGGTGGAGGGGTATATATAGCCTCCACACAAAATCCAACCGTTACACAGTTTTCCAATCTCAGTGGGACCGAATCAATGAACTCGGTCGGACCGAAAATGTAAACCTAGTGACCGTTAGTGATTTTCGGTGGGACTGACATGCAACTCGGTAGGACCGATATGGTTAGGGTTTGGGCATAACGTAATCTCGGTGAGACCGATTACACAAACTCGGTGAGACCGAATTTGGTAATTAGCTAACCAAAGAGTTGGTCAGGCAAACTCGGTGGGACCGATTTGCTCTTTCGGTGAGACCGAGTGGAACTCGGTGAGACCGAAAAGTTACAAAGGGGAAACACTGAGTTTACATTGCAATCTCGGTGGGACCGATTCGCTCTTTCAGTGGGACCGAAAAGTTACGAAAGGGAAACAGAGAGTTTGCAACCCCATCTTGGTGAGACCGAGATCCTTATCGGTAGAACCGAATTGCTAGGGTTTGGCAGTGGCTAATGAAGAGTGAAACTCGATGGCGCCGGATAGGAAGAATCGGTAGGACCGAGTTGGGCTTAGGGTTTAGGTCATATGTGGATATGGGAAAGTAGTTGAGGGTTTTGGAGCATATCACTAAGCACATGAAGCAAGAGGCTCATTAAGAAACACCTCATCCCTCCTTAATAGTATTGGCTTTTCCTATGGACTCAATGTGATCTTGGATCACTAAAATATAAAATGAAGAGTCTTGAGCTTTTGAGCTTGAGCCAATCCTTTGTCCTTAGCATTTTTAGGGTTCCACTTTCACATCCATGCCATGCCAATCATTGAGCTTTCCTGAAATAATCATCTTGAAATAGCATTAGCTCAATGAGCTATATGTTGTTATGAATTACCAAAACCACCTAGGGATAGTTGCACTTTCATTTGGTCATGCTTTGGTAACCTGGCTAGATGATCATTTGAGATTTTTTTGAATTTTCTCTTTTGAATCCTTCAGATTTGCTTCTCTTAAAGATTTTTCTGTTAAGTGAATTTTGACAATTTGGGTTATAAATCTCTGGTTGTATGACTCATGTTTGAGTATTTCTGGTTTGGTAACCCGGCCTGGTTATGGACATTAAGTCGCCAGTCTGCTTTAACTTGAATAATTGGGATCATGTGATTACAAGACTTTGGGTTGTCACTCGATCTGGATATTGATGATTAAGACATTAGTATGATCCAGATCTACAAGTATGTTTCCAATTATTATATCAATATTCGTGGTTTGATAACCCGCCCTGGCTTTCGACTTTAGGTTGCCAGTATGTTTCTCCTTAAATGGCCTTGATTCTACTCTTTTCTGTAATTATATAAGACTATATTATGTTTGGGTTATTACCACCCTGGATTTTGACGTTAAGTCGCTAGGGCATATGTTGTTTAAATTTCTGTAGGACATGTGAAACTTTAAAAGGAAATACGAGTACTTGTATGGCCCATATGAGTAATTGAATCAGGTAGGTAATAAAGATTAAACTGGCGGCTCAAGAGTCAAAGGTTAAACTTCACGAAGGCCTGACACGGCAGACCATTGTTTTCAACTATCCTATTACAAGGCTTTGCTCTTAGCCGACAAAAGTTGGTCAAATGTCTTTGGAGCTGTACTCCTATAAGCCGGCTTGAAAGTCGCCTGGACCATCATTACTACGAATCAGTTTCCTTCTTGGCGGGTTGATGATTCTGGGTCATCCCATGCTGGTTGTTCTTTGCGATCATCTGAAGATCAGTCGTTGTCCATTCGATGCCTATTAGAGCTTCGAAAGTGGCCTCATCATTTAGTATAATAGCATGATCAACCTCAGGGGCAAAGATATGCTTACGCCAAGGAGGAATAAGGTTGAAAACGTCATGAGCTGATGGCTTAATCTGTTGATTATTCTCGTCATAAGCCGGTGTGTACTGGTTTAAGTTCAAAACTTCAATCATTTTGCAAGCGACGGGTCGCATCTCCCTAACGCAGTTGTTGAAGTCTTTTTCCTTGAAAGCAGACCCATCATCCTTGAATTGTGGGCAACCGGTGGCTATTTCCACTAGGTCAAGTTCCGACTACCACGCCTTGGCCCGGCCAAGAGCAACAATTGCTCCACGCGGGCAGCTGACTTGTATTCCTCAACTTGAGCCGGTGATGTTGAGAGTTGGTCCAGAATAGTCTTGATCTTCTTTGCAGGTCTTTTCCCACCTGATAATGCCACCAGGCTTCATAAAGTTCCACTGTATAGCTATTCAGTAAATGATATACTGCCTTGAGCTTCATCAGCATATTTTCACCAAGGCTGGCGCTTCTTGGGCCTCTTCATACGTTTCCAAGCGGGCTAAACATTAGGAATTGACAACCGCCAGGCGGTTTATAGTAATATCAAAATAGATGTTGAAGTACATATGAGTCTTACCAAAGATGGTGGTTGTCATATAGGTAATATGTTGTTTTAAGTCGGTAAGCTCATCAGCAACCGGCTTAAGTTGTGCTTCCGCCTCTTTGGCTCTCTTCACTAGTAGAGTCTTGTTGGATTCCTAGGTAGTTCTCTCGACCTCAAAACTTGCTTTAAGCTTCTCAATTTTGTCCAAAGAATTTTTCAGCTCAAGCTTGGCCTTGGAAGTCTCTGCCTGCTACAACTTTATATTATTCCTCAAATCGCCCACTTGTGATTCCTTCATGCTCAATTCTGCCTGAAATACAATGATGAAGTGATGGTTACAAAGCAAGGACTAACTATTGGTGATGTTATTCTGTTAAAGTCCCAATCACACTACAAGTACTCTACTTGGGACATGGGGGCTAATGTGGGTTAATTCACTTTTTATTGAAATCTGGTGTATTTTATCATATTAAGCCAGCCCTAGGGGGCTACATGTTCGGGTTTCTTAAGTGACTGTAAGTCCCGGCTCAACTTGTCAGTTTAAGCCGGTCCTTGGGGGCTACGTATTTGGATCTTAGAAATAATTGTGAGTATGCATCATTTTGTTGCTATGAACTAATTGAAGTTGCACTAGGTTCTTTCAAGCTTAATTTTGGAAGACCTGACTCATCTTTATAAGATAAGCCCTGAGAGGCTATGGTTTGGAAATTTTCATAAAGTCTCAAGCATATTATATATTTTCCTTATACTTAAGACTTGGTGGCTACATAAGTACATCTGGAAAGGGATTAGTATCATACCTCATAGCACTCCTTCATGAGATTCACTAAATCACCTCTAGTCTGAAGGCGGTTCAAATACCCGACGTAGATGTCGCTTCCATTGAAAGCATCATAGCTTTCCAAATCCAGCTTGGTCTTGCCTCTATCCAAGGAATGAGATTCTTCTTTGGTACCATGTTTGGCTAACATAGTGGAGGCCCATGGTGCAATGTCAGCCATCCCAGTGATGGTCACATCACTAGAGTCCTTGTCAAAAAGGATCTCTTCAGTCGGCTTCGGAGTTGGTGACGTAGGGCTCGGCGGGTCATGGCTGGCCGCCGAGTTAAGTTCCACAACCATTTGCTTAGGGATGATGGCATCGACTGATGGTGGCGGGTCATTAATGGGCTCTTCTGGTCTTGAGTGTGGGCCTCATAGATATCGATAGACTGTTTTTCCATCTCAGTAGGTTTAGGATCATTTGAGGACCTGCCAAGCTTCTGCTTCTTACTAGCCTTTGCCACTCCTCTACAACAAAGACACAAAGTATATGACTATGAAATGACAAATCAATGATAGACAAATAGAAGCACTTACCCTTGGGCAACTTTGAAGACGGGAATTTGGGTTCCAGAGGAGTCACCAGACGACAGAGGTGTCTTCTGATAATTTGAGTTAGAAGGAGTTAGAGGCTAAGGTATGAAGCCGACTAAGGGATAAAGAGAATCTGAATCATGTGGCACCTCGTGTTGACGCTTGCAAGGAACATGTGCCGGTAGAAACCACACCTACGGGATCACATGGATCCTTTATACGGTTTGGCAGGGAAGAGGGGTGTGCAAAGAGCAGATCTAATGATCAACACAACGGATTTTTACCTAGGTTCGGGGCGCTGAGCAGTGTAAAACCCTAGTCCTGCTTGAGTGTATATTTTGTGTTCTTGAGCTTCGGCTCCCTGCTATGTGTGCAAGCTGGGCCGAGAGGTTCAAAAGTCCGAATCCTCCTCCATTACATCGTGGGCCTCCATTTATATGTCAAAGGGGTTGCCACAGTGGCATACAGGAGGTGTAAAGTAGCTGCAGTGTCTATGTTTATCATCGGCATCATAGGAAAAATTCATTAAATTCACTGATTACGTGCCCCTTAGCTTTATCGGGGATGGGAATAGGGCCTTTCCCGTCCTTCGCCGCCTCTCCCCCGTCTTAGCACACATCCAGGCTGACGAGGCATGCAATGCCAGGCTGGCTGGCCAGCCGCTGCACTGGAGCAGTGGCTAGATCTTCAGAAAGATCTACATGCCACCATGCAGGTGCTTGATAGGCTGGCTGGCCAGTCGTCGCGCTGGAGTGGTGGTGAGGTGGTGGAACCTTGTCGTGGCCTTGCCGACGTCCCCAGCAAGGTTCTTGTCGGGGCCCTGCAAATGCCCTCGGCAAGGTTCTTGCTAGGAACCTCGCCTTCTAGTCTTCACAAAGATCTGCATGCCACCGTGCATGCGCCCCTAGGCCTTGGTCTGTACATTTGTTGATGGTATCAGATCCCTCAACCTCAAGGGAGGTGTTCTTGTTAGTGCTTCACAAGGCGTCCCGGCAAGGACCTGGCCGGGGTCAGGCAAGCCGTCCGGCAAGTTTCTTGCCGGGGGTCCAGTTCATTTTCTGCTCTCTGGTCTCTAGCTTGGCCGCTTCTATAGTGATCTTGTTTTTATCCTGCCTCAAGCTTCCCTCGTCAAGCCGTGCCATGGGGTGCAGCTGCAACTGCCCATGCACAAGTAAGGGGTACCAAAGGGACCAAACTTTAGTACACCGACAGGAGCCCCCGGGCCTTGGCCACACACGAGCGCGGAGCGTCGTTGGGCCAGGCCCAAACAGTGCGCGGGCACGCGTGGCAGGGGATAACTACGGTAATCTTCTCGTCTGTCATGCTTCCCAACGATCCGCATTGAGTGCGCAGCGTGGGGGTCGAGCGTGGAACGGTCGCAGCGTGCCCGCACCTGCGCAAATGTCTTCTCATCGAACAGTAAAGAGGAGGCCCTGCGCCTTCCCCATAAAAAGAGGAATCCGCAGGGGTGCCGCTCATTTACCCCCTTTCGCCTATTTCAATCTAGGAAACCGTTGTCTCCTTCTTCTTTCTTGAGCCCAAACCAACGCTTTCTTCCCCCATGGGCCGCCGCCGCACGCTCACCACCTTCGATCCCCCGCCCTCCTTCGGCCTTTATGGTGCCAAACAAGAGCAAGGGAGCGCTCAAGGCAAGCGAGGCGGAAGAGGTGCCGGAGAGCGAGTTGGTGAAGATGGAGAGGGACCATGTCGTCTTCGCCCCGACGCTTGATGCGCGTGCGCTCAGGGACCGGTACCAGTGCATGTGGGGGAGAGAGATGATGGAGCACTCCGCCACTCACGTCATCCCTGGCCCCAACACTCTGCTAGGTCCGGATAAATATCCCTTCTTCGTCTATTACCTCTACTGCGGGCTCTTCCCCCCATTCTCGGATTTCTTCATCGACATTATGTATACCTTCGGCTTCCATCTTTTGTATTTCACGACGAACGTCATGGCGTGCATGTCCATCTTTTCCCACCTCTGCGAGAACTTCACCGGGGTGGTCCGCAACACGGCACTCCTCCGCCACTATTTCGTCCCCCGCATCTAGCCAGGAGGGGCTCTGTCTGGCTGCGTTACCTGGATCCCGAGGGCCTTGTACAAGGAGACGTACCCAAGTGGGAACCCCAAGGAGAAGTGGGACGAATGGTGGGGCAGACGATGCTGGATCGTGGAGAAGGAACCGCAGCCATTCCACATGCCCCGGAAAGCGCAAGTGGTTCACCGCGGCAACTGGGGCGATCTCGATCCTCAAGACGAGAAGCTCACAATTGCCACCACCAGAATCCATCGCCTCAAGGTCGCCGGGCTCACACTGGAGATGATCGGGGCTGATTTCCTCCATCTCCGTATCGCCCCCTTGCATAACAAGGGGAGGCCAACTTGGGATTTTCGGAACGCGGAAGACATCATGAGGCTGCACCCCGGCCTAAACCGCAATTTTAAGGTGATGCACCATGCAGCTATTTGCGAGAAGCTATTCCAATTCAAGGTCGACAAGACCGGCAAGGCCGACAAGGCCGGGAAGGTAGAGAAGGCTGACAATCCGTTTAGGTTGCCAACCGCCGTGGTCCCTTTGTGGAACAATTCCTCCCGGACCTCCATCACTGCCATGATGTCGGTGTTCAACGCCCATGGCCTTGACCAGACCTAGGCCATGCCGGATGCGGCGCAGGTGCAAGGTTTTTTCGACAGCTTGTCGAAGAGGCCCATCCATGAAGAACCGCGGCTCATCCGTGAAACCACCGACGAAGAGGTGGCGTACATCGCCAGCAGGGCAGAGGAGGCAGCTCGCCGAGGAGGCCGGCAGCGTCGGCTTCCAGGAAGATGAGGACGACATAGAAGATGACCTCGCCAAGCGGGGTGAGCCCGCCGGGGAGCACAACAGTGCCTCTACCGGGGGCCCGTCTACCAAGGAGGCGGCCGACGACGCGGACGAGAAGGGTCTGCATGAGGATCCTGCAGTCTAGGGGAGGAGGAAGCGCGTCCTCCGGTGGTTTGGCTCTAGCGAGCCAGTGCGGCGAGCCTCCTCGCCCGATGAGGTCCCCGCCAAGAGGGTGACTGGGAAGGCAGCACAGCGGTAAGAGGCCCAGGCGCAACCCGTGCGCCATACGATGCGCACGACAGCGACAGCGAAGGAAGCACCGGCTGACGCCTCCGCCGCGGCCAAGTGGCCCAGGTATCCATCGCCACCCCTCTGGACGGTCACCATACCAGAGGCCGACTATGACCTCTCTTCCATGAGCCCGAACAGGAGGAGAAGAGAATAAGAGGACGAGTAAGTGCCTCATCGCTCTCTCGATTTCCTAAATCTCCGTTTTGGTCATCTCGCTTGATTTGATCTTTTGTTGGCTCGCTTCTGTAGGGATACGGAGACATTGGCACAGAGGATGACGAAGAGGGCCAAGACCTCGACGGGCGACGAGCCCCCAGTAAGCACCTCAAGCGCGCTGGAGGCGATCACGATCAGCCCGGGCCCTAGCCCACGACGCAGCCCCCGACTCAGCGCCCAGTGTGAGTCCATTACCCATTTTCCGCAGGCGAGGTCTAGGGTGTGCCTTTTCACCGTTAATCTTGCTGGGTTCGCAGGGGAAGAGCGGCAACAGGACGAGCTATCAAGGGCCAACCCAACACGCCTCCTCCATCAACCACCACATCACCAAGGGAGGGGTCTCCCGTAAGGGCTTCCATGATGCAGCTGCATTACATTCTTTGGGCTGTCCATGACGGAAAAACCCGTGCTAGAAGCTAGGGCTGGGAAAATATCGGGGTGTTCTCGGTTACTACCGTGGGTGGTCGGGCCGGGCGATGCGCGTTTCTCTCATACACGCATGCGCGTGTGTGCGAGGCATTGGGCTCTAACTGAACCCGAGCGAGGCATTCGCCTATAGAACCCGAGTGATTGCACTACAGGCTACGCGTTACTGAACCCGAGCGATCGATCGATGGATGTTAACTGAACCCGATCGAGCGATTCCTTCGCTACTGCTGCTAATTGAAGCCGATCGATGCTACCTCTAGATGGATTGTGAGAGTTGCTGGGGGTGTGGATGAACAGTTCCCGGTGGGGGTGGATGAACAGGACCCCGTGGTGTTGCCTCTGGATGAACAGGACCCCAATCGATCGAGCCGGTTGGGGCCTGATACGTCTCCAACGTATTTATACATTTTGATTGTTCCATGCTATTATATTATCAACCTTGGATGTTTTATATGCATTTATATGCTATTTTATATGATTTTTGGGACTAACCAATTAACCTAGAGCCCAGTGCTAGTTTCTGTTTTTGTCCTTGTTTTAGAGTATCGCAGAAAAGGAAAATCAAACGGAGTCCAATTGACCTGAAACTTCACGGAACTTATTTTTGGACCAGAAGAAACCACAGAGTATCAGAGATGGAACAGAAGAGTCCCGGGCTGCCCACGAGGGTGAGGGGCGCACCACCCCCCTGGGCGTGCCCCCTGCCTCGTGGACAGCCCGGAGATCCACCGACGTACTTCTTCTGCCTATATATGTCCACATACCCTAAAAACTTGGGGGAGCACAATAGATCGGGAGTTCCGCCACCAGAAGCCTCCGTAGCCACCAAAAACTAATCTAGACCTGGTCCGCCACCCTGCTGGAGGGGGAATCCCTCTCTGGTGGGCATCTTCATCATCCCGTTGCTCTCCATGACGAGGAGGGAGTAGTTCTCCCTCGGGGCTGAGGGTATGTACCAGTAGCTATGTGTTTCATCTCTCTCTCTCTCTCGTGTTCTTGAGTTGGCACGATCTTGATGTATCGCGAGCTTTGCTATTATAGTTGGATCTTATGATGTTTCTCCCCCTCTACTCTCTTGTGATGAATTGAGTTTTCCCTTTGAAGTTATCTTATCAGATTGAGTCTTTAAGGATTTGAGAACACTTGATGTATGTCTTGCACGTGCTTATCTGTGGTGACAATGGGATATGATTGATGTATGTTTTGGTGATAAACTTGTGAGTTCCGTGACCTCGTGAACTTATGCATAGGGGTTGGCACACGTTTTCATCTTGACTCTCCGGTAGAAACTTTGGGGCACTCTTTGAAGTTCTTTGTGTTGGTTGAATATGGATCTGAGATTGTGTGATGCATATCGTATAATCATACCCACGGATACTTGAGGTGAAATTGGAGTATCTAGGTGACATTAGGGTTTTGGTTGATTTGTATCTTAAGGTGTTATTCTAGTACGAACTCTATGATAGATTGAACGGAAAGAATAGCTTCGTGTTATTTTACTACGGACTCTTGAATAGATCAATCAGAAAGGATAACTTTGAGGTGGTTTTATACCCTACCATAATCTCTTTGTTTGTTCTCCTCTATTAGTGACTTTGGAGTGACTCTTTGTTGCATGTTGAGGGATAGTTATATGATCCAATTATGTTATTATTGTTGAGAGAACTTGCACTAGTGAAAGTATGAACCCTAGGCCTTGTTTCAACGCATTGCAATACCGTTTTAGCTCACTTTTATCATTAGTTACCTTACTGTTTTTATATTTTCAGATTACAAAAACCATTATCTACTATCCATATTGCCCTTGTATCACCATCTCTTCGTCGAACTAGTGCACCTATACAATTTACCATTGTATTGGGTCTGTTGGGGACACAAGCGACTCTTTGTTATTTGGTTGCAGGGTTGTTTGAGATAGACCATCTTCATCCTACGCCTCCCACGGATTGGTAAACCTTAGGTCATCCTCTTGAGGGAAATTTTCTACTATCCTACAAACCTCTGCACTTGGAGGCCCAACAACGTCTAAAAGAAGAAGGTTGTGTAGTAGACACCAAGCTCTTTTCTGGCACTGTTGCCGGGGAGGTGAGTGCTTGAAGGTATATCTTTAGATCTTGCAATCGAATCTTTTAGTTTCTTGTTTTAGCACTAGTTTAGTTTATAAAAGAAAATTACAAAAACAAAATGGAGTTGAGTTTGCCTCATACGCTTCATCTTTTTAATATCTTTCATCAGAATGATGGAAGGGAAAATTGTGCTAAAGTCCTAGAAGAAGAAGTTTAAAAATGTTTGGCACTAAATCTTTGAATGATGAGAATGATTGCAATGTTATTAGTATGAACTCCTTGAATATCCATAGTACTAATGATGATTGCACTAGTTATGATGAAAATGTCTCCTATAAACATGTCAATTTTTATGGAGTGCATTGGGTTTGCAAGTACACGCCAAATATGGAAGATAGATATTGCAAGAGGCATAAGCATTTAGAATCTAAATGGTTGCAAGAAAGGCTAAATGTTAGTGCTGAAAATTTAAATTTTCTTAGCCATACTTGTGAACTTTGCAATGAACATGGTCATTTAAATATCAAATGCAAATTGTTTCATGATCGAATCATGTCCAAAAATTGTGATGACTTGATTTCCCTTGCACATTATAATGAACTTAGTTTGCTTTTGGGTTATGAAGAAATGAAACGTCAAACTAAGATTATTCTAGAATATAACCTCGAGAAATTCCTCGATATTGATCTAGAAGAAATTTATATATATTGTGCGGTGAATTGCATTGAAAATCCTTATATTGCCAATTATATAAAGAAAAGAAAACAAATAGAATATGAAGAGAATACTAACGAAAGGTAAGAGACTTCCCAATATCTTCCTATTATTCCTTTTGATGAATCAGGTAACGAGGAGGAGCCTTCTATTCAACCAATCTCATTAATAAGGAGCTACAAAAAGAGGATTAAACCCACACATGATGTGAAGAAGAAAAAGAAAAGACGGAGAAGCAAAGGTAAAAAGGTATCTCTCCCAAATGATGTTGCTCCTATTACTCCTTTTGATGATGATAATTGCTATACTATTGGTGCTATCCATACTATTAATGATGAGAGCGATTATGCTTATGATATGAAAAGGCCCAAGCTTGGGGATGCTATGTTTGATGAAGATGATGTTTTTGAGAATATATTTGCTGCAATTAATGTTAGTCCCAAGCTTGGGGAAGCTACGTTTAATGAAGATGATATTTTTAGTCTCCCAAGTTTTGATATGCAAATATATTATGATGATAGCATGCCTCCTATTTATGATGATTATATTGATGAAAGTGGGTTTGGAAGAGTGTCAACTTTAGGAAGTTATGATCCCACTATTTTTGAGGATGTTGAATCTTATTGTGATAATTATGAAAGTGGATTTGGAGAGGTCATGACTTTATTTAGTGATGAATCCACTATTTCGGAAGAGGTTCCAATTGATTATGAGAACAAAGTTGCTATGTATGATGATTATTGTGATGACTTGTATGCTATAAAGAATAATGATATCCATGAAACTTGTCATCATGATTTTAACTTTCAATTGGATTATGCCTCACATGATAGTTATTTTGTTAAGCTTGGTCCCACTACTATTCATGAGAAGAAATTTGCTTATGTGGAGAGCAATAAAAATTATATGCTCGTAGATCATGAAAAGAATGCTTTATCTGATGGTTATATTGTTTAATTCATTCATGATGCTACTAAAAATTATTATGAGGGAGGAACATATGCTTGTAGGAATTGCAATAATATAAAGTTTGCTCTCTATGTGCTTAAAATCTTGAAGTTATGCTTGTTTTACTTTCCTATGCTAGTTTATTGTTGTTCCGACAAGTTCTTTGCTCACAAAATCCCTATGCATAGGAAGTGAGTTAGACTTAAATGTGATAGTCATATTCTTCATGATGCTCCCTTTATGTTTCAATTATTATCTTTTATGTGAGCATCGTTGAAATCATCATGTCTAGCTAGGGGTGTTCAACGATAGCGCTTGTTGGGAGGCAACCCTATTTTATTTTTGCTCCTGTTTAGTAATAAATTAATCATATATCCTCTGTTATGATTGCGTTTTTATGTTTTAATTAGTGTTTGTGCCAAGTAAAGCCTTTAGGATCTTCTTGGGTGATTGTTATTTGATCTTGCTGTAAAAAACAGAAAGTATGCGCTAACGAGAATAATTTTCATTTTTTACCAGAGAGCGATAAAATATGAATTCCACTTGAAGTAGATTAATAAACAAATTGCCTAGGAGTTCTTAATTTATCAGGTTTTTTGGAGTTACATAAGAATTCGAAACCTACAGATTACTACGGACTATTCTGTTTTTGACAGATTCTGTTTCCTATGTGTTGTTTGCTTATTTTGATGAATCTATGAGTAGCATCAGAGGGTATGAACCATAGATGAGTTGGAATACATTAGATATTACACCAATATGTATTTAGAATGAGTTCACAACAGTCCCTAAGCGGTGATTTATTTTCTTATACTAAAGGAGCTTACGAGTTTTCTGTTAAGTTTTGTGTTGTGAAGTTTTCATGTTTTGGGTAAAGATTCAATGGACTATGGAATAAGGAGTGGCAAGAGCCTAAGCTTGGGCATGCCCAAGGCACCCCAAGGTAATATTCAAGGACAACCAAGATCCTAAGCTTGGGGATGTCTTGGAAGGCATCCCCTCTTTCGTCTTCGTTCATCGGTAACTTTACTTGGAGCTATATTTTTATTTAACACATGATATGTGTTTTTGGTTGGAGCGTCATTTTATTTTATTTAGTTTTTCTTGCTGTTTGAATAAAATACCAGTATCTCAAATTCTTAAATGTTAGAGACTCTTCACATAGTTGCATAATTATTCGACTACTCAATGATCTTCACTTATATCTTTCGGAGTAGTTTGTTGTTGCTCTAGTGCTTCACTTATATTATTTTGAGAATCTTAAACAACATGGAAATTTGCTTTTAGGAATAATATAAAAACTTTCATAGAAGTGAATTGAATACTATGAGAAGTTTGATACTTGATGATTGTTTTGAGATATGAGGATGGTAATATTAGAGTCATGCTAGTGAGTAGTTGTGAATTTGAGAAATACTTGTGTTGAAGTTTGTGATTCCCGTAGCATGCACGTATGGTGAACCATTATGTGATGAGGTCAGAGCATGATTTATTTATTGATTGTCTTCCTTATGAGTGGCGGTTGGGGACGAGCAATGGTCTTTTCCTACCAATCTATCCCCCTAGGAGCATGCATGTAGTACTTTGTTTCGATAACTAATAAATTTTTGCAATAAGTATGTGAGTTCTTTATGACTAATGTTGAGTCCATGGATTATACGCACTCTCACCCTTCCACCATGCTAGCCTCTCTAGTACCGCGCAACTTTCGCCGGTACCTTAAAACCCACCATACCTACCTATTATGGCATTTCCATAGCCATGCCGAGATATATTGCCATGCAACTTTCCACCGTTCCGTTTATTATGACACGCTCCATCATTGTCATATTGCTTTGCACATCCCGGTACACCGCGGGAGGCATTCACATAGAGTCATATTTTGTTCTAAGTATCGAATTGTAATTCTTGAGTTGTAAGGAAATAAAAGTGTGATGATCATCATTATTAGAGCACTGTCCCATGTGAGGAAAGGATGATGGAGACTATTATTCCCCCACAAGTCGGGATGAGACTCTGGATGGAACAAAAGAGAGAAAAAAGAGGCCAAAAAAAGGGGAAGGCAAAAAAATGAGAGAAAACGAGAGAAGGGACAATGCTACTATCCTTTTACCACACTTGTGCCTCAAAGTAGCACCATGATCTTCATGATAGAGAGTCTCCTATGTCGTTACTTTCATATACTAGTGGGAATATTTCATTATAGAACTTGGCTTGCATATTCCAATGATGGGCTTCCTCAAAATGCCCTACGTCTTCGTGAGCAAGCAAGTTGGATGAACACCCACTTAGTTTCTTTTGTTGAGCTTTCATACACTTTAGCTCTAGTGCATCCGTTGCATGGCAATCCCTACTCACTCACATTAATATCTATTGATGGACATCTCCATAGCCCGTTGATACGCCTAGTTGATGTGAGACTATCTTCTCCTTTTTGTCTTCTCCACAACCACCATTCTATTCCACCTATGGTGCTATGTCCATGGCTCACGCTCATGTATTGCGTGAAGATTGAAAAGGTTTGAGAACATCAAAAGTATGAAACAATTGCTTGGCTTGTCATTGGGGTTGTGCGTGATTTAAATATTATGTGCGGTGAAGATAGAGCATAGCCAGACTATATGATTTTGTTGGGAGAACTTTCTTTGGCCATGTTGTTTTGAGAAGACATGATTGCTTTGTTAGTATGCTTGAATTATTATTGTTTTCATGTCAATATTAAACTTTTGTTCTGAATCTTATGGATCTGAAAATTCTTGCCAGAATAAAGAAGATATCATTGATAAATATGTTAGGTAGCATTCCACATCAAAAATTCTATTTTTATCATTTACCTACTTGAGGACGAGCAGGAATTAAGCTTGGGGATGATGATACGTCTCCAACGTATCTATAATTTTTGATTGTTCCATGCTATTATATTATCAACCTTGGATGTTTTATATGCATTTATATGCTATTTTATATGATTTTTGGGACTAACCTATTAACCTAGAGCCCAGTGCTAGTTTCTGTTTTTTCCTTGTTTTAGAGTATCGCAGAAAAGGAAAATCAAACGGAGTTCAATTGACCTGAAACTTGAGGAACTTATTTTTGGACCAGAAGAAGCCCTCGGAGTATCAGAGATGGACCAAAAGAGTCCCGGGCTGCCCACGAGGGTGGGGGCGCGCCACCCCCGTTGGGCGCACCCCCCTGCCTCGTGGATAGCCCGGAGATCCACCGACGTACTTCTTCCGCCTATATATGTCCATATACCCTAAAAACTTGGGGGAGCACAATAGATCGGGAGTTCCGCCTCTAGAAGCCTCCGTAGCCACCAAAAACCAATCTAGACCTGTTCCGGCACCTTGCCGGAGGGGGAATCCCTCTCCGGTGGCCATCTTCATCATCCCAGTGCTCTCCATGACGAGGAGGGAGTAGTTCTCCCTCGGGGCTGAGGGTATGTACCAGTAGCTATGTGTTTGATCTCTCTCTCTCTCTCTCTCGTGTTCTTGAGTTGGCACGATCTTGATGTATCGCGAGCTTTGCTATTATCGTTGGATCTTATGATGTTTCTCCCCCTCTACTCTCTTCTGATGAATTTTTCCCTTTGAAGTTATCTTATCGGTTTGAGTCTTTAAGGATTTGAGAACACTTGATGTATGTCTTGCACGTGCTTATCTGTGGTGACAATGGCATATCATGTGATCCACTTGATGTATGTTTTGGTGATCAACTTGCGAGTTCCCTGACCTCGTGAACTTATGCATAGGGGTTGGCACACGTTTTCATCTTGACTCTCCGGTAGAAACTTTGGGGCACTCTTTGAAGTTCTTTGTGTTGGTTGAATAGATGAATCTGAGATTGTGTGATGCATATCGTATAATCATACCCACGGATACTTGAGGTGACATTGGAGTATCTAGGTGACATTAGGGTTTTGGTTGATTTGTACCTTAAGGTGTTATTCTAGTACGAACTCTATGATAGATTGAACGGAAAGAATAGCTTCATGTTATTTTACTATGGACTCTTGAATAGATCGATCAGAAAGGATAACTTTGAGGTGGTTTCGTACCCTACCATAATCTCTTCATTTGTTCTCCTCTATTAGTGACTTTGGACTGACTCTTTGTTGCATGTTGAGGGATAGTTATATGATCCAATTATGTTATTATTGTTGAGAGAACTTGCACTAGTGAAAGTATGAACCCTAGGCCTTGTTTCAATGCATTGCAATACCGTTTTAGCTCACTTTTATCATTTTTATATTTTCAGGTTACAACAACCATTGTCAACTATCCATATTGCACTTGTATCACCATCTCTTCGCCGAACTAGTGCACCTATAAAATTTACTATTGTATTGGGCCTGTTGGGGACACAAGAGACTCTTTGTTATTTGGTTGCAGGGTTGTTTAAGATAGACCATCTTCATCCTACGCCTCCCACAGATTGATAAACCTTAGGTCATACACTTGAGGGAAATTTGCTACTATCCTACAAACCTCTGCACTTGGAGGCCCAACAACGTCTACAAGAAGAAGGTTGTGTAGTAGACACCAGGGCCGGATGAACAGGACCACGTGGAGGGCTGGATGAACAGGACGACCTGGTGGAGGGCTGGATGAACAGTAGATGGTAGAGGGCTAGATGAACAGTAGCCCGTGGAGGGGTGGTTGAACAGTAGCCCGTGTGGAGAGGGATGGTTGAACAATAGCCAGTGGAGTAGCGCATGGTGGAGGCTGGATGAACAGGAGCCCGTGGATGAATAGTCGCAGGTGGAGGCTGGAGGAGGTCGACAGTGGATGAACAGTAGCCCGTGGACGCTGGAGGGGGTCGACGGTGGAGATGAACAGTATCCCGTGGAGTCCCGTTTTGCGGTACGCCACACCCCTACCGATGAACATGACCCCCATTTCGACCGTAGCGCTCCAACACATGTCTGTTTCCTCCGTTTTGTAGTACGCCACACCCCTTCCGATGAATAGGACCCCTGATTCGACCGTAGCAGCTCCGTTTCCTCCATTTTGCGGTACGCCAGACCCCTCCCGTTGAACGGGATCCCGTTTCGATTGTGGCCGGTTGAACACAAGGCCGTTTCCTCCATTCTGCGGTACACCAGGCCTCGTTTCCATCGGTTGTTCCGTCCAAGCCCTCCCGATGAACACGACGACGCATTCCGTTCCGACCCAGTCGGTTGGCTCCCCATGAACCCGAGGACGATGATGTTTCTCCGTTTTGACCCAGCCATGTACACGAGCCCTAGTCATACGTACAAGCGAGTAGGCGTTCAACACCCCACATGTATGTACGTACGTGGCCGTATTTACTTTCTTGCACCCTGGCCGTTGTACGTACGTGTACATGCTACGTGCGCGTCTCTACTACGACACGTGCGCGCCTCTACATCGACCAGTATGTACGTACACGTTCGTGAACAGAATGACAACGCTACGTACGCTTTGACCAGGTGGGTCCCAACTGTCAGGCACTTCATTACGTGCGAAGATGTAGCTGGTGGGTCCCAGCAGTCAGGGGGGCGAATCATTTTTTTGCCCGGACGCACTTCCTTGCGTACGAATATGTAGCTGGTAGGTCCCAGCAGTCAGGGGGAAAATGTTTTTTCATGAAATACGGTTGCCCATCCGGTGGGTCCCTACTATAAGGTGGAGGAATCATTATTTTCCGCGTAATAAGGAGGCACTTCCTTGCTGTGGCCGTGGACCCAGCTGTTAGCCTCTCCACGTACAGTCCATGTCCGATGGAAGCCGTTCCTTGACCACGTTGACCATGTCATGCCGAGAGCACCAGGGCGGTGGACGATGGCGAGGCCTAGCAAGGGGACGATGCGGAGCCGGGGAAGACGCGGTAGTGGATGCCCAGGCGTAGAGGAGTATGAGGGTTGACTGGTTCGGCTGCGGTGTGAGGCTGCCGTTGCCGCAGAATAACAAGGGGTGTGGGTGAGTAGAGGTATGGCCTGGCCAGTGGTGGGAGTTGTAGGGGGCAGTGAGGCCTCCGCGGCATCACAGCCAGCCACGGGAGGCAGGAGCATGAGGCACGATCGGCGATGGTTTCGGAGGCTGGAGCAAGAAGACCAGAGGTTGAAGAAGCACTACGGCCGTTGGATGGACATCGTACGGTCACTGGAGCTAGAATCGTGCATAATGACTAAGTTGACAAAGCCCTTCGTCCCCGTCAACTTAGTAGGCCCACAAGTCAGCCTCCCACTATACTGGGTCCCAGCTAGAAGGGGGAGTATTCATTTTTTTGTGTGTAATAAGGAGGCACTTCCGGTGGGTCCGAGCTGACAGCGGGGGGAACGTTTCTTCGCGAAATACGGTGGCCCATCCGGTGGGTCCCAGCAGTCAGGGGGAAACGTTTTTTTCGCAAAATACGGTGGCCCGTCCGGTGGGTCCTTGCTGTCAGGTGGAGGAATCATTATTTTCTGCATAACAAGGTGGCACTTCCTTGCTACGGCCCTGGACCCAACTGTCAGCCTCTCCACGTACAGTACACTTCCGATGGAAGTCGTTCCTTGACCATGTTAACCACGTCGCGTTTCATTGCATGCATGCGTCCATGGGCCTGGTGTGTCCTCACTGTCAGCCTCACACGTACAGTCATCTTCCAATGACTCTCGGTTGTTCACCACGTTGACCACACCGTGCCGAGCGCACCAAGGCCAGTGGACGACGGCGAGGCCCCAGACTAGAACGACCCAGAGACGGGGAAGATGGGGCAGTGGAGTCGTAGATGGACAGGAGTGGGAAACTTGACTGGTTCACATGCGGGGCAGCAGAGCCGCGGTGCTACCCATGGGAGACTGGAGCAACAACAGAGGTTGAAGAAGGAGCACGGCTGTTGGATTAACATCCAATGGTCCAGCTGCTACAATCATTTGTTTATTAAGTTGACAAAGCCCTGCGTACACGTCCGCTTAGTAGGCCCACAAGTCAGCCACCAAATCTGACGGGTCCTAGCTGTCAACGGGAGGTGTCATGGAATTGCCATGGCAGATGTCCTAGTGAAAGGACTTAGTCGTGGAGCCATCGCAACTAGGAAGCTTAAAGGGGTTAATCGGGACAAAGGACACAAGAGGTTTATACTGGTTCGGCCCCTTGCGGTGAAGGTAAAGCCTAGTCCAATTGTTGTGGTATTGCTAGATTTCGATGACCAAGGAGCGAAATACGCTAGCTTGGCTCTCGATCCGTTGTTTCTTGCCCTAAGCCACCGCCTGGTCGTCCCCTTATATACACGGGTTGACGCCCTGCGGCCTACAGAGTCTCGGCCAGCTCATACAACGTGTCCGGCTCGGTGACTTCTTTTACATGCCTTACTTTACAAGTCTTATTCATACATGGCAGTTTACAATTACGGGCCTTAAGCCACCTCTGGGCTTGGGCCTATTACAAGCTTTATCATGAACCATCACCTTCTATACTCGTCGGGCATCTTTTAAGTAACCCGCCATGGTGATTGACCCGGCCTATCCTGGGCGGGTCATACCTGGTTGTTATATCCCCAACATTAGGCCCCAGGTTGATTTGAACTTTGTTCTTGTCAATCTCCAACACTTAGATGAAATCCATCTTCTGCTGTTTGTAAAGCTCTGGAACCCGCCATGACGTCATCTTTAGAAAATTTGGAAACCCGCCATGACGTTATCTATAACAGATCCTTATCTTAAATGGTTTCCAAAAATCGAGGCATCCATTTAGCTGGATAGTCATTACTTTTCGCCTTCCTCGATTTTTGCGCCTGCCTGTTCACCTATCTCCTTATAAATAGGCACGGCCAGTCCTTCCTCTTTCTTCTTCTTCCTTCTCTCGCAACCCCTCTGCCGCTCGAGCTCTGCCGTCGCAACGCTCACCGTCGTCCTCAACTTTGGCCGCTATATCACCCTGAACTTGTCCAGAGAATGGCACCGGCCCTCCGTGGTAGATATGCATCCGTAAGTTCTTACCTTTCCGCACCTTTAGATCTTCATTAGGGTTGCAAGTTCGTCGGTGTTCTTCGCTGTTCATCGCAGATTCCTTGCAGTTTCTCCACCGCACCCTCCTTTGATCTAAAAGAAGTATAAAACCTATGCGGTAGTTTTTTTTGCATCCATTTCAGATGCTAGCAAATCCCTTTCTCTTGTACAAAGGCCTCTTTAGAACTGACGAACTCCTCTGTGCTGGTTTTTTAGGTCTAGATTTTTATTTTTTTGAACCAGCTTGATCCAAAATAATAGAAATAGCTTGTGAAACTTGTTTATCTCAGTACTTAGTCAATTCTGTCTCAGACAACCTTCAAATATATTTAGCCATGGCGGCTTATCATACCGGCTCATTTCTCCTTCATATCTCATTATCCCTTACTTAAGCCGCCATTACTCATCTGTACTATCATCATTTAATCTTTAATTCCACAAAAAATTTGAACCGGCAAATTACTTTCTTTTCAGCTTGTCCTTTTTTTCATTATGCCGTCAAAAGTGCCAACAGTCTGCAACTGGGTCCCTTCCACAGTTACTGATGACACCTTGAAAGATTTTGTCACCATCAGATATTTGCTGGAGAAGACCATTATGTCATATTGTGCTCTTGACCCGGCCGAAGAACGTCCTCAGCCCAAAGACGGTGAAGTTATCATATTTACTGATCACATGAATTGGGGTTTTTCGCCGCCCAGCTCAAAGTTCTTCAGAGATGTTCTGCATTTTTTCAAGCATCATCCACAAGATCTTGGACCCAACTCCATATCCAACATCTGCAATTTTAAAGTTCTCTGTGAGGTTTATCTTCAAGAAGAACCTACTGCGGAACTCTTCAGAGAGTACTTCTATTTGAACCGCCAGAATGAATGCACCAACGGCCTTAGCTTGGAACTTGGTGGAATCTCGATTCAGCACCGACATGGTGCTGTGTTTCCCTTAATAGTCTTACCAAGCTATCCCAAGGATTGGAACCAAACTTGGTTCTATTGCCAAGACACGTGGCCAGCTGATGAAAGACCACTGCCAGGTTACCGCGCGGAGTGTCTTGATTCTAAGTTTGTGCTTCCTGACAAGCTTACTGCTGCTGAACGCAAGAAGCTTATCCCATCTATAAAAAGGATTCAAGCCTTATTGGGAAACGGCCTAACTGTAGTTGATTTGATCCGTTGCTGGATCGCATGGTGGGTCATCCCTCTGAGCCGCCGTTCTGCCTTGATGCATACCTATGCCGGAGGACCAGATGACCCTCTGCGTCATAGCCCTCTGCAACTGACTGAAGGGGCCATTATGGAGATGTCAACTACCCTCGTAAACAGTAAATACGAGGACTGCAATAAAGGTTGGATTAAATCCTTCCTGCAAACTTAACCCGGCACTAGAGGTGAACCCCCTTGACCTCCTTTTTTCTTCAGTAGTTAAATACTTGCATGACTTTTAACCTGTTATTTGCCTATAGGCCAAATCTGACTTCTGGAAGGCCAAATATGATCATGAA
Organism: Triticum urartu; assembly: GCF_056163025.1. Classification (NCBI taxonomy): domain Eukaryota; kingdom Viridiplantae; phylum Streptophyta; class Magnoliopsida; order Poales; family Poaceae; genus Triticum; species Triticum urartu. The sequence goes on from NC_141878.1 coordinate 228,439,042, forward strand.
GCCGCCAAGAAGGCTAGAGCCACTGCCATAGCCGCCAGGAAGACAAGCCGAAAGTCCAAGAAGAAAAAGACTACTTCTGATATGTTCAAGCTAGATGATGTTTCTGAGTCGGAGGTAGCACTTGACTCCCTTGGCCTATTTTTAACAACCTTATTGACACTGACTACTGCCAGGACGACACGGGGGCCAGCAAGGCAGTAGAAGAAGAGGTAACTATTTCCTCCGACTCAAAACCTTTGCCAAGACCAAAACCTTGACTGGTAACCTGGAAAGTAAGGTTTTCACACCCTTTGGCTTATTTGGATCCTCATTTTCTTTTGAAAAAGCAGCAACATGAGAGCCGCCGTCAGGCCCGGACCAATGACAACAATGAACTGCCCTCCAGCTTACCAAAAACTCCTCGAAAACGCCAAAATGAGGTTTCTTTCACCTTTATCTCTTGCTTTTATCAATGAATCTATTTCCTTACTCTCTTAACTTTATTTTACTTTTGCAGGAGGTTTCTCGCTCTTCTGGCGATTCTTCACAAACTCAATTCCCGGCTTTCAAGACTGCCCCTGGGTAAGGAAAATTATCTTTCTTCTACATCTGTAAGTCCGCATCATTATACTAACTCATGAAATCCTTCTTAGCGGTCAAGCAAAGTCCAAGAAAGCCAAGGTGGCTAAGCCGGTGGAAGACCCAAAAGACCCTACTCCTGAACCGGTGATACGTCTCCAACGTATCTATAATTTTTTATTGTTCCATGCTATATTATATCCTGTTTTGGACTTTATTGGGCTTTATTACACACTTCTATATTATTTTTGGGACTAACCTATTAACCGGAGGCCCAGCCCAGAATTGCTGTTTTTTGCCTATTTTAGAGTTTCGCAGAAAAATAATATCAAACGGAGTCCAAACGGAATGAAACCTTTAGGAACGTGATTTTCATAATGAACATGATCCAGAGGACTTGGACCCTACGTCAAGAAAGCAACCAGGAGGGCACGAGGTAAGGTGGTGCGCCTACCCCCCAGGCGCGCCCTCCACCCACGTGGGGCCCATGTTGCTCCACCGACGTACTTCTTCCTCCTATATATACCTACGTACCCCCAAACTACCAGATACGGAGCCAAAACCCTAATTCCACCACCGCAACTTCCTGTATCCGTGAGGTCCCATCTTGGGACCTTTTCCGGAGCTCCGCCGGAGGGGGCATCGATCACGGAGGGCTTCTACATCAACACCATAGCCTCTCCGATGAAGTGTGAGTAGTTTACTTCAGACCTTCGGGTCCATAGTTATTAGCTAGATGGCTTCTTCTCTCTTTTTGGATCTCAATACAAAGTTCTCCCCCTATCTTGTGGAGATCTATTCGATGTAATCTTCTTTTGCGGTGTGTTTGTTGAGACCAATGAATTGTGGGTTTATGATCAAGTTTATGTATGAACAATATTTGAATCTTCTCTGAATTATTTTATGTATGATTGGTTATCTTTGCAAGTCTCTTCGAATTATCAGTTTGGTTTGGCCTACTAGATTGATCTTTCTTGCAATGGGAGAAGTGCTTAGCTTTGGATTCAATCTTGCGGTGTCCTTTCCCAATGACAGTAGGGGCAGCAAGGCACGCATTGTATTGTTGCCATCGAGGATAACAAGATGGGGTTTATATCATATTGCATGAGTTTATCCCTCTACATCATGTCATCTTGCTTAAAGCGTTACTCTATTCTGTTGAACTTAATACTCTAGATGCATGCTGGATAGCGGGCGATGTGTGGAGTAATAGTAGTAGATGTAGGCAGGAGTCGGTCTACTTGTCTCGAACGTGATGCCTATATACATGATCATACCTAGATATTCTCATAAGTATGCTCAATTCTGTCAATTGCTCAACAGTAATTTGTTTACCCACCGTAATACTTATGCTCTCGAGAGAAGCCACTAGTGAAACCGATGGCCCCTGGGTCTATTTTCCATCATATTAATCTTCTGTCAACAAGCTATTTCCTTTTCCATTTATTTTGCTTTCTTTACTTTGCATCTTTATCATAAAAATACTAAAAATATTATCTTATCACATCTATCAGATCTCACTTTCGTAAGTGACCGTGAAGGGATAGACAACCCCTTTATTGCGTTGGTTGCGAGGATTTTATTTGTTTGTGAGGTGCGAGGGACTCGTGCGTGGCCTCCTATTGGATTGATACCTTGGTTCTCAAAAACTAAGGGAAATACTTACGCTACTTTGCTGTATCACCCTTTTATCTTCAAGGGAAAACCAACACAGTGCTCAAGAGGTAGCAAGAAGGATTTCTGGCGCCGTTGTCGGGGAGTCTACGCAAAAGTCAACATACCAAGTACCCATCACAAACCCTTATCTCCCGCATTACATTATTTGCCATTTGCCTCTCGTTTCCCTCTCTCCCACTTCACCCTTGCCATTTTATTCGCCCTCTCTCTTCGTCCTCATTCGCTTTTTCTATTTTCCTCTTTTTGCCCGTCTCTTGTTTGCTTGTGTGTTGGATTGCTTGCTTGTCGTTATGGCTAGTCCCCTATCTTCTCTGCTGTCTCCCGAAAATGAAGTTCTTAATTTTAAGAAAAGGGAAGGACAAAATCTAAAAGACGCTTGGTATAGAATTTGCAATGCTCAAAATAGATCTACCAGAAAGCAATCTACTTCCGTTCTTCTCTGCAATTTTTATGTAGGCACTACTCCTTGGCACAGATATGTCCTTGATACCATTACCGGAGGGAATTTCTTGGGTAGCCACACTTTTGATTCCTATAATACTATGATAGATTTGTTTGGCTCACCCCCTCTTTTGGTTAATGGAACTATGTTAACTTTGGAGCATATAATGCAAAAACTTGAAATTATTGAAAATAAAAATGCTAACGTAGAGTTAATTGAAAATTTGGATAAAAAGATCTACAACCAAATTACTCAAGATGGATCTAAAGTAGGAGTCACTTTGAAAAATATTAAGGAGAAGGAACCCATAGTTAATGAAAGAATAAATCAGGATTCCACTAGAATCGATAAACTTGAGGGTATCATTACCAATGTGGGAACCGCTTTTTCTTGCGTAAAGAATAGTACAAGCTCCAACTAAAATTACCAAGCTTATGTATGTTCCTAAAAATAAGGGTGAATCCTCTAGTAAGGAAACTACGGATCTCAAATCTATAAGTATTCATCCCAATCTTTTTGATAACATTAAGGAACCATTTGCTACTAATGATTGTTTCGATTTTGTGCCTAGAAGTTTGATAATTGATAAATGGAAAGAAACTCTTAAGGGTGATAGATGTTTCATTGAAGAATTACCAACTAAAGATACCTAGATCTATCCTTGTCTTTATGCCTAGCTAGGGGCGTTAAACGATAGCGCTTGTTGGGAGGCAACCCAATTTTATTTTTATTCCTTGTTTTTTTTCTCCTGTTTAGTAATAAATAATTAATCTAGCCTCTGTTTTGGTTGTGTTTTTTTGTGTTTAATTAGTGTTTGTGCCAAGTAGAACCGTTGGGAAGACTTGGGGAAAGTCTTTTTAATCTTGCTGTAAAAATAGAAACTTTAGCGCTCACGAGAATTGCTGCCATTTTTATTTGGAAAGTGATATTTAGTTAGTTCTTTTTGTAGATGATTAATAGATAAATTCCTCACGTCCAGCAATTTATTTTAGAATTTTCGGGGTTCCATAACTTTCGCTAGCTACAGATTACTACAGACTGTTCTGTTTTTGAAAGATTCTGTTTTTCATGTGTTGTTTGCTTATTTTGATGAATCTATGGCTAGTAAAATAGTTTATAAACCATAGAGAAGTTGGAATACATTAGGTTTGACACCAATATAAATAAATAATGAGTTCATTACAGTACTTTGAAGTGGTGTTTTGTTTTCTTTCGCTAATGGAGCTCACGAAATTTTCTATTTTGAGTTTTGTGTTGTCAAGTTTTCAAGTTTTGGGTTAAGTTTTGATGGATTATGGAACAATGAGTGGCAAGATAATAAGCTTGGGGATGCCCATGGAACCCCAAGATAGTCTAAGGACACCTAAAATCCAAAGCTTGGGGATGCCCCATAAGGCATCCCCTCTTTCGTCTACTTCCATCGGTAACTTTACTTCGAGCTATATTTTTATTTACCACACGATATGTGTTTTGCTTGGAGCGTCTTGTATTATTTGAGTCTTTATTTGTTAGTTTTCCACAATCATCCTTGCTGTACAAACCTTTTGAGAGAGACACACATGATTCGGAAATTGTTAGAGTACTCTATGTGCTTCACTTATATCTTTTGAGTTATATAGTTTTTGCTCTAGTGCTTCACTTATATCTTTTAGGGCACGGTGGTGGATTTGTTTTATAGAAACTATTGTTCTCTCACGCTTCACTTAGATTATTTTGAGAGTCCTACAAAACAGCGTGGTAATTTGCTTTAATTATGTTAGGCATTCAAGATTAATATTTTTTTTTCTTATTAGTGTGTTGAATACTATGAGAAGTTTGATACTTGATAATTGTTTTAAGACATGGAGATGGTGATATTAGAGTCGTGCTAGTTGAGTAGTTGTGAATTTGAGAAATGCTTGTGTTGATGTTTGTGATTCCCATAGAATGCATGAATGGTGAACCGTTATGTGAAGAAGTCGGAGCATGATTTATTTATTGATTGTCTTCCTTATGAGTGGCGGTCGGGGACGAGCGATGGTCTTTTCCTACCAATCTAACCCCCTAGGAGCATGCGCGTAATAACTTGTTTCGATAACTAATAGATTTTTGAAATAAGTATGCGGGTTATTTATGACTAATGTTGAGTCCATGGATTATACGCACTCTCACCCTTCCACCATTGCTAGCCTCTCTAATACCGTGCACCTTTCGCCGGTATCATACACCCACCATATACCTTCCTCAAAACAGCCACCATACCTACCTATCATGGAATTTCCATAGCCATTCCGAGATATATTGCCCTGCAAGTTTCCACCATTCCGTTTATTATGACACGCTCCATCATTGTCATATTGCTTGCATGATCATGTAGTTGACATCATAATTGTGGCAAAGCCACCGCTCATAATTCTTTCATACATGTCACTCATGCATCATTGCATATCCTGGTACACCGCCGGAGGCATTCACATAGAGTCATATTTTTTTCTAAGTATTGAGTTGTAATTCTTGAGTTGTAAGTAAATAAAAGTGTGATGATCATCATTTTTAGAGCATTGTCCCAAGTGAGGAAAGGATGATGGAGACTATGATTCCCCCACAAGTCAGGATGAGACTCCGGACTAAAAAAAGAGGCCATAAAAAAGAGAAAAGGCCCAAATAAAAAAATGAGAGAAAAAGAGAGAAGGGACAATGCTACTATCCTTTTACCACACTTGTGCTTCAAAGTACCAACATGATCTTCATGATAGAGAGTCTCCTATGATATCACTTTCATATACTAGTGGGAATTTTTCATTATAGAACTTGGCTTGTATATTCCAATGATGGGCTTCCTCAAAATGGCCTAGGTCTTCGTGAGCAAGCGAGTTGGATGCGCACCCACTTAGTTCCGTTTGTTGAGCTTTCATATACTTATAGCTCTAGTGCATCCATTGCATGGCAATCCCTACTCACTCACATTGATATCTATTAATGGGCATCTCCATAGCCCGTTGATACGCCTAGTTGTTGTGTGACTATCTTCTCCCTTTTTGTCTTCTCCACAACCACCATTCTATCCCACATATAGTGCTAAGTACATGGCTCACGCTCATGTATTGCGTGAAGATTGAAAAAGTTTGAGAAAACCAAAAGTATGAAACAATTGCTTGGCTTGTCATCAGGGTTGTGCATGATTTAAATACTTTGTGTGGTGAAGATGGAGCATAGCCAGACTATATGATTTTATAGGGATAACTCTCTTTGGCCATGTTATTTTGAGAAGACATAATTGCTTAGTTAGTATGCTTGAAGTATTATTATTTCTATGTCAATATTGAACTTTTGTCTTGAATCTTTCGGATCTAAATATTCATACCACAATTAAGAGAATTACATTGAAATTATGCCAAGTAGCATTCCACATCAAAAATTCTGTTTTTATCATTTACCTACTCGAGGATGAGCAGCAATTAAGCTTGGGGATGCTTGATACGTCTCCAACGTATCTATAATTTTTTATTGTTCCATGCTATATTATATCCTGTTCTGGAAATTATTGGGCTTTATTATACACTTTTATATTATTTTTGGGACTAACCTACTAACCGGAGGCCCATCCCAGAATTGCTGTTTTTTGCATATTTTAGAGTTTCGCTGAAAAAGAATATCAAACGGAGTCCAAACGGAATGAAACCTTCAGGAACGTGATTTTCGGAACGAACATGATCCAGAGGACTTGGACCCTACATCAACAAAGCAACCAGGAGGGCACAAGGTAGGGGGCGCGCCTACCCCCCCCCCCCCCAGGCGCGCTCTCCACCCTGATGGGGCCCATGTTGCTCCACCGACGTACTTCTTCCTCCTATATATACCTACATACCCCCAAACTACCAGATACAGAGCCAAAACCCTATTTCCACCGTCATAACTTCCTGTATTTGTGAGATCCCATCTTGGGGCCTTTCCGTAGCTCCACCGGAGGGGGCATCGATCACGAAGGGCTTCTACATCAACACCATCGCCTCTCTGATGAAGTGTGCGTAGTTTACCTCAGACCTTCGGGTCCATAGGTATTAGCTAGATGGCTTCTTCTCTCTTTTTGGATCTCAATACAAAGTTCTCCCCCTCTCTTGTGGAGATCTATTCGATGTAATCTTATTTTGTGGTGTGTTTGTTGAGACTGATGAATTGTGGGTTTATGATCAAGTTTATCTATGAACAATATTTGAATCTTCTCTGAATTATTTTATGTATGATTGGTTATCTTTGCAAGTCTCTTCGAATTATCATTTTGGTTTGGCCTACTAGATTGATCATTCTTGCAATGGGAGAAGTGCTTACCTTTGGGTTCAATCTTGCGGTGTCCTTTCCCAGTGACAGTAGGGGCAGCAAGGCATGCATTGTATTGTTGCCATCGAGGATCACCAGATGGGGTTTATATCATATTGCATGAGTTTATCCCTCTACATCATGTCATCTTGCTTCAAGCGTTACTCTGTTCTGTTGAACTTAATACTCTAGATGCATGCTGGATAGCGGTCGATGTGTGGAGTAATAGTAGTAGATGCAGGCAGGAGTCAGTCTACTTGTCTCGGACGGGATGCCTATATACATGATCATACCAAGATATTCTCATAACTATGCTCAATTGTGTCAATTGCTCAACAGTAATTTGTTTACCCGCCATAATACTTATGCTCTCGAGAGAAGCCACTAGTGAAACCTATGTCCCCGGGTCTATTTTCCATCATATTAATCTTCCGTCAACAAGCTATTTCCTTTTCCGTTTATTTTGCTTTCTTTACTTTGCATCTTTATCATAAAAATACAAAAAATATTATCTTATCATATCTATCAGATCTCACTTCCGTAAGTGACCATGAAGGTATTGACAACCCCTTTATTGCGTTGGTTGCGAGGATTTTATTTGTTTGTGTAGGTGCGAGGGACTCGTGCATGGCCTCCTACTGGATTGATACCTTGGTTCTCAAAAACTGAGGGAAATACTTATGCTACTTTGCTGCATCACCCTTTCCTCTTCAAGGGAAAACCAACGCAGTGCTCAAGAGGTAGCACCGGCAATACCAACTCCTCCTGAACAATCTGAAGCACCAGAAGACCCTGCTGTCCACGTTCAATCTGACCCTCCTGAGCCATCAGTTGATGAGACCATTCTCAATCCGTCTACCGCTGAGCCATCTAGCTCAGCTAACCCACCGACTACTTCTGACAATGACGTCTTAATTACTGGTAGTCGATTCGTTGAGCCGGGCAACCCAACTGTATTGGCCCGGCACTAGGCCAAGCAAGAGGCTTTAGAAAGGCAGAAGGTGCGGTTTGACGTCTCTCACTACGCTCACCTGAATGTTAGTGATGTGCTATCTGGATACCTCAGTCATGTGCATTCTAGCAGTGACTCGGAAATTGAGATGGTCAAGCAACTGCAACTGAAATATGAGGTACGTTCTCCGGCTTTTACCAGCTTACATATGCTCCACCAGCCCCCAAGTCTCCGGATTTTGATGAACCTGAATGATATGTAGACTTGTGATATAGGTTGATGCTCTGTCTTAGATTTTCCTTAAGTCCAGCATAAATTTCACCTGTAGTCCCCAAGGGTCGGCTCAATTTATCATGAATGAGCCGGTACTTGACTTCATAACTGTCTTGAATCAGTCCAAACAAATAGTGTGATTCGGCTCAACATGAAAAAGCTTTCTTAATATCATGCATTAGCCCCCAAGTGCCAAGCGTTGTTGCTTGTAAAACACTTGAGACTTTAATCATTATAACCTTTATCGAAATAAATTTTAACACAAATGTGCATGTTTGTAGACCGCCCTAACTGACTGGGTTCTCAATTGACTGATGCAAAGACCCGGCTGGCAGATCAAGAGGCAGAGATAAAGAACGTTGACTCCAAACTCCAGTTGAGCCTCTCTGAAGCTGAAAAACTAAAGACTAGTTTTGATGCGGAGAAGAAATCCTGGGGCGATGAGAAAACCTTGCTGATACAGCATGCTGAGACAGCGGAGGCGGCTCTCAAGGAGGTTACCACGGAGCTCACCAGCTTAAAAAACCGTGTGTCTCAGTTGGTCTCCGCAATCTTTGATGAGTCATTTGCATTAGTTACTTACACTCTATTTTTGCCAGAAATATAAGCCGCCTGCTTAACCTTTTTAAAATACTCATAGTTCCACGGAGCAACAATCTGAGTCAAAACAGTGTGACAAAACTCAAGGCGGTTTACACCTTGGTGTAGCAACTGTATACTGGGGCTCAACGGGCGCTTGCTATTATCTCCCCAGCTAACCAAGGACCCAAATTCTTGAGTGACGTTTTGAAGAAGCTATCTATGTTACCCACCAGATTCCAAGAGGTCAAGCGGTCTTGTGCAAGAGCCAGAGCCCTAACTGCCCTAAGCCACTCCATAGCCTGGGTGCCGGAACTAGACCCGGCGGACGTAGCCAAGGGGTACCCCCCTTGAAGGAAGACGGGACTCCGTTTGATCAAGATGATTTTGTTGCTTGTGTGAGGGGAGTTCTTCCTCAGGCTACTATTCTTGGCGAGGAGACCAACATTGATAAGTATCAGCCGGGTTTTGACGTTGGTAATAAAAATATGGCGACTCCTTCATATAAAGTGACAGATCTCATCCCGCCGGTTCGCCAACACACCTTTGCCCCAGAAATTGACTCGGCTGGTCTAATTGACGATGAAGCTGAGTTCATTGCTCTTGATGGCTTTGATTGGTCCAAGCCCAGCTTCCACCCAGCGGAGAGAGATGAACCGGTGAGGGAGGAGTCATAACCGTCCGAATAACCCGGCCGAGACTTAATGAACCGGCCTTAGATGAATATCTGCTTAGGAGAAAAACAGTTTTAACCTTTTGGGCTCCCAATGCCTTGTAATAGGCTAGCTTGAACCTGCATGTTCTGCCCTTGCCGTCGCGCATATGGTACTGCGTATGAATGTTTTATCCGTCATGTCAATATATGCATTATATCCTTTATCACATATGTAATGTTTAAATTTGTTCCTGTATGCAAAAAGATGAAAAATTGTCCTGGCGGTTTGTCGCTGGACGGGTCAAGACACCCAATACATAACAATGGAATAATCAGGGCTAGATGTAAAGATAAATAAGGCTGGAAAGCCTTTGATTAAAGAAAAAACACAGTTAAGTCTCTTCTATGAACGACAATGTTATACCTGTGTTCTTTGATTCTGGACTGCCGGCTTATGTGACCCGGACAGTAAGGTTGACAACCCAATCTTTGTAGAAGTCAATACCTCCATATGCCTGATGATTGGTATACCTTGGCAATTCATTGTCAAATAACCGAGCCAGATTAAATTGAAACCATACTTAAAGCTAGATTTGAGACTACAAAAAACCAGTAAAACAAAATAGTATGTTTCAAACGATGTAACTCAAGCATTAAGAATAATTTGGAGGCTTATGATTTGAATACGATCAGTAAACCGGACCAAAGGGGTTAAGCTAGGATTTGAATACGATCATGTAGCCCCCAGTGGCTTTGGCGTTGCGCCGATCAAGAGGGTACCGACAACTATGTTCTCTTTGGTTCAAATACGACCTATGTTTGAACAGGAAGCCCCCAAATAACCATGAGAGTTTTTTAACGACGCTGATTCGAATATGATCAAAGTTGGACTCAAAAGGGGTTGAGCTATGATTCGAATACGATCAGGAAGCCCCCTAGTGAGTTTGGCAGTGTGCCGATCAAAAGGGTACCGACAACTATGTTCTCTTTGGTTCGAATACGACCTATGTTTGAACAGGAAGCCCCCTAGTGACCATAAGGTTTAACGGCTAGATTCGAATACGATCATGAGCCAGACTGCGAGGGTTAAGCTAGATTCGAATACGATCAGCCCCCAACTGGCCGTTTAATAAGTAGAAAAATAAAGATATGTGATCATTGAGGATGAAAAGGACAAATGTCCTGCTTTATTACTTATCATAATATATACAACGCCAAAGTATGTACATTATGAGAGCCGGTGGCTCAAGTGTAGTAAGGCCAAAGATGAGCAATATTCCACGGCCGGCGGGTCTCTTCCTCCGACTTACGTGAGTCTTTGTGCTCTCAAACAACGATAAGGTAATATGACCCGTTGTTCAAGTTCTTGCTGACCACAAAGGGTCCTTCCCAAGGTGGGGATAGCTTGTGCGCATCAGTTTGGTCCTGGATGAGCCGGAGCACCAGGTCACCTTCTTGAAAGGTTGTAGACTTAACCTGGCGACTGTGATAATGGCGCATGTCCTGTTGGTAAATTGCTGAGCGGGCCGCTGCTAAGTCTCGCTCTTCATCTAATAAGTCAAGCGCATCCTGACGGGCTTGTTCGTTATCAGCTTCAACATAAGCCTCCACACGGGGCGCGTCATGACGGATGTCACTAGGAAGGACTGCTTCTGCTCCATAAACCATGAAGAAAGGCGTATAACTCGTAGACCTGTTAGGGGTGGTATTGATGCTCCATAGTACCGAGGGTAACTCCTCTACCCAACAACCCGGCGTACGTTGTAAAGGAACCATAAGCTGGGGACTGAGACCTTTTAAGATTTCCTGATTTGGTCTCTCAGCTTGACCATTGGATTGAGGGTGAGCTACGGACGAAACATCAAGCCGGATATGCTCACGTTGACAAAATTCCTCCATAGCGCCTTTGGACAGATTAGTACCATTGTCAGTTATAATTCTGTGTGGGAAGCCAAAACGAAAGATCACCTTTTTCATGAACTGAACCGCCGTGGCTGCATCACACTTACTAACCGGCTCTACCTCAACCCATTTTGTGAATTTGTCAACTGCCACCAAAAGATGTGTCTTTTTATCCTTGGATCTTTTGAAAGGTCCAACCATATAGAGCCCCCAAACTGCAAATGGCTAAGTAATTGGAATCATCCGTAATTCTTGAGCCGGTACGTGCGCTCATCGTGCAAACTTTTGACACCCATCACACCTACTGACCAGATCCTCCGCATCAACGTGAGCCATTAGCCAGTAAAAGCCGTGACGGGAAGCTTCGGCCACAAGAGACTTTGAGCCGGCATGGTGGCCACAATCTCCTTCATGGATCTCACAAAGAATTTCTTGACCTTCTCCAGGAGAGACACAACGTTGAAATGCTCTGGTGACGCTGCGGTGATACAACTCACCATTGGAAATCGTCATTGACTTAGACCGATGGGTTATCTGTCTAGCCAAGGTCTCATCCTCTGGCAACTCACCCCGGGTCATATAAGCCAAATACGGTACTGTCCAATCTAGAATGACATGAAGAGCCGCCACCAACTGTGCCTCCGGGTCTGGAACGGCCAAATCTTCCTCTCTAGGCAACTTGACAGAAGGGTTATGCAGAACATCTAAAAAAGTGTTAGGTGGCACCGGCTTACGCTGAGATCCCAACCGGCTTAAAGCATCGACCGCTTCGTTTTTTCTGCGGTCAATGTGCTCCACTTGATAACCCTTGAAGTGTCCAGTAACAGCGTCAACCTCACGGCGATAAGCCGCCGGGAGAGGGTCCTTGGAGTCCCACTTGCCTGATACCTACCGAGCCACCAAATCTGAGTCGCCAAGGCACCATACCCGGCTTAAACTCATTTCTTTAGCCATTCGAAGACCATGGAGTAAGGCCTGATACTCTGCTGCATTGTTAGTACAAGGAAACATCATTCGCAGCACATAACAAAACTTGTCACCTCGAGGAGAAGTTAAAACAACTCCAGCCCCCGAGCCTTCCAACCGTCTGGACCCATCGAAATGAATCGTCCAATATGTGTTGTCTGGCTTCTCTTTAGGTATCTGCAACTCCGTCCAATCGTTAATGAAGTCCACCAGTGCTTGAGACTTAATGGCAATATGTGGCACATATTTTAAATTATGAGACCCAAGCTCAATGGCCTACTTGGCGACTCGTCCTGTGGCTTCTATATTTTGAATAATATCTCCTAAAGGAGCAGAGCTAACCACCGTAATAGGATGACCCTGAAAGTAATGCTTAAGCTTCCGGCTTGCCATCAACACCCCATAAACAAGCTTCTGCCAATGTGGATATCTTTGCTTGGATTCAATGAGCACCTCACTGACATAGTAAACCGGTCATTGAACCGGATGTTCCTTGCCAGCCTCTTTGTGCTCTACAACAATGGCCATACTGACAACACGTGTGTTAGCAGCCACATATAATAGCAGTGGCTCCTTCTCAACAGGAGCAGCAAGAACCGGTGGTTCGGCAAGCTGTCTTTTCAGATCTTCAAAGGCAGAATTAGCAGCGTCACTCCAGACAAAATCATCTGTCTTCTTCATCATTTGATACAACAACATAGCCTTCTCACCAACCGGCTTATGAACCGGCTTAAAGCTGCAACATGACCCGCCAGCCGCTGAACGTCATTAATGCACGCCGGCTTAGCCAAAGATGTAATTGCCTTAATTTTCTCTAGGTTGGCCTCAGTGCCTCTGTTAGACACCAAAACACCCAAAAGCTTGCCAGCTGGGACACCAAAAACGCACTTGGCCGGGTTGAGCATCATCTTGTAGACCCGGAGGTTATCCAAGGTTTCCTTCAGATCATCTACCAAGGTTTCCTTCTCTCTGGACTTCACCACTATATCATCTACGTAAGCATGAACATTACACCCAATCTGATTATGAAGGCAGTTCTGCACACATCGCTAATAAGTCGCCTGGGCACTCTTAAGCCTAAAAGGCATAGACACATAACAGAAGGCTCCAAATGGAGTAATGAAAGCTGTCTTCTCCTAGTCCCTAACTGCCATTTTGATCTGATGATAGCCAGAGTAAGCATCCAAAAATCTTAGACTCTCACAACCCGTCGTAGCATCAATGATTTGATAAATACAAGGGAGAGCAAAAGGATCAGCCAGACAAGCCTTGTTTAAATCTGTGTAATCCACGCACATACGCCAAGTGTCGTTCTTTTTTAGCACCAGCACCGGGTTAGCCAACCACTCTGGGTGAAAAAATTCAACAATAAACCCAGCCGCTAAGAGCCAGGCCACCTCTTCTCCAATAGCCTTGCGCCTTTCCTCATTGAACCGCCAAACAAACTGCCTGGCCGGCTTAAACTTTGGATCAATATTGAGAATGTGCTCAGCGAGTTCCCTCGGTACACCCGGCATGTCAGAAGGTTTCCATGCAAAGATGTCCCGGTTCTCACAGATGAACTCGATGAGCGCGCTTTCCTATTTGGGATCTAAGTTTGCACTGATAATGAATTGTTTGGATGAGTCACCAGGCACAAAGTCAATCATCTTGGTATCGTCAGCTGACTAAAATTTCAACGCCGGCTCATGCTCAGTAGTTGGCTTCTTCAAAGATGTCATGTCCGCCGGGTCAACATTATCCTTGTAAAACTTCAATTCCTCGGTTGCACAAACAGATTCAGCGTAAGCAGCATCACCTTCTTCACATTCCAATGCTATCTTCCGGCTCCCATGCACAGTGATGGTGCCCTTATAACCCGGCATTTTAAGTTGCACATAAACATAACACGACCGCGCCATGAACTTAGCATAAGCCGGCCGTCCAAACAGAGCGTGATATGGGCTTTTGATTTTGACCACTTCAAAAGTTAACTTCTCAGCCCTAGAATCATGCTCATCTCCAAAGGCGACTTCCAGTTCAATCTTACCAACTGGATATGCCGACTTACTAGGCACTACTCCATGGAAAACAGTGTTGGACGTCCTAAGACTTTTGTCAGTTAACCCCATGTGATGGAACGTCTCATAATAGAGGATGTTGATGCTAGTGCCTCCATCCATGAGTACTTTAGTGAATTTATATCCACCATCCTAAGGCGCCACCACCAACACCAGATGACCCAGATTATCAACCCGGGGAGGGTGATCTTCCCTACTCCACACAATAGGCTGCTCAAACCATCTTAAATAACGTGGAACCACCGGCTCAATAGCATTCACAGCTCTCTTATGAAGTTTCTGGTCCCTTTTGCATAAACCGGTGGTGAACACGTGGTACTGCCCACTGTTTAGCTGCTTTGGGTTACTTTGATACCCGGATTGCTGCTGCTGTTGATTACCTTGGCCAGATTGCTGATTATAGCCGCCTTGATAGCCTTGAGGGCCCTGGCTATGGAAACCTCCACCACTTGAGCCACAGCCTGGGCCATGAAAACCGCCACCACTTGAGGCGCCGACCGGGCCGTGGAAACCGCCACCGCCACCGCCTGAGCCACTAGTAGGTCCATGATTACCGTCGAACATGTTTCAATTCTTGAACGCCTTCATGATCCTACAGTCTTTCCATAAATGGGTGGCTAGCTTTTCTCGGGTGCCGTGTCTCGGACTGGGTTCATTTAGCAACTATTCGAGGGTGGGACCTGACCTGCCTGACCGAGGAGGTGGTCTCCCCTTACACCGTTGATTGCTGCCCTATGCGTTGGTGTTAGCCACAAACTCCAGACTACCGTCAGCCTTACGTTTATTGATACCTCCTTGATTTTCCGGGTTATGTTGGTGACCCTTGCCATTGTCATTCTTCTTTCCCTTCACTGTCTTCTCTTCTTCAGACATGGGTTCCTTGGTACTATAAGAGTCGGCGTATTTGACCAGAGCCGCCATCAGCTGGCCCATGTCATTACAATCATGCTTGAGCCGCCCCAACTTCTGTTTCAGAGGTTCAAAACGGCAATTTTTCTCCAACATTATGACCGCGGAGCCGGCGTCCATCTTATTAGATGAATGTATTATTTCCTTCACCCGGCGCACCCAATGGGTCGTGGATTCACCTTCCTCTTGCTTGCAGTAGTCAAATCCACAATCGACATGGGCTGTTTGCATGTATCTTTAAAGTTCTGAATGAACCGGGCTTTTAACTCTGCCCACGAGCCGATGGAATTGGGTGGCAACCCCTTTAACCAAGTGTGAGTTGTTCCATCCATCATCATAGTGAAGTACTTGGCCATTGCCGCATCACTGACCTCCGACAATTCCATGGCCATCTCGTAACTTTCAATCCATGCCCCGGGCTGTAAGTCAGCTGTGTAATTAGGCACCTTGTGAGGCCCCTTAAAGTCCTTTGGCAAACGCTCATTACGAAGAGCCGGCACCAGACAAGGGATGCCTCCTGTCCTTGTGGCCACACCTGCTTCAACAGAGGCCGCTGGATAAACCGGAAAAGCCTGGTGAGCCGCCTGCTCAGCAGCCTGTTGAACCACCCGCTCAGCCTCTTGGCGGATCCTCTCCTGGTCTACCAAGTTAAGAGCTCCATCATGCACTGGGTCATACCTGCGTGGCTGGTTATGGCGCTGAGCATTGCTTGACATGGCCGCTGAATCCATATGCCTGCTATAGCTTGGGCTCCGGCTTGGGCTAGGGGTTGAATGAATCATGTCTCGACTATAAGAGCATGACTCCTGATGTGCCAGGCTGTCTGAAGAAGATCTCCGAGCCTTCGTGTTTTGATCGCTGTCGGGGAATCGCCTTCCGTTGGGAGAGCCGCCAGACGTGCCGATGCAACAATCAAATTCTCCAAAGGGTTAGAAAAATGACCCGGCGGTGTTCGTTTATAACGAGGCGGAGTCGTATTCACACGAGGGGGTTCCATAGCTCGTGGCTAAGCCGCCCCCCAGCCCTGGGTGTTGTGACCCGGTTCGCCTCCGGCAGGTTACTGGGACCAGCCCCGGGTGTGTGGAAAAGATTCCTAGGATTATAAGTCAGGGGCAGACGTGATTGAGTTTTCTGGTGCCTTCTCCTCATGACCTCGTTTGATGCGTTCAAATTCATCGAAAGCTGAAAAGCCTCTAATTGAAGCTGCCGAGCCCGAGCGTCCAAAGCCGCCCATTCTGCAGCCATCCGGACGTCCTCCACCGCCAAGTTTTCCTTGGCTTGAGCTACCTCCCCACGTAACCGTGCCACCTCCGCATCATGCTAAGCTTTGTCCGCCGGTTCAACCACGGTGGTCAATAGGGTCGTCATCCTATCCATGAGATCCATTAGCACCTGAGCCGGTGGGTGCGCGGGGTCTCCTAACCCGACCGCTGCCGATCCGGTGGTTATCGCTGCTGCAGCCGTAGAGTTTTGAATGGGCTGCGTACCAGCCATGAAGATTCCGGCTCTGTTCAGCGGCTCAAAAGGGTCTGGAGTACTGCTGCCGTCAGAATAGCCCCTGAGCCTGCCATCCTGTAGTTGATACAATGAATCCATCTCACCTGTGGACGACTCGCCGTCAGAGTGGACAGCCGTCTCGCCGCCATCCACAGATCCTTCAGAAAACTCCCTCCATGGATGCAACCCACGAAGGCATGCCTCATGGTGGCCTGAGTCTGGGTGGGTCTCGCACACTGAGCCGTCTCGATGAGGTCGGTGCAGATGTCTGGCTCAGGGCCTGGCTCGCCGAACCGGCCAATGAAGATGTGGATTCCACCAAAGAGGACCCGGTATCCGTACTCAATTGAGCCGATGTCGGGGCCCTGATGACCCACAAGTATAGGGGATCTATCATAGTCCTTTCAATAAGTAAGAGTGTCGAACCCAACGAGGAGCAGAAGGAAATGATAAGCGGTTTTCAGCAAGGTATTCTCTGCAAGCACTGAAATTATAGGTAACAGATAGTTTTGTGATAAGATAATTTGTAACGAGCAACAAGTAACAAAAGTAAAAAAAAGTGCTGGGCAAAGGACAAGCCTTTTTCTAGCAAAGGACAAGCCTAGACAAACTCTTATATAGAAGAAAGCGCTCCCGAGGACACATGGGAATTATCGTCAAGCTAGTTTTCATCACGTTCATATGATTCACATTCGGTACTTTGATAATTTGATAAGCATCCCACTTATGATTAACACATGGGTGGACCGGTGCATATGATTCATATGATTCACGTTCATATGATTCATATGATTCACACATGGGTGGACCGGTGCATGGGTGCTATCCTTACTTGGACAAGCATCCCACTTATGATTAACTCCTGTTGCAAGCATCCGTAACTACAAAACAAGTATTAAATTAAACCTAACCATAGCATGAAACATATGGATCCAAATCAGCCCCTTACGAAGCAACACATAAACTAGGGTTTAAGCTTATGTCACTCTAGCAACCCATCATCTACTTATTACTTACCAATGCCTTCCTCTAGGCCCAAATAATGGTGAAGTGTCATGTAGTCGACGTTCACATAACACCACCAGAGGAGAGACAACATACATCTCATCAAAATATCGAACGAATACCAAATTCACATGACTACTAATAGCTAGACTTCTCCCATGTCCTCAGGAACAAACGTAACTCCTCACAAAGCATATTCATGCTCATAATCAGAGGGGTATTAATATGCATATAGGATCTTAACATATGATCTTCCACCAAATAAACCAACTAGCATCTACTACGAGGAGTAATCAACACTAATAGCAACCTACAGGTACCAATCCCAGACTTAGATACAAGAATTGGATACAAGAGATGAACTAGGGTTTGAGAGGAGTTGGTGCTGGTGAAGATGTTGATGGAGATTGGCCCCCTCTCGATGAGAGGAGCGTTGGTGATGACGATGGCGATGATTTCCCCCTCCCAAAGGGAAGTGTCCCCGGCAGAACAGCTCTGCCGGAGCCCTAGATTGGTTCCGCCAAGGTTCCGCCTCGTGGCGGCAGAGTCTTGTCCCGAAAGCTTGCTTATGATTTTTTCGTCAACGAAGGACTCCATATAGCAGAAGATGGGCATCGGAGGGCCACCAGGGGGCCCACGAGGCAGGGGGGCGCGCCCAGGGGGGTATGGCACGCCCCCACCCTCGTGGCTGGTGAGTGGGCCCCCTCTGGTACTTCTTGCACTCAGTATTTTTTATATATTCTGGAAATAACTTTCGTGAAGTTTCATTACTTTTGGAGCTGTGTAGAATAGGTATCTAATATTTGCTCCTTTTCTAGCCCAGAATCCCAGCTGCGGGCATTCTCCCTCTTCATGTAAACCTTGTAAAATAAGAGAGAATATGCATAAGTATTGTGACATAATGTTTAGTAAAAGCCCATAATGCAATAAATATCGATATAAAAGCATGATGCAAAATGGATGTATCAACTCCCCCAAGCTTAGACCTCGCTTGTCCTCAAGCGAAAGCCGAAATCGAAAAATATGTCCACATGTTTAGAGATAGAGGTGTCCATAAAAACAAAATACGGACATGAGGGCATCATGATCATTCTTAGAACAGCAACATATATATATATATATATATTGTCATATGATCTCTTATGCTAAAGTAACAATTCAATCACAATTTCCAGCATGAATCATAAACTTCATTGAGAAGCAACAAACTCTAATCTCAGTCATTGAGGCAATTGCAATTTATCATAACATAGGAAAGAGTCAATATAAGAGGTTTTCAGCAAGTCCACATACTCAACCATCTTTTAGTCTTTCATAATTGCTAACACACACACAATATTTATGGGTATGAAGTTTTAATCGGACACAGAGAAAGATAGGGGCTTATAGTTTTGCCTCCCAACATTTTAACTCATGGGTAATGTCAGCAATAATTGTTCATGAAGACTCACATCCAATTAGCTATATATATCAGGATCTTTCCAACATATTGTGCTTGCCAAAGGATAAAATGTAAAAGGAAAGGTGAAGATCACCATGACTATTATATAAGGTCGAAGATAAAAGTAAAAGATAGGCCCTTCGCAGAGGGAAGCAGAGGTTGTCATGCGCTTTTATAGTTGGATGCACAAAATCTTAATGCGAAAGAACATCACTTTATATTGCCACTTGTGATATGGACCTTTATTATGCATTCTGTTGCTTTTATTTCTTCCATTTCACAAGATCGTATAAAGCTTATTTTCTCCCACACTAATAAGTCATACATATTCACAGAGTAATTTTTATTGCTTACACCGATGACAACTTACTTGAAGGATCTTACTCAATCCATAGGTAGATATGGTGGACTCTCATGGAAAAACTGGGTTTAGGGATATTTGGAAGCATAAGTAGTATCTCTACTTGGTGCAAAGAATTTGGCTAGCAAGAGGGGAAAGGTAATCTCAATCATGTTGGATGATCCATGACAATATAATTTATCTCAGATGTAAGAAAACATAACCCATTACGTTGTCTTCCTTGTCCAACGTCAACTCTTTAGCATGTCATATTTTAATAAGTGCTCACAATCATAAAAGATGTCCAAGATAGTGTATTTATATGTGAAGACCTCTCTTTCTTTATTACTTCCTAATAATTGCAACAATGACCAAATCTATGTTTGTCAACTCTCAACAACTTTTATTCATCATACTCTTTATATGTGAGCTCATTACTCTCCATAAGATCCATATGATTTCTTTTTATTCTTTCTTTTTCTTTTATTCACTCAAGATCATAGCAAGATAATCAAGCCCTTGACTCAACACTAATCTTTATAATATAGCTCACAGACTAGATTACATAGAGGGATCATAAAGCAAAACTCAAAACTAGATCATACCAAAAACTTTATTCTACTAGATCAAGATACTACTAAAAGGATCGAACTAAGGAAAACGATAAAGATAGAGATGTGATGGTGATACAATACTGGGGCACCTCCCCCAAGCTTGGCAGTTGCCAAGGGGAGTGCCCATACCCATGTGATTATGTCTCCTTTGTTGGTGAAGAAGATAGTGGTGATGATGGGTAGTCGCACATCGAGCGTAAGAGATCCTCCAACTTGCGGATACTGCCCTTGAGTGCAACTATATGCTCCTTCAACAAAATATTTTCACGTGTGAGATACTTGTTTTGTATACAAGCTAACTCAATCATCTTGAAAGCTTCGATCTCAGTCGGGGTAAGAAGATTGTGATCAAGTTGAAGGATGTCTTCTGTTGCTGGAACTTGGTCCTCCGTGGCCTTCTTGCTCCCTTCATCCTTGTTGATCTCCACGGGTTCTTCCCTCTTCAGCCCTATCTTCATTAACCAAGCATCGTTGTCACCATTGTTGGAGGAGGGGGACGACATGATGCCTGGCCTTGACAACCCTGACAGAAAACAACTCGAAACAAGAACAGAGGACAATTGCGTGATACAGGACTCAAAATCTCCGAGAGATTATATAATGAATTTTCACCGACAAAAATACGTATCGTACAAGAAAACGGAGTCCAGAGAGCACACGAGGTGCCCAGAAGGTAGGGGGCGCGCCCAAGGGGGTAGGGCGCGCCCTCCACCCTCGTGGAGCCCTCGTGTCCTTCCCAGACTACTTCTTATTTTTCTATTTTTCTAAATATTCCAAAATGGAGAAAAATTGCCATTAGAACTGTTTTGGAGTCGGTTTACTTACCGTACCACGTACCTCTTCCTTTTCGGAGTCCGAAACGTTCTGGAAAGTGTCCCTTATGTATTCCTCTGGGGTTACGGTTTCAATAACATTGGTTTCAACATTTATAGGATTACCTGAGATATAATGTTTGATTCTTTGACCGTTCACCACCTTCGGATTTGTGCCTTTGAAGTTGTAGATTTTTATGGCGCCGGAACGATAGACCTCCTTGATAATGTAAGGACCTTCCCATTTAGAGAGAAGTTTTCTTGCAAAAAATCTTAAGCAAGAGTTGTATAACAATACATAATCACCTACATTAAACTCACGCTTTTGTATCCTTTTATCATTCCATCTTTTAACTTTTTCTTTAAACAATTTGGCATTCTCATAGGCTTGGGTTCTCCATTCATCAAGTGAGCTAATGTCAAATAACCTTTTCACACCGGCAAGTTTGAAATCATAGTTGAGCTCTTTAATAGCCCAATATGCCTTATGTTCTAGTTCGAGAGGTAAGTGACATGCTTTTCCATAAACCATTTTATACGGAGAAATACCCATAGGATTTTTATATGCAGTTCTATAGGCCCTTAATGCATCATCAAGTTTCTTGTACCAATTCTTTCTAGATCTATTAACAGTCTTTTGCAAAATTAATTTGAGTTCTCTATTACTCAATTCTACTTGACCACTAGACTGTGGGTGATAAGGAGATGCAATTCTATGATTAACATCATACTTAGCAAGGATTTTACAGGAAGCACCATGAATAAAATGTGAACCACCATCAGTCATTAAATATCTAGGGACTTCAAACCTCGGAAAAATAACTTCTTTAAGCATCTTAATAGAGGTGTTATGATCAGCACTACTAATTGGAATAGCTTCTACCCACTTAGTAACGTAATCAACATCAACTAAAATATGTGTATACCCATTAGAGGCAGGAAAAGGTCCCATATAATCAAAGCCCCAAACATCAAACGGTTCAATAACAAGTGAATAATTCATAGGCATTTCTTGACGTCTACTAATATTACTAATTCTTTGACATTCATCACAAGATAAGACAAACTTACGTGCATCCTTGAAGAGAGTAGGCCAATAAAAACCAGATTGCAATACCTTATGTGCAGTTCTATCTCCAGCGTGGTGTCCTCCATAAGCTCCGGAGTGACACTTGCGTAGGATATGTTCCTATTCATGCTCAGGTACACAACGCCTAATAACACCATCTACTCCTTCTTTATAAAGATGTGGGTCATCCCAAAAGTAATGTCTTAAATCATAGAATTTTTTTTCTTTTGCTGGTATGTGAAACTAGGTGGTATAAATTTAGCAACAATGTAATTAGCATAATCAGCATACCATGGAGCAGTATGAGAAGCATTTATGACATTTAATTGTTCATCAGGAAAGCTATCATCAATAGGTAGTGGGTCATCAAGAACATTTTCTAACCTGGACAAGTTATCTGCAACGGGGTTCTCAGCTCCCTTTCTATCAATAATATGCAAATCAAATTCTTATAGCAAGAGAACCCATCTAATAAGTCTAGGTTTAGCATCTTTATTTTCCATAAGATATTTAATAGTAGCATGATCCATGTGAATAGTTACTTTAGAATCAACAATATAAGGTCTGAACTTATCACAAGCAAATATAGCTGCTAAGAATTCTTTTTCAGTAGTAGCATAATTTCTCTGGGCATTGTCTAGAGTTTTACTAGCATGTTGAATAACATTTAATTTCTTATCAACTCTTTGCCCTAGAACATCACCTACAACATAACCACTAGCATCACACATAATTTCAAAAGGTAAATTCCAATCAGGTGGCTGAACAATAGGTGCAGAGATCAATGCTTTCTTAAGTATTTCAAATGCTTCTACACAATCATCATCAAAGACAAATGGTATATATTTTTGTAATAAATTAGTCAGAGGCCGAGAAATTTTTGAGAAGTCCTTAATGAACCTCCTATAAAAGCCGGCATGACCAAGGAAACTTCTTATACCTTTGATGTCCTTGGGACATGGCATCTTTTCAATAGCATCAACTTTAGCTCTATCAACTTCAATGCCCCTTTCAGAAATTTTATGCCCCAAGACAATACCTTCATTAACCATAAAGTGGCACTTCTCCCAATTCAAGACAGGGTTAGTTTCTTCACATCTCTGCAGAACTCGATCAAGGTTGCTTAAGCAATCATCAAAAGAGGATCCGTAAACGGAGAAATCGTCCATGAAAACCTCCCAAATCTTTTCACAAAAGTTAGAGAATATAGCCATCATGCATCTTTGAAAGGTAGCAGGTGGATTACATAAACCAAAAGGCATACGTCTATAAGCAAAAGTACCGAAAGGGCAAGTAAAAGTGGTCTTTGATTGATCATCAGCTGACACAGGTATTTGAGAGAAACCAGAATAACCATCTAGAAAGCAAAAATGTGTATGTTTGGATAATCTTTGTAGCATTTGATCAATGAAAGGTAAGGGGCAATGATCTTCTTTAGTAGCCTTATTTAATTTGCAAAAATCAATTACCATCCTATAACCTGTAATAATTCTTTGCAGAATCAATTCATCTTTATCATTAGGAACGACAGCAATACCTCCCTTCTTAGGAACACAATGGACATGACTTACCCACTGACTATCAACAACGGGATTAATTATACCTGCCTCAATGAGCTTTAGTATTTCTTTTCTTACCTGCCTCAACGGCATCTTTCTCCAAATTTATTTTGTGTTGACATAGAGTGGGACTAATACCCTTAAGATCATCAAGAGTATATCCAATAGCAGCACGGTGCTTCTTCAGAGTTTTCAATAATTTTTCTTCCTCCTTCTCTGAAAGGTTAGCACTAATTATAACATGATATATCTTCTTTTCATCAAGATAAGCATATTTAAGAGTATCAGGCAATGGTTTAATCTCAAACACGGGATCACCCTTGGGTGGAGGAGGATCCCCTAAGATTTCAAGAGGTAAGTTGTGTTTCAGAATAGGTCCCTGTTTAAAGAACACTTCATATGTTTCCCTTCTTCCATTTATAAACATATCATTTTCATGGTCTAGCAAATATTGTTCTAAAGGATCACTAGGAGGTACGGCAATAGAAGCAAGACCAATAATTTCATCTTTACTAGGCAGTTCCTCTTCACGATGTTGTCTACAAAATTTAGAGAAGTTGAACTTATGAGACATATCACCTAAACCAATAGTAACAACATCCTCTTCATAGTCTATCCTAGCATTAACAGTGTTTAAGAAGGGTCTACCAAATATAATGGGACAAAGGCTATCTTGTGGGGAACCAAGAACAAGAAACTCAGCAGGATATTTAGTCTTCCCACACAAGGCTTCATCATCTCTAACAATCCCAATTGGAGAAATAGTATCTCTATTGGCAAGTTTAATTGTGACATCAATATCTTCTAACTCAGCAGGTGCAATATCATGCATAATTTATTTGTATAAGTCAATAGGTATTGCACTAGCACTAGCACCCATATCACACAAGCCATGATAACAATGATCTCCTATTTTAACAGAAATAACAGGCATGCCTACAACATGTCTATGTTTATCTTTAGCACAAGGTTTAGCAATTGTAGCAGTTTCATCACAGAAATAAATAACATGCCCATCAATATTATCAGCCAAGAGATCCTTAACAATAACAATATTAGTTTCAACTTTAACTTGCTCAGGAGGTGTATAGGTTCTAATATTGCTTTTATGAACCACAGTTCAATCTTTAGCATGATCTTTTATCCTAACAGGAAAAGGTGGTTTCTCAACATAAGCAGTAGGAATAATAGGATCATTATAAGTGATAGTCTTTTCTTCAACTTTAATTGGTGCAGCTACTTTTACTTCTATGGGAGGATGATATTTAAACCACTTCTCCTTATGGAGATCAACATGAGTATCAAAAGATTCATAGAAAGAAGCTACTATCTCAGAGTCAAGTCCATATTTAGTGCTAAATTTACGGAAAACATCGGTATCCATAAAAGATTTAACAGAATCAAACTTAGGTGTCATACCTGACTCCTTACCTTCGTCGAGATCCCAATCTTCAGAGTTGCGTTTAATTATTTCCAATAAATGCCATTTGAATTAAATAGTCTTCATCATAAAAGAGCCAGCACAAGAAGTATCGAGCATGGTGCGATTGTTGTCAGAAAGCCGAGCATAAATTTTTTGAATAATCATTTCTCTTGAGAGCTCCCCCAAGATTGATTTAAGCCTCCCCCAAGATTGAGTGATGCTTTCTCCTTCGCGAGGCCAAAAACTATATATATAATTACGATCACGATGAACAAGATGCATAGGATAAAACTTCTGATGAAATTCCAATTTCAATCGTTTGTAGTTCCATGATCCCATATCATCACATAGCCTATACCATGTCAATGCATCTCCCTTCAAAGATAAAGGCAAGACCTTCTTCTTGATAACATCATCGGGCATACCTGCAAGCTTAAATAATCCACAAACTTCGTCCACATATATTAGGTGCTCATCAGGATGTAATGTTCCATCTCCTGCAAAAGATTAGCTAGCAGTTTTTCTATCATACCCGAACGAATTTCAAAGTAGAATTTTTTTTCAGTAGGTTCGGTAGGTTGAGGAGCAACTCTTTGCTCTACTGGTCAGCGTGAAGGTACCCCGAACAAGCCCCTCAGAGGATTACTTTCCATAGTAACAAGTGACAGTAAATTTCAGCACACTATATAAATTTTTCCTTACCAAATTCCACCTACCAAAGGCGCTTCACTCCCCAGCAACGGCACCAGAAAAGAGTCTTGATGACCCACAAGTATAGGGCATCTATTGTAGTCCTTTCGATAAGTAAGAGTGTCAAACCTAACGAGGAGCAGAAGGAAATGATAAGTCATTTTCAACAAGGTATTCTCTGCAAGCACTGCAATTATAGGTAACAGATAGTTTTGTGATAAGATAATTTCTAACGAGCAACAAGTAACAGAAGTAAATAAAGTGCAGCAAGGTGGCCCAATCCTTTTTTTAGCAAAGGAAAAGCCTGGACAAACTCTTATATAGAAGAAAGCGCTCCCAATGACACATGGGAATTATCGTCAAGCTAGTTTTCATCACGTTCATACGATTCGCGTTCGGTAATTTGATAATTTGATATGTGGGTGGACCAGTGCTTGGGTGCTGTCCTTACTTGGACAAGCATCCCACTTATGATTAACTCCTATTGCAAGCATCCGCAACTACAAAAGAAGTATTAAGGTAAACCTAACCATAGCATGAAACATATGGATCCAAATCAGCCCCTTATGAAGCAACGCATAAATTAGGTTTAAGCTTATGTCACTCTAGCAACCCATCATCTACTTATTACTTCCCAATGCCTTCCTCTAGGCCCAAATAATGGTGAAGTGTCATGTAGTCGGCGTTCACATAACACCACTAGAGGAGAGACAACATACATCTCATCAAAATATCGAATGAATACCAAATTCACATGACTACTAATAGCAAGACTTCTCCCATGTCCTCAAGAAAAAAAATAACTACTCACAAAGCATATTCATGTTCATAATTAGAGGGGTATTAATATGAATATAGGATCTAAACATATGATCTTCCACCAAATAAACCAACTAGCATCAACTACGAGGAGTAATCAACACTATTAGCAACCTACAGGTACCAATCCCAGACTTAGAGACAAGAATTGGATACAAGAGATGAACTAGGGTTTGAGAGGAGATGGTGCTGGTGAAGATGTTGATGGAGATTGGCCCCCTCCCGATGAGAGGAGCATTGGTGATGACGATGGTGATGATTTCCCCCTCCCGGAGGGAAGTGTCCCCGGAAGAACAGCTCCGCCGGAGCCCTAGATTGGTTCCGCCAAGGTTCCGCCTCATGGCGGCGGAGTCTTATCCCGAAAGCTTCCTTATGATTTTTTTTCCTCAATGAAAGACTCCATATAGCAAAAGGTGGGCATCAGAGGGCCACCAGGGGGCCCACGAGGCAGGGGGCGCGCCCAGGGGGGTAGGGCGCGCCCCTACCCTCGTGGCTGGTGAGTGGCCCCCCTCTGGTACGTCTTGCGCTCCGTATTTTTTATATATTCTGGAAATAACTTTCGTGAAGTTTCAGGACTTTTGGAGCTGTGTAGAATAGGTCTCTAATATTTGCTCCTTTTCCAGCCTAGAATCCCAGCTGTCGGCATTCTCCCTCTTTATGTAAACCTTGTAAAATAAGAGAGAATAGGCATAAGTATTGTGATATAATGTGTAGTAACAGCCCATAATGCAATAGATATCGATATAAAAGCATGATGCAAAATGGACGTATCAGGCCCCAGCCTGCGTCGTTGATGTAGAGCTTGCCACGATGACTCTTGGTCATCCGGCCCACAGCGTATCCCTTGAGCCCTTCGAAGCTGCCCTTCAAGAACTCAAATCCACCGTGCGCTGGCCCCACGGTGGGCGCCAACTATCTTGGAATTGTCACTGCAGATCTCCTAGTGAAAGGACTTAGTCATGGAGCCATCGCAACTAGGAAACTTAAAGGGGTTAATCGGGACAAAGGACACGAGAGGTTTATAGTGGTTCGGCCCCTTGTGATGAAGGTAAAGCCTAATCCAGTTGTTGTGGTATTGCTTGGTTTCGATGACCAAGGAGCGCAATAAGCTAGCTTGGCTCTCGATCTGTTGTTTCTTGCCCTAAGCTGCCGCCGGTTCGTCCCCTTATATACACGGGTTGACACCCTACGGCCTACAGAGTCCCGGTCGGCTCATACAACGTGTCCGACTCGGTGACTTCTTTTACATGCCTTACTTTACAAGTCTTATCCATACATGGTGGCTTACAATTACGGGCCTTAAGCCGCCTCTAGGCTTGGGCCTATTACAAGCTTTATCATGAACCATCGCCTTGTATACTCGTCGGGCTTCTTTTAAGTAACACGCCATGGAGTTTGACCCGGCCCCTCCTGGGCGGGTCATACCTGGTAGTTATATCCCCAATAGGAGGAATAATTTTTTCGCATAACAAGGAGGCACTTCCTTCGGTGCGAAGACACAGCCAGTGGGTCCCAGCTGTCAGGTGGAGGAAACATTTTTTCAGCTTAATAAGGAGGAACTTTCCATGCAAGCGACCATGGACCTCGTGGGTCCCAGCCGTCAGGCTTTCCACATCCAGTCCTCTTCCGATGACTCTCCTTTGTTGACCAGGCCGCACCAAGCACAGCGAGGCAGTGGAAAACGCGCGAGGCCCTGGACGGGAACGACTCGGAGATGGGAAGACGCGGCAGTGGAGTCACAGATTGAGAGGAGGAGAAGGGTTATAACTAGTTCTAGTGCGGCGTGGGGCTGCAGTCGGTGGAGAATAATAGGAGGTGTGGAGTGGTGGAGGGATAGCCTGGCCGGCGGTGGGGTAGCGCTTTGCAGCGATGCATTCTAAGCAGAGCCGCTAGCCGCCGGAGTCCGGACCAAGCGTTCCTGGTGACGCTGGAGGAAGAAGACGAGAGATTGAAGGTGCATGCCAGCCGTTGGATATAAATCCAATGGATATGGATGTCATAATCATTTTTGACCAAGTTGACAACGCCCTGCATAGGCTTCGACCTATTGGCCCACATGTCAGCTTGCGAAAATGTGGCATATATTTAACCCATGTTTTCTAGAATGTACAGTCCATTTGCTGGGCTGGGTGAACAAATAATTTCGCGTCAATGCGACCTGTTTATATTTTCTAAGGAATCCCAGCCCATTTGCACTTCCTTCAAATACACGAATTAGCTGGGCTCGTTATATATATAATGTTATGATAGAAGGAGCAATTAATATCAAAAAATAAACCGGAGAGGCACATTTTTTATATACATAATTAACAAATTAGCGAGTTATTGCTCAAAATAAAAATGAGTGCCTTATTATTACATTGGTCCTTAAAATCTTCGCAAGCTTTTGTATGCAATCACCAGGATTTTCCTTGCCCATGAGTCAAAAACAACCAGGATTTTCCTTGCCAGCTTCTGTTAAACATTTACTTTTATAAGTTAATAACACGTGGGATGTTTTTATAATGTATATATAAGTCTCTATAAAATATATGATAATAGTAATAATATAAATATATATATAATGTGGTTA
Organism: Triticum urartu; assembly: GCF_056163025.1. Lineage (NCBI taxonomy): Eukaryota > Viridiplantae > Streptophyta > Magnoliopsida > Poales > Poaceae > Triticum > Triticum urartu. The sequence continues at coordinate 228,468,152 of NC_141878.1, forward strand.
AAAAATACATTGGGCTGCCAATCTTTAAGAAAAAGCCCATAGGCTGGTATGGACCTCAAAAAATAAGTTGAAACCACTTTCACCGTATGTCGTGGGCTACGCATGTTAAAATACAAAACCTAGACCTAGCTGATATTTGTTCGCCCTCTAGAAAAAAATGATACCAGATCTCCGAGCGAACTGGATTAAAGAGGGGATCGGCGGCACGACTGAAGAAGCACATCAGGACCCCACACTAGGCATACTAACAAGTTCACACACAAGTACAATAGAAAAGGTAAACATTCGTATCAAACTCAGGTTCACAGGATACGTTCATATTCATAGCCAACATTCACAATCAACAACTCAAAAGATTCATATATACACAAGTTCAGGATGTCTATGGACCCAAATGATTGATAGATCACACAACTATATTCATAGATAATTCACAAAAAGATTCAGATATACACATGTTCAGTATGTTTATGCATCCAAATGATTGAGATCACAGCTAATATGATCCATGGACGAACTTTAATTACCTAGGGGACAAACTGGTAAATGGTGTTCAGTCGAAGGTACTTCTATCTAAAATTAATGCTTGTACGAGTAAACTTTCGAGTACATAAGAGGAAGCACAGACAATCTGAACTTTCACTACTAGGGAAAACCCTATACACAGAATCTTAGCAGCAACACGGCTCAAAAAGGAGCGCTACTGCTAATTAGCAGTAGCGCGGGTGTGGAAAACCCGCTACTGACAAGTGCTTAGCAGTAGCGCGCTCGGAGTAACCCGCGCTGCTACAAATATGGACCGATAGTGCCCACCCAACTCCATTTAGCAGCAGCGCGGTGCCGCGAGCCGTGCAACTGCTATAGATGTAGCTGTAGCGCGGTTTTTCTGAGGTCGCTGCTTCTAATTTTCAAATCTAGCACACTTTTGGTCCCGGTTAGCAGTAGCGCTTGTACCTAAAGCGCGCTGCTGCTACTTTCTTAGCAGCAGCGCAGTTTATGTCTCGCGCTACTACTAACCCGCACCCACCACCTTTTCTCCCCACCCACCCTCCCCCTCCCCCTCCCCATCCTCTGCCTTTCCCCTACCTCTCCCACTCTCACTCTTCTTCTTCCTCAATACTTCTCCCCCATTACTCTCCCTCTTCTACCTACCTTTCTCTCTCTTTATTACTCCTACCTAACTACACCACCTCCATTAATGCATCTCCTTTCTCTTTTTCCTTCCCCCTCCACTAGTTGAAGTTGTCTCCTCCCAAATTGGGTAGCTAGGTAGATGTAGTATTTAGTTAAGTGACCTATTTTCCCCCTAACTAGATCTATCTTTGTCAAGAAGAGCTTTGTGCACTTTTGATCTCCCTACATCATCATCTCCACTGTGTGCTCGATCTCGAGATATAGGTGATTAAAATTTCATGCTTTTGCAAAATGGAAATATGTTTATGTGTGTGTGATATGTTTATGGAAATTGTGTGTGTGGCCTGAGTTGATGCCAAATTGTGCTTTTGAGTTGCCTATGTTTTGCCGAAATGTCGATTTATTTCCGTTTCGGCGAATTCCGGGTAAACTCTAGATCTATATATGTCCTATTTTTAAGGAAGGTCATGCCGAATTTTTGTATGACTTTGATGCATACACGCATTTTTATAATCAATTTGTTTATTATATTACCGTGCAGAGTTGACGATGGTTAGTGGAACGATGGTGGACAGGTGGTTGCGGTCGGCGGTGCAGGACATGAAAGAAAATAACCGGACACAGGTTTTATGTCTGTGTCAAAAATGCAAAGGAATAGTTTGGCTCGACCCCCATGACGATGGTCGTGTCGAAGCGCACCTGCTCATGACTGGTTTCGTGGATGGCTATACTTGGTGGATAATTGAAGACGAGGATGACGATGTTGAGGATGCCGACGGGGTAGGCAATGATGACACGGGGCAAGACGAAGAGATGATCGATAATGGCGGCGGGGAAGAGGCCGGACATGGCGGCGGAGAAGGGGCCAGACATGGCGGCGGAGAAGGGGCCGGACATGGCGGTGGAGAGGACGACATGGACTCCACGCAGCAGAGTTCGTCGGTACTAAGTTCAATCATGCGGGACCCTCATGTTCAAGCATTGCTTCGCAAGGAGACGAGTACTGAGAGAGCTGCTTCTAGAGAGGAGGCTAAGCTGGAGCAACTTGTGGTAGACTCAAACACTCCATTGTATGATGGTTGCAATCCTGAGGTGACCCACTTGAGTTTCACGCTCCAACTCCTGAAGACGAAGGATAAAAACAAATGGACCGACACTAGCCTCGATGAGCATCTCAAGTACCTAAAGGATGTTCTTACCGTGGGTAATCTATGTCCTAGTAGTGTTGATGAGGCCAAGAAGATCGTGTGCCCTCTTGATCTGCCACACGTTAGATACCATGCGTGCATCAATGATTGCATAATTTATCAGAAGGAGCACGCGGAAAAAACAAGTTGTCCGGTGTGCAATGCTTCTTGATACAAGAAGGCCAGGAAGAAATGTCCCCAGAAAGTGGTATGGTACTTACCGATCACTCCCCGTCTCCAGAGGTATTTTGTAGATCCCAAGGAAGCAAAGCTAATGCGCTGGCATGCGGAGAGGAAGAAACCCGACAATGGAGATGATCCGAAGCTGAGACACGTCAAGGATGGAAGCCAGTGGATAGCGTTGAACAGTTTCTATCGGTATTTTGAATGTGATGCAAGGAACATCATGCTCGACGCGTGTACCGATGGCATGAACCCGTTTGGCAACCAGAACACAAACCATGCATATTTAACCTTCAAATGATGAAATATATATTGCCTTCCCTTCGTTCACTGCTCTCGGGAAATAAAAGTGGGAGAAAATAAAGGAAAAGAAAAAGGAAAACTGGCAGTAGCGATTTCCTTATAAAACAGCTACAGTCAAGCTAGCAGTAGCGATTTCCTTATAAAACTGCTACAGCTAGTGAAGGTAGTAGCAGCACGTTTTATCTAAACTGCTACAGCTAGTGAAGGTAGTAGCAGCGCGTTTTGTCTAAACGCGCTACAGCTAGTGAAGGTAGTAGCAGCGCGTTTTGTCTAAACGTGCTACTGCTACGTCCACTTAACCCAAAATTCTCACTCTCCCTGCTTCATCCCGCCTCTTTTCCCCCCAAATCCCCACTCTCTCCCCCTTCACACTGCCGCGCCCCGGCGCTCGCCCCCGACCCCGGCCGGCGCTCACCCCCGACCCGGCCCTCGCCCCCGACCCCGGCGCTCGGCCCCGACGCGTCAGCCCTCGCCTCCCTCCTCTGCTTCCTCCCCTCCCAACCTCGGCCGTCGTCGGGCCTGCCTCCTCGCCCCTGCACCCTCTGTAAACCCCCCCTCTCTCTCTGCTAGCTAGGGTTCTTCGGTTAATTTACTTAGGTTTTAGTTAGGGCAGTAGGTTAATTAGGTTATCTATTTAGTTATGAATTTAGCAATTGTACAAATCAACATCCCTTGTTAAATAAAATTTAGGTAGGCTAAATTTATATGCAAATTTGAACTGGACATGTGATATGTGGATATGTCATGTTTTGGACATGTCATGTTTGGAATTTGAACGTGTCATTTGGACCTGTGATGTTTTGGTTCAATTTTGGTAAATGATCCGAGTGGCCTATGTTACGCCGGAATGTTGATTCATTTCCGTTCTGGTGAATTTCAGTCGCTCGATATGTCCATTTTTTAGCAAAGGTCATGCCGAAATTTGTCGTGAATAAAGGCATGATTTGTGCTACATAGTTGGCATATCGAGTGCTGGCACATAGATTTCTTTTTTATGTCATTTCTCATTTATTCATAATTTTAGAAATAAACGAGGACACTTAATCATAGGAAACATGTCCAACAACGAAGAAACTGAGCCTTCTGACCAAGATGCAGACGAGATGGATTATGAGGGTGAACAAGAGTACCTCGACTATTTGACTGCTAAGCAAGGTTTGCAGGTCGGCCTCAATGATGGTTTGCGTACTATATGTTGCATCTAGTTGATAACCCTTTCTTTTTCGGTGTTGCTCTAGTATATTTTGTTGCATATATATGATTGTACAAACTCTTCATGAACATGCATCTCTAGCAGGTACCTAGTTTCTTGATGGCGAGATGGAAGTGCTATGTCGTGTACAAAGGGAAGGTTCCGGGGGTGTACAACGAGTGGCATGAGTGTCAGGCGCAAGTGAATGGGTTCTTGGGCGCCAGTCATAAAGGCTTCAAAAGCAGACAAGAAGGAGAAGCTAGTTACTAGAGGTTCACGCTAGCGCGAGAGAGGACTCGTAACCGCCACCTCATGTACTGCATAGTTCCACTCTCACTCATAGTGATAGCTCTTCTTGCGTATACCTTTGTTTAGATGGATGACGTTGTAGTTGCAAGTATTCGAGACTTGCATGTATCGCTATTTTCGAGATGATGACAAGATACCACTTTGTGTTGGATGATGATTATGATGAGACTATTTGTATATATATGCTATGATTACATTTGTGGTCTCGCAGGCATTTGTATGTGTATCATGATGACATTTGTATGTGCTAAAGATTCTTCTATAAAGAATGTTCAAATACAAAACAAATATGCCGAAAAAAACAAAAAACTACTAAAATTAGCAGTAGCGAGTGGAGAACAGTTAGCAGCAGCGCGGTAGTAGCAGTAGCGCGCACAGGAGAAACACGCTATAGCTATTATCAGTAGCGAGCTTCCATTAAGCGCGCTGCTGCTACACCTGTGTAGCAGTAGCGCTGGTGAGCACACTCTACTGCTACGTGTTAGCTGTAGCGCCTTATTAGTAGCGCTGGTCACCACGCTACTGATACACCTAAAACCCGCGCTGCTGCTAGCCTTTTCCCTAGCAGTGTTTGCTTGTAGGTTTATCCTCAAACAGTGGCCTCGTGCCGAGGGAGGTTTGAGCAACTTGGCCACTACTTTCATCCAACTAGTTTACTGGCTCATCTTGGTCCTGTAGCATGCCAAAATTCTACATTGCGCACGAGAAAGGAGGCGGTTGAGAAAATGAAGCACCCAATTTTTTTGTGCAGTTCAACTAAAATGGAGCATCCCTAGCGTGCAGACTGATTATGTGCCAGATGAATATACACGTCAACCAACTTGTCTGTAATCTTTAGACTCCATGCCATACAGTTCGCTACCATATCTATCGATAACCAAAAGGCACAAGTTGGGACCAAAGACTAGACTGCGTTTTTCTAGGCTATGCGCCAAGCGATATTTTTGGCATTCACTCTCCTAATACTTGGAGTTTGAAAATTGGTTGACGCCAGCTGATACTCGAATTAATATAGGCACTTCTTCTTGTCAACATCGATGCTTGTCTAAGTGAACTTTGGAGTACATAGCAGCGGCATAAGTACCTGTCCATCTGATCTTTTTGTGCAGTTCTATTGAAATCACCCAATGTAATGATTTTCCTGCGAGTTCAGGCTCCAAGTTACTCCTTTATGAAATCGACAAACCGTAGCACAATACCGAATTACCAATACATATGACAAGCACAATAATCAGGATAAAGACCAGTACCAACGTGTGTGAGGTAGCATATCAATTACTATTTCCTTTGACTGGAAGCCGACATAGGCCAAGCGACTGACAACAAAGGAAGAATGCAAGCCCAGATTAGTGACTGATAGGAAAGGGCGGAAGCTGTCGAGGCAATGAAACACCCAAAGTTTTTGTGCAGTTCCACCAAAATCGAGCATCCCTGTTGGCACATATATTGAGAGAGTGAGATTACTGTAAAAGTGGGACTATTTGATGAAACATACACTAACAAATAGAAGCACCCTCATTATCTTAATGGGTAAAGTTAGCAACATAGTAGTCTTGCTTAAAGAGATGTATTTGTTTATTTAATCAGTGCCAATTAGCTCAACACTCAAAGCATTGCCATGTATCATAGGTTGCAAAACTTTAACGTGCAAAGATAACGGAGTTTCTCACGACAGTAGCACGATACAAATAGAGATAACGGCAAACTAATATGGATGAAGGCCTTAGGCCGGTACAAACCTGAGGAAAAAAGCTTATTCATGTAGTCCCATAAGAGATGATAAAGCACTCACTGGAATCACTCAACAGTGTATATTTTTGTGCACTTCAAATGTATGGTTGAAATCACTCTTGTTTACGAGTGCTGAGATTATATCGAACTATTACCAAGAAATTCCAATAGAGTTAAAGCACTGGCTGGGATACAGTTCATTGTATTGTCTTGTGTAGTTCCACTAAAATGTATGATTGGCACTACATGATCCCTGTTTGCACATCATCGTCTCACATGTAAGGTAGACATTGCCGGAGCCTTTGAATGGCTTCGACTGAGGCATCTGGCTTCAGCAAGATCACCTTGGCACTGTTTATTCTTCTTCCTCTTCATCCTCTGTTTCTCTTTCTCCTCACCAGTTGGTGAAACCAAGTACATGATTGTCCTTCTATTTCTGTATTGGTTTTGTCAGTGAGGGAGTACAAGTGTACTAGTAAACAATAGCATTATTTTCTCATGGGAGTCGCAAAATAGAGATGAATACATGCATTAAATATCATTCTTACCTAAAGGAAGGTTATGGCGTCAATATGGATGATGAGGATTGGAACACATATCTCCCTTTGTGCAGTTTCACCGAAATGAATCAACTATTCCATTCTGACATTCTAGTTAAACAGCACAAAAGTCACTTCTTTTAAGAAGTGTTTTGTGCAGTGCACCAAAATGTCACAATAGCAACTTGGTGAAATGGATATCCCTGTTTGCACAAAAAGCTATAACAGAAACAGTCAAAGTCTCAAACAATTACAGGCAAAAACATTTGGCTAAACTTCTCATGGCTTATAATAGTGGCATGACTTCATTTTACCAGGGGCATTAGACTAAGAATAGCTAAATATTTGGTATAAGGGCATGGGACAGTGGGTGCACCAGCAGTCCAGCATCATGTACCTAAACAGGGGCATAAAGTGGTGATTCAGAGTTTGTTGCCCCGAGAAACAAACATCCAAGAAACATATCTTGGTTGGTCCCATTTTTGTTCACTCTAGCCACCTACTCCTATGTGTGGATAGCAAATCTAGTCCTGGTCATACCACTGTGTACATCGTTACCCCGATATTTCCCTTTTCGTCCAAGAGACCAGTTGGATGACCAGTTTGTACTACTTTCACCCCCTTTCCTTCCTGTTTGTACCAAGTCCGATGTACATACTAAATTCCCCCACACCCTCTTTATTTCATGTTTGAACCAAGTACAAGATTCGACTCCATGAAGTAGCTTTACCTCTAACAATAGAAGAAAAAAAATAGGTGATGTTGGACCATCCGATCGAGAGGGGCTGAGAGGTAGAAAATGATGCACATGCAGCGACGTAGCGAGCTGGGGAAGTAGAGCTAAGACGGTTTCGAAGGAGGATATACCTGATGGTCGTCAGGATGTGGATAGGTGGGCGGCGGGAGGCCGGATCCGCCCACACTAGGGCAACGACGAAGGGATCGGACGACCTCTCGTGCCGGTGCTCGGCCAGAGATAATGGTGCGGCCGGCAGTGGGTCTCCTCCCTCGTCATCGACGACGGCCTAAACGCTGCCCCTCCTCCCCTTCACCGGCGGAGGGGGATACGTCCGAATCTGTAACCAGCGGTGAGGATAGAAAGCCATTGTTTTTTGAAGGGAGAAAGACAGTGTTACCACCCCTATCTTGTTTAGATCTAGAGAGGATGAGAGTGTGTGAATAGAGCAACCCTAGCAAGCAAGTGCGGAGGCTTCAGCCTATATATACGTAGTGGGGTAGTTTTCCTTTTTCACTCCATCAAAACAATCATTTAAAATTGTGTACTACGTGCCAGGTCGCCGTTTTTTTTAGTTGTTGATTGTTTTCTGAGATAGCTACCCCCTATTTCCAAGTGGTGTTATGGTGTGCCAGGTCGCACTTTGTATCGTTCAAGTCTGGTACAAGTCCCTCCATTAAATGAACAACCACCCCCTCATAAAAATTTTGAACAAGACCACGGCTAAAATTATCAGAAACGTGGGTTGCCCCAACATGCATTATTATTTATATTTTCTACTCCCTCCATTCCTAAATATAAGTCTTTTTTATTAGCCACACCTAAGACAAGAATTTTTTTATTAGCAGTGAACCCCACATGTCATAGACACAAAAAGTGTGGCAAGATTCCCTTAGGCAAGCCAAAGTGTGTCTAACAATTTGAGCTACTCAAGTTAGGCAAGTGTGGCAAGTGTGGGAAAAATAATGTGGCAACATAAGACCAACATAGTCACAATCCGAACAGCCCCCTAATTTTTTGTGACATGCATGAAAATTTGGTTAGTTATATTTATAGTCAAAATTTGGCAAGGTGCATCAAATCAACACATGCAAGTAACAAAAGGGAAGTCACGAAATGCGTTGCACTCCCTCCGTTTCCAAATATAAGTCTTCTTAGATATTGCAACAAGTGACTACATACGAAGCAAAATATGTCTACATACATCCGTATGTTGTAGTCCATTTGAAATGTGTAAAAAGACTTCTATCGAGTGTAGTGCTTTGATGTGTCGCGTCAACTCGTACAAGACCGAAAAGTTTGATTACTACAACGCCCTCTCCCTCGCGGACTGAGCTCCGGTGCCTTAACTGCACTTGCCTTTGGCTGCATGACACGTGGGCCAACCACCTGTTGGGCACACCTGTCATAGACGAAAAGGCAGGAGCAGTAAGTCAATGAAGTTGCGTCCCTCCCTCGCTCATGAGCATGGTGGCTGGCATGACTAGTAGGAGCTTTCGCTACACGCTATCCCTCCCCCACGAGGTGGACGGACATGCAGCAGTGGATTCGATACTGTTGAAGTAGGAGTAACATCATTGTTCGTCTTCTCGGAGAGGCGAAGAGCCAAGCGCAACCCGAACGTGGTGCCTTGGAGCACGCATATAGCCAGGCTCTTGCATGGTGTGGTGCCTTGGAGCACGCATATAGCCAGGCTCTTGCATGAGACAAAAGTGCTATTTGAGCCCAGTATTGTAGTACTAGTACTTGCTAGTATAGCCCTATAAACCGGAAAGGAGTATTTGCCTTTCTAGAGATTTCAACAAGTGACTAGACTACACCACGTGCAGTACTCCCTCCCTTCCGGTTTAGAGCAAGTACAATATAGCTGAGTCAGTGGGCTATAAGGATTAAACTAGTATATTTCTGCTTTGTTGGAGGAAAGAGAAGAGGAGATAGAATGTAAGCGGGCTCTTCGTGGAGAGCCATCTCTAGCACGTGCTCCTAGGCACTTTGTGAGAATGAAAGGTGGGCCACATAAAAAAAGTAGTACACTCCTTTGATCTACTATTATACATGTTGGCTATAAGATGGGATGTAGATGACACGGCAATGGCTTATACCAGCATCTGGCTATACTATTAACCATGCTCTTATAGGGCTCAAATCTCAAATCTCATCAACCAAGGCATTTTGCGATCGGAGGAATGTATCTCGTACTTTACAAAACTACCCTAATTAAACTCATGCATTAATTACATAGTTCTCTCATTTTCCTCTCCGCCTTGGTCACGGTGCACAATATTGAGCACTCCTATATGACTAGCCGCTCTATCTACATGCGGGACATCAAAGCATCCAGGCCCGCGTGCCATCCACCAAATCACAGCGAGGTGCTACAGTCGAAACTCACCGGTCACCCTGGTGTGGCTGTCCTGACCCGTCATATCACGAAACTCACACCTTTACCAGCAGTGGTAAAGTGGCCTCGAAGTTGGACTGGACGAAGCAACCATCATTTCACTCGAACACTCGTTGAAGCCCTTTCTCCCCTTTCTTGAACAAAACCTCACTCCAGGCTACTCACTTCTACCATTTTTCTTCTGTACCGATGAAGGAAAGGTGGGAGAATTAGTGATGCTGCTATATTTTCATTCCAAGAATCTTGTTTTTGCGAAGCACCGACCGATTCTCACAGCCTATTCTTTTCCCGTTTTCATTGCGATTGTGGTTTCCTTTCGATTGCTTTTTGTTTGTCAGTTCATTGATGGATTCTGGAGCACTAGGAAAAGTGTTGCTGGCGGACAACCCACTGGAGACAACAATATCCAGGAAGCAAGGACCGATCAATGAGTTTACCATGTTGGCGGGCCAACCTGTGGAGACGAAGAACTCCAAGAAACAAGCACTGTCCAAAGAGTTGATGACGTTAGCGGACGAACTCCTCAGAGAAAGTTGGAAGAACAGCAAGGGCCCCACCGTGCCTACACCAGAAACTCTAAAGGCCACCTATGAGAGGCTCAAGGCCGAGTATCTGGAGATAGTCTTTGTTGAGAAGCAGTATTACCTTGGCAAGGTGATGGCCCCCATCGAGGATGATGAGATGGCCCCCGGAGGGATGGGATCCCCCTGTGATCCGCACAAGGTAAAAAAATAATGGCGTACTAGCAAGATGCCCATGCGCTGCACGGAACATCAAGATGCATTTGTATGAGTATTTTATCTTGTGGGAGAAAAGGATGAATGAGGGAATCCCTTATTTTCAAATGCGGAGAGGGGTGTGGGTATCTTTTTGCAAAATTGCCACAGTTTCCTTCCTATATTGCAGGATGACAGGAACACCATCTTCACCAACTTTGTTTTTTATAAGAGTAGAGATTACCGTAGTTGTGGTTTTTGATTATTTGCAATGTTCTTGCTAATATGTTAGGGTTGTGCAGGTGCCGGTGGACATCCTTGATGATTCTGATGTCGCGTCCCGTCATGTGGGGAACGCCCCAGAGATCATTTTCGATGCCACGGTCCATCCTGTTGGCATCGCCTCGGAGATCGATTCCGATGCCGCTGTCCATCCTGTGGACATCGCCCTAGAGATTGATTCCGATGTCGCGGTCAATCCTGTGGAATCGCCCCAGAGATCGATTCACATGCCGTTGTCCGTGTTGTTGTCATTTCCCGAGAGATTGATGACAAGAAATAGTTGGTCGTGCTAGTCCTTCAGGATAGTTTGCATTGCCCTGTGTTTAAGTACCAGAACGATGCGTGTTATCAAACCATCTTAGGGCTAGTGCACTGTCTTGTGTGGGAGGTACTTGCTACTTTTGTTTGATAGTGAATCATGCGAACCCTCTCCGAGTTATTGAAACAGATGTATCCTCACCAGCTTTTGATGTAATATATGGCATGCTTAGATGTAAGTTTGAACTGTTTATCATATCAGCAGGGCTTGTTTGATGATTCTTGGTGTTAGTAGGCTAGCTACTGTGCGAGCTATAGTACTTGCAAAACACTCACCAAAGAGAAACGTTGGGGCTGATGAGCTTGTGGTACGCTTATACTTATCCATCGTCGATCGGCCAATAGCCCAAGCTCCTAAAATTGTAGGCTTAGTCGACATGGATACATTCAGCCTCATTTGGTTCATAGAGTAGGAAAATCGTAGCAAAAGTACAGAGACGTACAACAGAAAATCATAGCAGTATAGAGACATAATCCCTCCATTCAAAAATAGATGACCTATAGGCGGGCTAGTTTGGCCTAGTGGTTTTTTAGGATGGCCTATTGGGTTTCAGTGATATGACGTGGTACCGTGCCATCCAGTCTTCGCGTGTGGTAGCAGTATTGTGGGTATAGTAAGTTTTCTTGAAGAAGCGGAATTCAACGAAGTCATGATGGTTCCTTCGTCCAACAAACTTACGGTGGGAAAGGTTGGGCCTGCGATACGACTGGGGTAGACCAGGATAATTTTTTCAAAAAATATAGTATCACTGCTGATTTATATTTATTTTTTTATTTCTGATGAATGCCATTTCAACTCTTACGACGAAGAGTTCCAAACACGGCACGTGCTGGATGTCCCACACGTCAGCGAAAGGAGTGGGACATGAACAGCGTGGTAGAGCCCAGCGCAAAAAAACAACAACGTGGTAGAGCGTCTCCACTTCTTCCACTTCAGGGTCGGAGAACACACGTAGTAGTACTAGTGGTATGAATGATACCAAGTGCGACCTGGAGAGAAAGACACGTCTAGTTGGAAGGTCTCGGGGCATACACGTAAACAAATATAAAAGCTAATATTGTGATGGCCTGGCTTATTAGGGATGATAGACTACTCATATCAATAAGGAATTCCTTCTTTTCCGGGATCCCATTCGGACAGAACTCCAAAGTTAAGCGTGCTCAGCTTGGAGTAGTGTCAGGATGGGTGATCGACCGGGAAGTTGCTCCCGGGTGCGCACGAGTGAGGACAAAGTGCGCAGAAAAGACTAGTATTGATTTGTGAGGCCAGTCTAGATCCCGCCAGGAGTAACGACCACCGGCGGGTGTGTCCGGGGCGTTACAAGTTGGTATCAGAGCCGACCCTCGCGGTTACATGGATGGTTGCGGATAGGTGCGTGGTCATGTTGTTCATGACGTTTGTGACCCGTCATGGCACACGGCATGGCACATGTACTGGACTGGAAGCACAGACGTATGTGCCAAGAGGGAACGTTCTTGTGGCCCGACGAGGACGTCGGTTCCTCTGAGTGGGGGTGTATGTGATGGCCTGGCTCATTAGGGATGATAGACTACTCATATCAATAAGGAATTCCTTCTTTTCCGGGATCCCATTCGGACAGAACTCCAAAGTTAAGCGTGCTCACCTTGGAGTAGTGTCAGGATGGGTGACCGACCGGGAAGTTGCTCCCGGGTGCGCACGAGTGAGGACAAAGTGCGCAGAAAAGACTAGTATTGATCTATGAGCCCAGTCTAGATCCCGCCAGGAGTAACGACCATCGGCGGGTGTGTCCGGGGCGTTACAAATATGTGCCTCCAACTAATATAGTAGTAGTAGAGTACTTAGGCACGTACTCCATAACATCACCGTGCATTGCACGTACAACATTCAGTGGTACTCCCTCCGTTCCAAATTATGCATTGTGGTTTTAGTTCAAATTTGAACTAAAACCACGACGAGTAATTTGGAATGGAGGGAGTACATAGTAAGGGACAAATGCTGCCCAAGAGTTCCCTTCTCGACCCACTTTTGGGTGTTTGGTAGAGTGTATGGAGGGTGCATGAGTCCACACTAGTTTAGCACAAATACACTAGAAGCATGCATGAAGAGAGCATGCATGAAGAGGGGTGTTGAGTTGAGCATGCATGAAGAGGGAACAACTATGCTGAGATGAGCACGCAACCAAACACACCCTATATGCCACGTATGTTCATACCATATGTGCATTTCTACTTCACTTACTACGGACTCCCCCGTGGCCCACCTCACATTATCACCATATATATATTTCTTGGAGTCCGTGCGCAGCAGGCGGGCGATCTCTTCTCCCTACCCCATCTCTCTCTTCTCAGCCGACGCCCGCCGAGCGATTAGATTTCGGCTATCGACGGTTTATTCAATTGCAGTCCCACATGTTAGTGAAAATACGAGACAACGTGTGTCCCCTCTGGTGAGCGGCGTGCAAGCCGGACTGTCGTGGGTGCGAGGCGTATGAGTCGTAAGTATGTCGCCTTTTCCTTTTGAACTTGCAAAGCGTAACATTTTCGCGCGATCGATCATAGAAATCCAGAACAAAATGACGAGGGTGGTGCTTTCCCGCGTGTTAGGCGGGCTAGTTTGAGTGATATGATGTCCTACAGTGCCGTCCACTTGCTCCATTTTTATGTAAGCAAGAGTCTACACCATTACGTGGGAGGAGTGCGAAACACGGCGGATCTGATTTTGATCGAGGGAAAACTGTTCCCTGTAAAATAATGGAGCACTATTAGCGATTATAGCATGATACTTAGGGCATCTCCAGCGCTGGCCCTCAAATTTACACCAGCATCTGTCTGAGGACACTGATGTATGCCATCCAATGCTGCCCGCATACCTTTCGATGCCTATATGAACTAACCATACGAAATTCATGCAAACAAAGCAAATTTCAAATTAACCGGATGAAATTCATTACATTTTCAAAAACTTTTCCTATAAATTGGACGAAATTCATTACATATTTCGCACAAACCATACTAAAACCTACTGTAAACCTAATCTAAACGATCACTGGCGCCCGACCACCATGTCCGGCCATGAACCTGAGAAAGCCGGCTATTGCCTTTGCCTCCTCCTCATCCACCTCAATAACCTCCTCCTCCGGAGCACTAGATTCTGAAGATTTCCGCCTCCACGTCGCCGTAAAGCGGCTAATCGGCCGCCGATGTTTATCCTACCAAGCTTGGCGTCGACTGAGTGGAGGAGCGGTGGCCTTCCTATGAACAGAGCGGCGGCGACCTACCGTGTACTACTCTTCAACGCTGCCAGCTGCACCCGCACACGCGCACCGGCTTCGTGGTCGTGGCGCTGGAGGGCGTCCGAGGAAGCTGGTGATCTCCTTCGTCTGCTCCTGCGACAGTACGTCCAAGAGAGCATGGTAGCGCGCCCGGAGCGGGGCCGCCGATGTCCTTCGTCTGCTCCTGTGAAAATATGTCCAAGAGAGCTTTGGAGCGCCTGGAGGCCATGGTTGGAGTGGTGCCGACAAAAGGAAGGGACCGGAGGAGCATGAGTGTGGGTCTTTGGCTATGGCTGGGTGCTGGGGCTCAAGTTAATATAGCAGGCGAATGGCAATGAGTCGCGGCAGACGGATGGACGGCTGGCGCCGGAGTAGGTTCGTCGGTAGCCACGTGTCATTAATGTGGGCGGCAGACGGAAGGATAGCTGTGGTGTCGTTAACGCAGAACAGTCGCTTGCACCGGGATCCCGCGCGGGTGGCACTCTCTCGGCCGTCGAGCTGCTGCAATGCCGGTGCCAGTGAGAGGTCGCGTGAATGCGGATGCTGCTTCAGTGACTTAACCGAAGGTGCGTTGTATCACTGACATGTGGGCCCAACAGGCATCTCTCCCGCATGTCAGTGACACACCAACTGCACTTGCAGTTAAGGCCGGTGAATGGGGCATTGACGTTCTGGAGAGACAGTGATCGTTTTAGGCGGGAAGCACGCACTAGCGATGGAAGGGGTTTCGGTAGGCCAGGGCGGTCAGACGCTGGCGTGGTGGTAAAATGTGAACTCATGGATGACGAGCCTTTGAAGCGTTTGCGGCACGTATTGACAACCAGGCGTCCATGCAACCACTCTTGTCGCCAGCTAGCCCTCGACGACCACCAGAGCTGTCACCAAGTGTCGTTCATGCCACCGTGCCGCACACTAACCAGTAAGGAAGCAATGGCATCCTGCCGCGCCGACTTCCTCGCCGCCCATGACCGAACACAGAATGGTAGGGAAGCGGTGGCATCCCGTCGTGCCGAGTTCATCGCCGCTCGCGACCTCACACCTATGTGGGAGGAATTTGAAGCTGCCAAGTCCGAATGGGCGGTAGAGCAAGAGGCGACCAAAGCCGCATGGAGGGAGCGGAAAGTCAGAAAGCACTCAAGAAAAGAGAGGCCCGCCGCCGCAAGAAAGAAGAGGACGCACGCGTTGCTGCGGAGAGGTCGGCGGAGATCCAAGAATGGTGGGGTGTCGCCAACAAAGCCGGGAAGGAGAATGACGGCGTCTGGCCAGCATGTGAGAAGTAGTAGTACTAGTAGTTAGTGTGTGTATCTGTGTCGCCCATACGTTTGATTAATTAATTACGAGCATGTACCAGTACTACTAGTTACTACTGTAGTTTTTAGAGCAAATTACTAGTACATTAGCCTAGACTCAATGGAAAAATTCCTATCCTATGCATCAAACGGCATATCTTTCTCTATAGGAATTGAGATGCATGTCATCTCACTTCCTGTGATTTTCATATTCCTATAAAATTCCTATCCTATGAACCAAAGGAGGCCTCTTCTGGAGTAACTACTATAGCTAGCAGTACTGCTGGTACAGTAGTTTTCTTCAAGAAGCGGAATTCAACGAAATCATGATGGTTCCTTCATCCGAGCAACTTCACAGTGGGTAAGGTTGGGCCTGTGATTTGATGGATCTCCGCCGACCGGGGTGACTCTCCCTTGGAGTTCTGCAGGCATGGCAAGTGGACCAGGATGGTTGACGTCCCACATGTCATAGAGCAGAAGTATTCTTTCCGATATCGTGGAGCAAGGAAACCACGTGGTATAGTATCACTGGTGATTTATATTTATTTTTTATTTCTGATGAATGCTAGCGTTTCAACTCTTACGACGAAGGAGTGCCAAATAGACGCCACGTGCTGGATGTCCCAGACGTCAGCGAAAGGAGTGGGACATGAACAGCGTGGTAGAGCGTCTCCACTTCTGGGTAGGAGACCACACGTAGTAGTACTACTGTATTAGTGGTATGAACGATACAAAGTGCGACCCGGAGAGAAAGACACGTCTAGTTGGAAGGTCTCGGGGCATACACGTAAACAAATATAAAACCTAATATGTGCCTCCAATTAATATAGTAGTAGTAGAGTACTTAGTCACGTACTCCATAACATCACCAGGCATTGCACGTGCAACATTTAGTGG
The DNA here is from genome assembly GCF_056163025.1 of Triticum urartu. Taxonomy (NCBI): domain Eukaryota; kingdom Viridiplantae; phylum Streptophyta; class Magnoliopsida; order Poales; family Poaceae; genus Triticum; species Triticum urartu. The sequence goes on from NC_141878.1 coordinate 228,484,623, forward strand.
TAGTAAGAGACAAATGCCTATATGCCACGCATGTTCATACTATTTGTGCCTTTCTACTTCACTTACTGCGCTACATTACACATGTTCGCACGTCCACTCCTGGGTACATGTCCATCTTGTAGTTCCAGTCCCACGTGTTCTTCATATAGATCGAACAATCCTTGCATGACACGTGCACCTTGATGCTAGATGTCTCGCATGTTGGCAAAAGGATGAACAAAGCTCACGTAAAAAATAGAGTGGAAGAACATAGATTCCCGACGAACGAGAAGGAGCAAGGAACCTCGTGGTGGAGCGTCTGCACTCATAATATTTTATATTATTCAGCGATATAAAATCAACCAATCATCTCCACAGTGGACTGGAAGAGTACGAAACACGGCAGCCTAGTGTAGTTACATCATACTAGTACATGGCTAACGCATGCTATCACCATATTTCTTGGCTTCCGTGAGACACCTATCTCTAGTAATCCAGCAGCCCGTATCGCTTCTCCCTCCTCGTCTCTCTCAAAGTGCGGCAGGCTGGTGTTTTTGCCATCTATTGAGGTCAGTTAACTCAACACATGTTAGTGACATGCCAAGAGCATTCTAAAAAAATTCCTTTCACGTTCCGTTTTCAAAAAGAAAAAATCCTTTCACGTACGAATTTGACTGTATGCTTTGAGCAACTTGCATGTCCTTTACTGCTCCTGTTGGATACTCTAACTTAGCTAGAGGTTAGACTAACTCATGACTAACCCTGAACTAACTGTAGCGAAAGAGGTGTTTGGGTGACAGGGTTAGATTGACAATAAATGCACTTGATGGAGAGAGAAAAGTGATTTTTCAGTGGTCCCAATGAGAACTATCTCCAGTTTGCACCTCCTAGGTGGGATAGTTTTTTTTGGTGGGTTCGGTGCAACTTGCTCCAATTTAAACCCTCATCCTTGGATACTTTAGGGCTATTTGAGGCCCAACTAGCTCAAACTAACCGCTGACGCTCAAAAGTGACACGTTTATAAAGAGTGGCTTGAAGCTAGGCCAAGATTAATTCAAACTTAATATTGAAAGTCATCATGAAATGGCTCTTTTCGAGAAGATGAAGATGAATATGAAGATGGTCTAAAACGGAGCTTGGATGTAAAAGTTATGACAAGTTTAGAGATCCTCATGTCGACACCAGATTAAAGAATGTCTAGTAACCCAATGAATATGACTTCAAATGGAGAAAGTTTCAACAAGAAAGTTGTGTGTCTCGTCGAAAAGATTGATTTTGATATAAAGATCGTCTCAATCCGAGGTTGTATGTAAAAGTTAGAGCCCGTACAGAGAGACCCTCCAGCAGCAAAATATGACGCCCAGAACCAGACACATATGTGGGTATGTCTGAGGAGCTACGTGAGTAATTAGCTGTATTGCACGAGCGATTTGACCCTCCAGTTGACCTTTGATGAAACAACGTTCAACATGAAAGATGTTCGTCTCGTTGAAATGGTCAAGATTGCTTTTGGGCTCGTTTCCATCCGAGGTCATTTTTCACCACAAAAAGGACCCTCAAAGTACAGACAGTTTAAACCGAACAGTTTTGGAAAGTTCGGATAAAACTAGTACGAATTTGACTAGGATTTTGGACGTGAATTGATGTATTTTTCTTGTAAGGAAAGCCTAGATAAATCCTTTGCTTGTTCGGGAAGTCCAGCCGCCTCTTATATATGTTGTGGGTGACAGCCGATTGAAACAACACACAATCGCAAACACATCTACAGCTTTTTCATCTACGTCTTGTCCTTCCCTTGTTCTTGCTCCCTCATTCTTCGTCGTTCTTATTGTTGGAGAGCTGCGAATCGCGAGGCTCTAGGGGCGGCTTGGCCGACCTAGGGCAGCCCATAGCCGCCGCACTCCCCGACGGGGTCCTTCCCGGGAGTGTAGGATTTCGGGTCCTCAAAAGCTCTCGCCGGTCGACTTGCCAATCGCGCTTCTGGTGAGACTCCTTCAACGTGAGCTTCGGTGCATCACCCCCGTCGTCGAGTGTACACGTGACGTGTTCGTGTGCGAACACATTTTTTGGCGACTCCGCTGTGGGAAAAAGAGTAATCATCATCATCCATCATGGTCGATCTTCCCAAGCCATCTGAAGTGAATGCCGATAACATCATCAAGCCCAATTTTGGGGAATTATCGGCAGAACATCGCCAAGGTTTTGAGGAATACAAGAAGGCACGTGAAGAGAAGGAGATGCAGGAGTTCCTTGCTAAGTTCAAAAAGGATCGCCAAGGCAACATCACTTCAATTGAAGAAATCAAGTTTCCTCCTCTTCACAATGACCAGGTCGAACCAACTGTAAGCAAAATCTTCTCTCCTGAACAGTCAGCTGAAATTACTACTCTTATTGCTCAGAATAATGACCTTATTTACCAAGCTATCATAGACAATAATACTGCTCGAAATAATACACCTCGGTCATATCATGGTAGTGGTAGTATGTCTGCTGGTGTGGAAAACTTTAGTCCAACTTTACCTATTTCATCGGCGCCGCCCGTGCCGTTGAATTCTTATCCCAGTCAGACAAACCAACTTGTTGCTCCGCCCTTTAATCCTGCCATGAGCATACCAAGTTCAGTGAATCCAACTTCATTGCTAGGTTACGGTTCGGCAAGTCCAAGTGGATTGCTACTGAACTATGGTACAACATACACACCATCATCTCTTCCAACTAGCACTGTACCAACTATTAGAAATCATATTCACCATGCGCCACAACCACATGCAACATCACTCAATACAAGTGATATTTTGGCTAATGTGAGAGAGGAAATGTCTAGGGTGTTCCGAGAGCATTGTGGGATTGAACTACCTAAACCACGAATTTCCAGGAAACCATATCTAGAAATTTTTGATGCCGTGCCATGTCCTCCCGGATATAAAGTTCCAGATTTTGTTAAGTTTAGCAGAGAGGGAAAAAAGACTACATGGGAGCATGTTAGTCAATAATTGGCACAATTAGGTGAGGCAAGTTCACGCGACGAGTGGAAAGTACGTTATTTTCCTTTATCTTTAACCGGTACAGATTTCTCGTGGTTTTCTGCATTACCACCCGGTTCTATTACTACATGGTTTCAATTGGAGCAAAAGTTTCATGATCACTTCTATAGTGGTGAAAATGAGCTTAAACTATCCCATCTTACATCGGTTAAGCAAAAGCATGATGAATCGGTCTCCGATTATGTCAAAAGATTTAGAGATACAAAAAACTGGTACTATAGTTTGGTGATAACCGAGAGAGATTTGGTTGATCTTGTGCTTAGTGGTTTGAGAACTCACATTAGAGAAATGCTAGAAGGACATGAGTTTTTAATATCAACCAAGTCTTGCAAAGGGCTTTGGCTCAGGAAAGCCGAAGCAAAGATCTTAAAGAGGTGCATAGATATAAAACTGATCGTCCTAAGATGAATATGGTTGAGTATGATAGTGATCACTCGAACGATGAGGGTGATATTTATGTTGCTGAATTTGTTTGGCCATCTAAGGCCAAACCGTTTACTTGCAATGATTTAAAGCCGAGTCGTAAGAATCGTGATGAAGAGATGAAATTTACTTTCAACATTGCTAAGTGTGATAAAATATTCGATGCTTTGTTGCAAGCCAAGATTATTAGAATATCTCATACTTTACCGCCATTCAAAGAGCTGAAACGGCGTGCTTGTTGCAAGTATCATAATTCTTTGTCTCATGCTACTAATGAGTGTAATGTTTTTTGACGACAGATACAATTGGCCATTAATGATGGACGATTGAATTTTTCTGAGATGCAAGTTGATAAGCAGCCTTTCCCAATGAACACCATGGATTTGGAGGGGAAGAAGATGTTAATTCGGCCCAACATAGCTGAATCAGCTAATAAAAATAATATTGTCATTGGTGAGCCCAGGAAAAATAAGGAGAGCGACAAGGTCTTGGGGAGATAAGTTGTGCTTGACAAGCAACCCGGTGGAAAGGAGGTAATCAAGATCACCATCAAGAATCCTACACTCGGGGGGCAACCACAAGAGCAAGAGAACACTCATGTCAAATTTGTTAAGCCCAAGAGTCCAGAGGTTGGCAAGTGGAAGACGAATGAAGCTAAAGTGCAGCGCAAGAGAATAAAGCCAACTTTTGATATGTTGTTGTCCAAGTATGCCAATCAAGCGGCCGGTTCTAGCTCTGACCGGGCATTAAATTTGAAGCGCTCAAGGTCACCTCCTCGGGAGAATTTCAGCATCACACAAGGCCATATGGGTCATGGGTACCGGGACCATGGATGGTGCCACCCCCATGCTCCATACTACATGGGAGGCTACAATGGAGGATGGGGGCAGCCCGCAATGGCCCCTTATGCTTTTCATCCGGGTTGGGCTGAACCAAGGAGGCTGTCGGATTTTGGGTTCCGGCAGACCCTTGAGGTTCGAACACTGGGGTGCGCGCGGAGATTTCGCCTTCTACCTACCTGCACCCCTCCGCCTCGCTAAGATCTAAGCTATGGAAAGAACAGCACAAGAGACACAGGGTTTATACTGGTTCGGGCCACCGTTGTGGTGTAATACCCTACTCCAGTGTGTGGTGTGGTGGATTGCCTCTTGGGCTGATGATGATGAGCAATACAAGGAAGAACAGCCTCGCGAGGGTCTGTTCTTGGCTAGGGGGATGAACTACTAGGAGGAGTTCAGTCGCCCTTCTCTCTCTCTCTCTTCTCGATATTCTCTCTAATTTCGATCCGATCTCCGATCCCCCCTACCCCGTGGGTGGCTAGTCCTATTTATAGGCAAAGGCCCCGGGCCTCTTCCCAAATATTGAGCGGGAAGGGCGCCAACAATTGGCCATTTTGAAGGGGAACATCTGGTACACTTATCCTGACTAAAGTTGGTCCTCGCCTGCCAAAGGCTCTGGTGGTGACGCTGGCTTGGGCTCCACAATGACTTCCTCCCTGCCGTTGGACTGGTCTTGGTCTCGTTGCACTGAAACGGGTGCCTTTGCTTGATGCTCTCGCCTACGCTCGCTCCCTTTGCACCAAAGAGGAAAGGAGGACACTGCGTGGCTGGCGCCCGCCTGGCGCCTTTGGTCGTCATGGCTTGCTTCACGGGCACCTCTTGAGGTACCCCGCCTTGATCTCTCCACCTCCTCGCGAGCCAGCCTGATGAGGCCGTGCTTGAGGAAGCTCCGTGTCGTCCGCCCCGCGAGGCTTGGCCCCTCGCGAGGGTCTTGGGTCTATGTTGATGAAGATGGGCCGCACTGGGCCCCCTTTTGAGCCACGCCGCGGGCCGCAGGCAGGCAAGTCTGGGGACCCCCGTTCCCAGAACGCCGACAGTAGCCCCCGGGCCCAAGGCGCGCCCGGACATGGCCGTGTAGGGAGGCTAAAGGGCAAGAGCGAAGTGCCGTGGGCCCTAACAGCCTGCGGCCTTGGGCGCCGCGTGGCGGTTGATTGGACGTGGGCGTCTCCACTTCCCCATGGTGCCTCGGCAACTGCGCGGATTGGACAAGTCCCTGCATGCAAAGCGGGTCATGATTACCTGTGATCGTGGGGGCCGACGGTTGGCCCTCGCCGGCTATAAGTACGGATTGGCGCGCGCCCTTCTAGTTCATCCCCCCTCGCTTCTCCTTCTTCTTCATGGCCCCGTCGAGGAGGTTCTCAGCCGCAGTGAAGGGGAAGGCTCGCCAGGTTGAGTCTGCCTCTCCCCCGCCCAAGCGCGACCGAGGGCGCCCTCGCAAACATCCTGTGGCCACCACGGTAGCTCCCCGCGGCCGTGGAGACGATTTCCAGCACGGTGACGGGCGGACTGGTGCGGCCGGGGGGCGCGCTTCGGTCGCGCGTTCCCCGAGGCCTCGCTTTCGCGTTACAGAGGTGCTGCCGGAGTTCGTTGTGTGGTCGGCGGAGCCGACTAGCACCCGGCTTCAACTTCCTTGCTTCCTCCTCGGCGAGCTCCCGGCCGATGCCCCGGGCGGCCTCTGGCTTCAGGCAGACGGCTGCTGCAGCCGGGCCTCTTGGGCTTCACTGGAGGTCTCCGCAGCTGGGAGCCTGGCCTTGACCCGCGGTTGGCAGACGTTTGCCCGCTCGCGTGGCCTGAGCCATCGGTGCACCCTGCACTTCAAGTTTGACGGCGATGCCACCCTCTACATGAGGGTGTTTGGGGAAGATGGTCGCTGTGCAGGGTGCTACCCTGAGGACGAGGACTGCGTCCGGGAACCCAGCCCTGGCGATGATGGAGAGGATAGCGCTCGGGTGATTGGCGGCGCTCAGGGTTCCCCAAGCTTCACCGGTTCTTCTTCAGGCGACGACTCTTCTAGCGGTGGCCGCGGTCAGCCTCCACGCCGTCATACCTGCTTGGGAGGTGGTAGCGTGTCTGCCCGCCGTCGCGCCTTGGTGAAGCGCGAGAGGGAGTCTGCCTGAGCCCCGGAGGCAGCTCGAGTCTTCCCTGCAGGCCGGTGTGAGGCGAGCTGCGCCTGATTTGCTCTTTCTTTTCCTTTTTCCTGCGTAAAAAGACAGTAGCGTGGAACCCCGCGGGGGCGTGTTTAGGTTATTGGTGTTAATCATCGCTTTGCTTCCGTTATCGTGCCTTCCGGCTACGGGACCGCGCGTGGATAGTTCCCGGCCCCAGCTGTGGGGGGCGACCGACCTAGGCCCTGTGTTTGTGTCGCGGTGCCCGTGGGGAACGGACTGGAGGGGTGCTCCTGTAATGGACCCAGGTCGCGAAATCTTTGAACGACTAGGACAGGAACACTCGCGAGGGCGCTCGGCTGCCCCCCTCGCGAGGCGTTGCATAAGAGAAATCGAGGTAGGAAAGTGAAAAGTCGAAGAACCACAAGCCAAAGACGGCAACAACTTCAATAAAACTTCGAATGAGAATGAACAAGCCAACTGCGGGAAGCAAATGAAAAAGCTGCGTCCGGCACCTAATCTAGTCTTCGACGTCTTCTCACCAGCGCGGAGCTAAGTGCTTCCACTGGGCGTGGGAGGGAGCCCCAGTGCCTGAGGCCGGCGCTCCTGAGACTCCGGGGCGTGTACAGCCCCAACTCATTATTACGTGAGAGTGTCACGAGCGGCAAGCTTCACAGGCGTTGGCCTTCTTCACAGGCTCCGGGCCTTTCTTCGGGGAAGCAGGCTTCACGGGCATTTTCCCTCTTAACAGGCCCCGGGCCTTTTCCAAAACGCGACAGCTTCACAGGCATTCGCCTTCTTCACAGGCTCTGGGCCTTTTCCAAAACGCGACAGCTTCACAGGCATTCGCCTTCTTCACAGGTTCTGGCCTTTTCCAAAACACGACAGCTTCACAGGCATTCGCCTTCTTCACAGGCTCTGGGCCTTTTTAGGGGTAGAACCTCCGGAGGTGTTGGATGTTCCATGCGTTCTGGACCGGCACCCCCTCTGAGTTTCCAAGCACGCGGAGCCGGGCCTTGAAACATGAATAACTTTGAACGGGCCCTCCGACATGGGAGAGAGCTTGTGCAGTCCCTCCCTGGAGAGAACCCGCCTGAGCACGAGGTCTCCTACCTCAAGAGTTCTGGGGCGGATGTTGCGGCAGTGATATCGTCGCAGCGCTTGTTGGTACCTCGCCGCTCGCAGCGTGGCTTCTCGGCGACGTTCCTCCCCCAGCACGAGGTCCATCCCCCGCATGGCGTCCTGCTGCGCCTCGTCGAACGCCAGGACCCGCGCGGAGCGACATCTGACCTCGTGAGGGAGGACCGCTTCGGCTCCGTAGACCAGGAAGAACGGGGTCTCTCCAGTCGGCTTGGTCGCGGTTGTGCGGATGGACCACAACACGGACTGAAGCTCGTCGTACCAACCTCTGCCGCAGGCCTCCAGCTTCTTCTTGAACGTCCTGGTCTTGAGGCCCCTAAGGACCTCTGCGTTGGCTCGCTCGGCCTGGCCGTTGCTTTGGGGGTGCGCCACCAAAGCGTAGCATATCTGCATTCCAAGGTTAGCACAGTATGTTTTGAAGAGGTTACTGGTGAACTGCGAACCGTTGTCTGTGATGATGCGGTTCGGCACCCCGAACCGGCTCACGATGCCCCTGATGAACTTGACCGCGGAACCCGCAGGGATGGTGCGGACGGCCTCTACTTCAGCCCACTTGGTGAACTTGTCCACGGCGATGAAGAGGTAGTGGTAGCCCCCTGGCGCCCGTGGAAACGGGCCTAGGATGTCCAGCCCCCAGACTGCGAATGGCCACGAAAGGGGTATAGTCTGTAGGCCTCCTGCCGGCTGATGGATCTGCTTAGCGTGGAACTGGTAGGCCTCACAAGCTTTCACCAGTTCGACGGTGTCATTAAGTGCGGTGGGCCAATAAAACCCACTGCGGAACACCTTGCCGACGAGGGTCCGTGATGATGAATGATGTCCACAGTCTTCGCCGTGTATATCTTCCAGCAGTTTCTTTCCTTGCTCCCTGGAGATGCAGCGCAGGGATACATCGTTTGGTCGCTTCCAGTAGAGCTCTCCATCCTTGATGTAGTATGCCGTGGCCTGCCGTGCCACACGCTCCGCTCCTCCTCCTTCTTCGGCAGGGTCCCTTGTGTTAAGTAACTCCGGAGCTCCGTGATCCAGCACCCCTCCTGAGGTTCCATCGCCAGGAGCAGGCCTGCTCCTGAGGCCGGGCCACAGACCGGGGCTCCTGAGGCAGGTGGCTAGGGGAGCTCCTCCCGAGGCTGAGCCGTGTTTGACAATGACGGCTGAGGGCTTGAAGAGCCGCTCCTCGAAGACGCTAGGCTCTTGAGGTAACCGCCTGGACGCCCGTTTGGCGATATCGTCGGCCTCCTGATTGGCGCCACGGGGCACATGCTGCAACTCCAACCCCCAGAACTGCTTCTCCATCCTGCGGACCTCCGCAAGGTAGGCTTCCATGTGCTCATCTTGCGGCTCATACACCTTGTTGGAGAAATTGACAAGGAGCTGCGAATCGCCCTTGATGGTGAGGCGTTGTCGGAGTAAACAACGACGGGTAGCCTAGCCGGCTCCCCCTGGCCCTTCTGAAAAAATTACGAGCCGATCCGGCCCTCAAGAATCCAAAACGTGGGGTTGCCTTCCCCTTGCCGGCTATCTCCCAGGCCGACTATCGGAAGGCGGCCCGGCTTTAGCCCTCATGAAGAAAGCCGCGGAAGGGCCGGCTCCAAGAAGCCGGCCGCGAGAAGCCGACTCCCACAAAGCGGTCAAGATCGTACCCTCGAAGTCTACATCCACATAACAGCGATGTGGCGGGGCCTGGCTACAGTAAAGCCTTCCACCCCCGAATCCCGGAGCACGCCTGGCATAGTGCACCGTACGGGGTGGCCATGACCCGTGCGGCACGGCACTGTTGCCATGTTGACCCTGATGCCACCCACGACGGGCTGTCAGCGCGGCCCACGGGCGGTGGGCCCCTTCAGGCAGAGAGACACCCGAAGGCGGCCAGGCCTCCCCCAGTCGGCCCAAGATAGGCTGGCTCCCCACAGACGGCTTGCTTCCTCCCTCGAAGGAGACGCCCCATTAAGGAGACAAGACGAGGTGAGGCTACAGCAATCGCCCGCCGGGCGGCGGCACTGTAGCCACGCTTACCTCGGCGAAGCCCTCGTCACCAGGTTTGAGGCAACAGTAACCAGCCCCTGACAGTGGGGCCTGCCTGTCGACCAAGGAGCCGGTAGCCAGCGGGACCCACCAGCCGGTGGGCCCCAGCAGCCAGCGCAGAAGCCGGCGAGCGTAGACACAGACGGCTAGGGCCCACGCCCAGCCGGATTACCATTGTACCCCCGGGGGGTGGGCCTATATAAACCCCCCGGGGCACCCATGCAAAGGGTTGATCTAAGCTAGTTTTAGACACCACATAGAGAGGAGAAGAGAGCTAGCCGTGCCCTTCTTCTTCTTCTCGCCAAACAGCTCAAGGAGCATCTTGTAGCCACTCGTTCATCTAGTGATCATGCGGAGACCCCGTAGAGCAGCAGTAGGGGTGTTATCTTCACGGAGAGCCCTGAAGCTGGGTATGATTCGCCGGCGTGCATGTCTTCGCCTCATCCCACTTCCAGGCACCGGCGATGTCTTACTGGCTCCCACAATGATAAGCCACCCGTTGGCATATGTCGCACCTACCACCCGACATTTGGCGCCCACCGTGGGGCCAGGTGCATCGTCGTCCGGAGACCTGTTCTGGACAGGAACCCTCTTCCTCCCAGCGAGCGTAGCCAGCCCGGCACGCCCGATGGCGCTTGCCACGACGCGCTGCAAGGCGTCACCAACGTCTGCGCAGCGAGTGGCCTCGCCGATCTCCTTGACGAGACCCTCATCTCCGACGAGCCCGCCTCTGACGCGGGCACCGACCACCTCGTCAACCTCCTCGGCCTGCTCCACGTCTCTGGCGAGCCTGCTGTGGACTTGGAGTCTGTTGGCTCCACCGATCCGATGCCTGTCGACTCCGACACGGCCTCGCTCGATGCTTTCCCCACCGACGTCGCGATCTACAATGACCCGCTTCCCCGGGCCGATGGCTGCGACGGTGCCACCACCAAGGTGATGGTCATCGGCCACGGCGGCGCTTCTGGCGAGAACGCCCTCGACGCCCCGCATGCGGCGGTCCACGACTTGTCCATCCCCCTCCCGACCGATACCGACGCCGAAGCACTGGAGGCTCACTGCCTCGCCCTCCTCGCGGAGGGCGGGAAGTTGGCTTCCATGAGACGCCTCACTGAGGCCCACCAACGCGAAGCCGACCGCGCCACCTTTGGCACGCCGCCCCCAGGCGGGCCAAGCCGAGCCGGTGTTGTCAAACAGCGCGGCACTGCCCTCACCGACACGCTAGGAGTCAACTGCCCAGTCTACGCCACTCCACTCGAGAACCTGCGCGTCGCCCAGGCAGCCGTAGACGAGCTAGACGGACTGGGGGCCGAAGAACTCCCCCACATGACCAGACGCATCCAGCAACTAATCGATGCAACCGCACAGCAGCACGAAGCCGACGCCCGCAAGGAAAGCCCTCCCCCGCGCCGAGAGCACGGCGCGACATCCTGAACGCCGACTGCGGGTAAAACCCGCGCGCGACACGAGAAAGAGCCGGCTGCCAGCTGAAGCCGAACCCGGATCTCCATCGAGCGAGACGCAGAAGGCCGTCCCCGGGCCGTGGAGTGGCGGGGCAACCCGCCTCCGCCTCCGCCTCGTGGGGAGAGATATCCCACCCCACCGCCTGTCAAGCATCCGACTCTCAGCGGTCTACTAGGTCGCCGCGAAGGAGTCGGCGAGAACGACGCCCGCCATCGGGTCGACCGCCTAGCGCGATCCCTGGCGCTAGAAGAAGAAGATGATGTCGGGCCGCCTTGCTTCGGCCTCCGCATCCGCGACGAGCCTTTCCCCAGAGGGTTCTCGCTCCCAAGAGACACGCCCAAGTACAACGGCTCCGTGAAGCCGGAAGATTGGTTGATCGACTACTCCACAGCGGTTCGCATAGCAAACGGCAACAGGCGCGTTGCCGTGAAGTACGTGCCCCTCATGCTGCAAGGCACTGCGTGGACCTGGCTCAACAGCCTCAGGCCATACAGCATCAACAGCTGGCTAGACTTCATAGAAGCCTTTGTCCGCAACTTCCCCAGCACCTACAAGCGGGCAACCAAGCCCAGACAGCTCTCCTTGTGCGTACAAGGCCCCGCCGAATCCACTCGCAACTACCTCACGCGTTGGGCCGAGCTCTGCAACTCTTGCGAAGGGGTGCACGAGGTGCAAGCCATAGAATCCTTCACTGCCGGGTGCCGAGAAGGCACCCTCCTCAAGCACAAGCTCCTCTTCGACGAGCCGACTATCGTCGACGAGCTTCTGGTCATAGCGGACAAGTACGCCACCGCCGACTCCTCAATGAAGACTGAACTCCGGGTAGACGCATCCAGGAAGGTACTCAACCCGGCGCCCAAGACGCTGGCTGGGGACTCCGGCCGACGCCCGTACCAGAACGACCACAAGCGCAAGGGCCCCGTGCCACTCTCCACCAGTCGGCAGGTGGCCACAGTCGAAGACGAGCAGCCCGAAGGGCGGCCCGCACCCAAGAAGCAGAGGGGCGGCACGCCGGCTTGGCAGCCGACCTTCTCCTACGAGCAAACTCTCGACACCCCATGCAAGTTCCACAGCGGCGCGAAGCCGTCCAACCACACAACCCGGAAGTGCCACTGGCTCACCCGAATATCCAAAGGCGAAGGGCTCGCGCCGCCTCCGCCTGCTGGTCCACCGCCTCCGGCTCCGCAACTGCCGACCACTCGGCCAGCAGTCGGAGCTGTGCACGATGAGTTCCCCGACGAGCATGCCGCCTATGTCGTCTTTACAAGCCAACCCGAAGGCCGGCGCATCAGACGCCGAGAGCACCAGGAAGTCAACATGGTCGCTACCAACCCCGCCGAGCACATGCACTGGTCAGAAAAGCCTATCAGCTGGAGCCGGGCCGACCACCCGGAGGTGATGCCATCTCCCGGCAACGGACAGACGCGCCGCCAATTTCTCCCGCGTACTGATAGACGGCGGGAGTAGCATCAACATCCTGTACCGTGACACCCTGGAGAAGCTGAACGTCAAGATGAAGGAACTCATGCCTACTCAGACTGTGTTCCATGGCATTGTACCTGGCCTGTCCTGCGCCCCCATTGGCAAGATCAAGATTGATGTTCTATTTGGTGACAAGGATCATTTCCGCCGGGAAGCGATCTGGTTTGAAGTGGTGGACCTGGAGAGCCCCTACCATGCATTGCTTGGCCGTCCTGCCTTGGCCAGGTTCATGGCTGTTCCCCACTATGCTTACCTCAAGATGAAGATGCCGAGCACCAAGGGCATCATCACCATAGCTGGCGATTACAAGAAATCTTCCGAGTGCACAGCAGCCAGCAGCTGGCTGGCCGAGTCCCTTGTGATTGCCGAAGAAAAGAAGATGTTGGACCGAGTCGTGGCCATGGCCGGCAAATAGCCGGCCCTGTCCCCCGATCCCAAGGAGTGTGATGCCCAAGGATCTTTCCAGCCGGCCAAGGAGACGAAGAAGATACCTCTTGACCCCGAGCACCTAGAAAGGTTTGCCGTCATCAGGGCAAACCTAAACAGCAAATAGGAAGGCGAGCTCGCCGATTTCCTCCGTGAGAATCGGGACATCTTTGCATGGTCCCCTAAGGACATGCCGGGCGTTCCGAAGGAATTCACCGAGCACAAGCTACACGTCCGAGAAGGCGCAAAACCAGTCAAACAACCCCTCCGCCGACTGTCGGAGGAGAAAAGAAGGATTGTAGGAGAAGAGATAGCCCGGCTTTTGGCAGCCGGCTTCATTATGGAGGTTTTCTTTCCAGAGTGGCTCGCCAACCCGGTCCTCGTGCTAAAGAAGAACAACAAGTGGCGCATGTGCATAGACCACACGAGCCTCAACAAGGCCTGCCCCAAAGATCCCTTTGCCCTACCAGGGATTGATCAAGTGATAGACTCCACGGCCGGATGCGAGCTGTTGAGTTTCTTGGATGCTTACTCAGGATACCACCAGATAAAGCTAGATCCGGCTAACCGCCTGAAGAGCGCCTTCATCACGCCATTCGGAGCTTTCTGCTACCTGACTATGACATTCGGCTTAAGAAATGCCGGTGCCACTTTTCAGCGTTGCATGCAGAAGTGCCTCCTCAACTAGCTCGGCGGAAATGCCCACGTCTATGTAGACGACATTGTGGTGAAGACGGAGAAGCGCGACACCTTGCTGGAAGACCTCAAGGAAACATTTGAGAACCTGCGTCGGTTCCAGATCAAGCTCAACCCCGAGAAATGCGTGTTCGGAGTGACAGCCGGCCAGCTCCTAGGCTTCCTGGTCTCCGAACGCGGCATCGAATGCAACCCAGTAAAGATCAAGGCCATTGAGAGAATGGCTATTCCCACCAAACTTCGAGACGTCCAGAAGTTCATCGGGTGCTTGGCCTCCCTGAACCGCTTCATCAGCCGGCTCGGAGAGAAAGCTCTCCCCCTCTACCGCCTCATAAAGAAGACCACTCACTTCGAGTGGAACGACCAAGCCAACCAAGATTTTCACAAGCTAAAGAAGATGCTGGTCACGCCGCCTGTCCTAGCGGCGTTGACTGAGAAAGAGCCCATGCTCCTCTACATTGCTGCAACCAGCCGGGTGGTCAGCACCGTCATCGTAGTCCCGCGCCCAGAAGAGGGCCGAGCCCAGCCGGTCTAGAGGCCAGTGTACTATTTGAGTGAGGTGTTGTCTACCTCGAAGCAGAACTACCCGCACTACCAGAAGATGTTCTATGGCATGTACTTTGCCGCCAAGAGCACCCCATCACGGTCGTATGCACCGCCCCGCTTGCCGAGATCATAGGCAGCCGGGATGCATCCGGCCGGGTGGCGAAATGGGACATCGAGCTGGCCCCCTACACGATCTTCTACCAGCCTCGCACCGCCATCAAGTCCCAAGCATTGGCCGACTTCCTCGTCGACTGGGACGAGACCCAGTACCTGCCGCCAGCTCCCGACTCCACTCATTGGCGCATGCACTTCGACAGGTCCAAGATGCGCACCGGCTTGGGAGCCGGCGTCATCCTCACCTCTCCCAAAGGCGACAAGCTCAGATAAACACTGCAAATTCACTTTGCCGCGTCCAACAATGTGGCCGAGTACGAGGCGCTCATACACGGGCTCCGGCTTGCCAAAGAGCTCGGCATACACCGGATCCTATGTTACGGTGACTCGGACTTGGTAGTCCAGAAATCATCCGGCGACTGGGACGCCAAGGACGCAAATATGGCAAGCTACCACTTCTTCGTTCAGCAGATCAGCGGGTACTTTGAAGGATGCGAGTTCCTCCATGTACCGCGAGCCGACAACGAGCCAGCTGATACCCTGGCTCGAATAGGCTCCACTCGGCAGGTAATACCAACCGGTGTCTCTCTGCAACGCCTCCTCAAGCCGTCTATCAAGCTGTCTCCAGAGTCCGATTCCATCTTCGTGCTGCCTGACCCCGACGCAGCCGGGTCCGGCTTGAAGAACCAAGCAGGTGACCCGGGGACTTCGATAGTCGGCCCGGGGACGTCAGTAGGCGGCTCGGGGACTTCTGTAGTTACGCCCGACCCGGGGACTGCCACACTCGGCTCGGGGACTGCGATAGTCGGCCCGGGGACTGCAGCAACACAACAGGCGGCGGCCGACTCTAGCATTTCACCACCCAGCCCGTCCGCCCTGGTCGCAGTAGCCGTGTTGGCAATAGAAGAAGTCGCAGCTCCATCATGGGCCCAGTCCATCCTCAACTTCCTAATAAACCAAGATCTGCCGGCTGACGAAACAGAGGCAAGACAAGTTCAACGCCAAGCCGGAGCATACACAATCGTCAACAGAGAGCTCGTCAGGCGCAGTGTCACTGGAGTCTTCCAGCAATGCGTCGAGCAAGAGAAGGGCATTGCAATCCTCAGAGGCATCTACCAAGGAGAATGCGGCCACCATGCGGCCTCAAGATCACTCGTCGCCAAAGCTTTCCGCCATGGGTTCTTTTGGCCGACTGCTTTGGATGACGCCAAGGAGTTAGTTAAACATTGCAAAGGGTGCCAAGTCTTCAGCTCCAAGCAACACATGCCGGCTTCAGCACTCAAGACCATTCCCCTCACTTGGCCCTTCGCCGTTTGGGGACTGGACATGGTGGGCCCATTCAAGATGGCGCGCGGCGGCATGACACATCTGCTTGTCGCCGTGGACAAATTCACTAAATGGATTGAGGCAAAGCAAATCAAGAAGCTGAATTGGCCGACTGCCGTGGCATTCATCGCAGATATAACAACTCGGTATGGCGTGCCACACAGCATCATCACCGACAACGGCACGAATTTCACCAAGGGAGCATTGGCACGTTTCTGCGCGACGCAGGGCATCTGGTTGGACTTAGCGTCTGTTGCCCACCCGCAGTCAAACGGCCAAGTCGAGCGAGCCAATGGCCTCATCCTCTCCGGCATCGAGCCCCGACTGGTCGTACCACTGGAACGTTCGGCTGGCTGTTGGCTCGATGAGCTGCCGGCCGTTCTCTGGAGTCTGCGCACTACCCCAAACAAGTCAACCGGCTTCACTCCTTTCTTCCTCGTGTATGGTGCCGAGGCAGTCATCCCAACTGACATCGAGTTCGACTCGCCTCGGGTAACCATGTACACGGAGGCGGAGGCCAAGGAAGCATGAGAAGACGGCGTCGACCTGCTGGAAGAAGGCCGGCTGTTAGCCCTCAGCCGGTCCGCTATCTACCAGCAAGGCTTGCACCGCTACCACAGCCGGAAGGTCAGACCAAGATCTTTCCAAGAGGGCGACCTCGTGCTCCGGCTGATCCAGCGAACAGCCGGCCAGCACAAGCTCTCGGCCCCTTGGGAAGGCCCCTTTGTCATCAGCAGAGCGCTGGGAAATGACTCCTACTACCTGATCGACGCACAGAAGCTGAAGGTACGAAAGAGAGACGACTCCGCAAGGAGTCGGAACGACCTTGGAACGCCAACCTCCTCCGAAGATTTTACAATTGAAATGCAGTATGTATCACGCTAACTTTTGTACTAAGTACGAGACAATAGGCCCCCCAAGGAGAGCTCGGGGACTGCCATCTTTTATCTATGAATGAAGAGTATCATGCTTATGATCATGTCATTACATTCACTTTTTTCGTC
Source organism: Triticum urartu (assembly GCF_056163025.1). NCBI lineage: Eukaryota > Viridiplantae > Streptophyta > Magnoliopsida > Poales > Poaceae > Triticum > Triticum urartu. The sequence goes on from NC_141878.1 coordinate 228,501,233, forward strand.
CAGCACCGGGTTCGACTAGTCGGCCCGGGGACTGGCCGCCTTGAGTTATATTAGAAGTCCTACCCGCGGTCAGACAAGTAGTGTGCCGGCACCCAAGCCTTCTCTTGCCAAAAGTCACAGTTCGAAGAACCGGCTGTCCGGCTGGCAAGAGTTAAAGGCAGGAAAGGATGCCCACACGAAAAACGGCTAGGGACTAACGGACTAATATAACAAAAGCCGGTTTTTCTCCCACCACCAACCGACTACCAGAGTAGCCGGTCGGCCGGCTTCCATTCACCTTGCTTCAATCTAAGAAAGCTCGAGTACTTGCCTTCCCCAAAAAAAATATAGCCAAGTTCTTCCCTAGCCACAGGCTGCAGAGCAGCTGCCGGTTGGGAAGGCAGCAGCCAGGGGAAGGCGGCAAAGGAAACAGCCTAAGGATAAAAAGCATACGCAAATGGAAGCCAAACACACACACGATCATATTTACACAAAAGACCTTCGAAAGGCCAGCATTCAACATAGTTTGAATACACCCCCAGTGGGTGGAACTGCGCAAGTTTAATAAAAATTGTTCAAAGAGTAAGAAGCAGGAAAAGCAAGGACGGCAGATTAAGCCAAGGGAACGACTGGCGAGTCGGGCAGGTCGGTAGAGACTGCAGTGCTGGCTGGAGGAGTGGCCGGCTGGCGAGCCTCGGCATGATCACCACCTCCCGCAGAGGGCGCGCTAGCACGCGCCTCGTTGCTGGAGGCACGGTCAAGCTGAGGCTGGCTGGCCGCTTCACCGGCCGGCTCGACATCTTCGCCTTCCTCTCCTTCGTCGTCTTCACCTTCATCGCTGGAACCGATCTCCTCCGCCGAGTCCTCACCCTCTGCCGGGTCCAGCCCAAACCATTCCTCCGGCTAGGCAACGCCGTCGTCATTTATCTCAGGAGCAAAGGCGCTGATGTTAGTGCACTCGGCGATTGTCGAGGCACACTGAGCGATAGCCGGCCGCACCTCCTCCATCTCCTCGCCGGCTTCCAGCCGCCAGGTGCACAGCTGGTCCAGGTTCAGCCCGGGATACCAGGCTCGGATGAACTCCAGCGCCCGCCTAGCTCCAAGCCGGGCTGCCGATGCCTTCCAGGCCTCGAAGCGGCCAACCTCAACCTCCAGCCAGTCGGCAGTCCGACTCGGGGTGCGGGGAATCGCTTCGCCTGGCCAGAGGGTGGCCAACACCTGCGCCCTGGCGCGCTGGAGGCGGTGGAGCATGCGGTGAGCCAGCTGCAGCCGGGCTTGGACCGCCAAGAGTTGCTCCTCAAGCGTCCGGCTCGCGTCCGGCGCGATTTCAGCCCCCGCCTCCCGGCGCGCCTCGTGGTGGGCCTCGATGGTCTAGGTGGCAATGACGGAGTAGCCGGGGAAGTAGTCTGCACAAAGAACAAAAAGCAGCACAAGTCAGAACACAAATCAGGGGGCAAGGGGCAAGTAAGGAGTGAGGAAGGTGGCTTACCATCGATCAGATCCTCCACCCGGCCGTAGCCCTCGCTCAGCGCTTGTTTTGCCTCAGCCCAACCCGCCGCTTCGGTATCGAACTCAGCTTTGAGGGCGTCCTCGCTGTCCTGTGCCTTCTTCGGGGCCGCCTTGTGGCTCTCCTCCTGGTCGGCCAACTTCTTGGCCAGGCGGTCACGCTCCAGGACTAAGGTGTTGCACTCGGCTTCCTTAGCGTGAAGGGTGGTCTGGGCCCCGCTGAGCTGCTCCCTCAAGTCGGCATTGGCTCCTGCAAGCATGAAGACAAAGGAAAAATCAATAAGGAAGAAGTCGTCAGGGAAGATCTGACCCGACTGCTCAGCAGTCGGCCTGAATCTCGGGGACTACACCCAGTGGGTGCGCTGACGCGCCCCCAAGGAGATGAACGAGACAAAGCATGCACTCCGGCTGTTGGTCAGGTCCTTGGTTTTCTGGCCCAGCTCCTGAGCCTGGGAGTTGAAGGCAGCAGCGCGGAGGTTATGGTATTCCTGGAAGATCAGACAGAATGCAAGAATAAGATAGCTGTCAGGACCTAGTAAGTTCCAAGCCGCTTGCTCAGCAGCCGACTCGGAACTCGGGGACCACACCCAGTGGGTGCACTGACACGCCCCCACGGAAGAAATCAAAAAAGCAAAACAACCAAGGCCAGAAGGCTCACCCGGATGATGGCCCGCGTCGTGAGGAACTCTTGGGTATATCGTTGCAGCGAAGTGGCCTGGGCTTGAAGCCGGTTCCGAACCTCTTGGGCCGCTGTGTTCAGCTCGGCCGTCCCCCCGCTGGGCGTCCACTCGGACGTGCTGGCGCTGGCCGCCTCCAGGGCCTCCGCCGTTCGGCTGGCGCCCGCAGCTCTGCGCGGCTCCGGCACGGAGGTAGCTCCCCCTGCGCGCCGGCAAAATGCCGGCTACACCTCGAGGCCGGCCTCTGCCTCCGGCTCGCCCCCGGCCGGCTGCTCTAGCGCCGCGGTTGGTTGGCCGCTTTGGCCCGCTCCAGTCGGCGCCGTCTGCGGCGCCTCCTCCACGAAGACCACGTGGTCCTCCCTCTTCTCCATCACCGGTGGGTCTCGGTCGACCTCCTCCGACGGGGGCATGGGGATGTCGGGGGCCATGGCGCGGAGGGGAACGACGAGCTGCGGAGGCTGGTTGCGCGAGGCCTCCGCCTCCTTCTCCGCGGCCGCCGCCTCCGCCCGGGCCTTGGCCGCCACGTCGGCCTGCTCCTTCGCCGCCTGGGCGGTCCTTCGCTCCGCTGCCTCCCGCTCCTCCCGCGCCTCCCGTGCGTTCCACTCCGTGGCCTCCATGAGGTCGGCGCGGGGATCCACGCGGTGGGAGCCTGAGGACCCTCTAGTCGGCCCGACTACGGAGTCGCCAGGACCTCGCTCGAGGGAAAGCAGTGCCCTGCCCGGCGAGCAAAGAAAAGTTTAGAGGAGCCTCAATTGAAGAGGACAACAAAAAATACAAGACGTTTGACGCTTACGCCGAGATCGCCTGCGGCTGTTTCACCGCCTTGCGGAAGCGGGCCGCCTTCACAGCCGCCTCATCCTGCTTGGTCACCACCGTGGAACCCTTGGATTTTTTCGGCCGGCTGCCGAAGTAGGTCGACGCGGCCCGGCGTTTTCTGCGCGCCGCCACAGGCAGCCGGCGCGGCAGACGGGCCCGCGCCTTGATGATCAAGCGCCGGCTGGCGGTGCGGAACGACTTTGACCTCGTCATCGTCCGCCCAGTCCTCGAGGCCGACACCGAGTCCCGCGCCGCCTGCCTCGTCGCCTTCCCCCACGACGGCATCTTCCATGGCGGCCGCTCCCAGGTCTGGATCATCGACGTTGTCCGCCATGAGGTCGGGGAGGAGCTGGCGCTCTACCCCTGCGGCCCCGGCCGTCAGCGAAAGAAGAGGGTTCTGCTGAGGACAAACCAATTGATCAGTAGTCGGCCATCATGAGGTCGGCTACAAAAAGGAAGAGAAGAAGAAAAACTTACAGCAGGCGGAGGGTTGGCGAGAGAATACGGCCCCTTGCCGTATCGCCAATACTCGGCAAGCTTGCAGTTGGAGATGTAGTTCACCATGTAAGACACCTCGACATGAGGCATCTCCCTGGTGCTCAGCCGACACGGGTCGAAGCGGCCGCTCATCTGACAAATCATGTGAGGCCGGCCTTGGAGTGGAAGTACTCGGCGCTCCACGAAGGCGGCCACCAGGTCGGCTCCGGTCAGGCCCTCCGACTGGATCATCACCTGGAGCCGGGCGACGGCTGCGTTCCCGACCTGAGACAACGACCTGGCCCGGTAGCTCCACGAGGGTTGCCTCCCAGCCGGCGGGCCGGCTACGTAAGCCGGCAGGTTGACGAAGTCGCCTTGCTGGGCGACGTTCTTCACGTAAAAATAGGACTTCTGCCAGAGCTTCACCGACTGGATCAGCGGGATGGGTGGTAACAATTTGTTCTCGCCCGTCCGCCTCATGGCAATGAAGGCTCCGCAGGGGGCGGGCACGCCCGCGACAACGGTGCCGAGCTTGCACTGGAAGAATTCTCCCCAGAGCTTGAGAGTGGGGAGAACCCACGAAAGCCCTCGCACAGGGTGACGAAAGCCGACAGCAGCATCACCGCATTGGGTGTGAGGTGATGCGGCTGGAGGTGGTAAAACTCAAGAAAAGCGCGAAGGAATCCGCTCGCCGGGAGGCCGAAGCCGCGCAGGCAGTGCGAGCGGAAGATTACCCGCTCGCCCTCCTCCGGTGCCGGCGAAATCTCCCTCGCTGGCGCACGACGAAGCCGCACGTAGTTCTTGCCCGGCAGACGCCGCGTCCAGCGGAGGAACTCAACGTGGTCCTCGTGGACGTTGGAGCCGTCCAACGAGCTCGACAAGGCCATGGGAGCGACGCGGCGAGGAACAAGGCGATGCGACGGCGGAGACGCACACGACCCCGCTACGGCGGGACCGAAGGAACCGAGAGGTCCGACGGCAGAGCGGCGAGGCAATGGGTTGTTGCGGCGGCGGAAGGAAGGTGAGAAAGGGTGGAGCGAGGGAGAGCGTGCGACCCTCTGCCGCTCCCTCTCCTCCCCCTACTTACAGACCCGCGTGGCGGAGCCGAGGAGGCGTGGTGTGGGGGAACGTGGGATCAACTGCGCCCACTCCCCCATGTCCCGCGATTATTGCACCCTGATGACGAAATGAAACCGCCGCGGGAAGGCGAGCGGTCCGTTGTGGGCCACAGAAGATCCGTTCTTGGGCCGAGGCCCAGAAGTGGCGGGCCCGGGCCTGCGGCGGCGTCCCATCGCATGCGTGCATTGGCAGGCTTTCCTTGCCACGTGGCCCGCGGGGTGGCGCGCGGTCAGCTTGCAGGCCGACCCACGTTCCCTCCTACAAGATGCAGAGCTTTCCGTAGACGGCGCGCATAAGCAAAGCCGGCTCCTCAGGATAGGAAGCTGACCAAGCTTCTCGTCCCTTTGTCAGCCTCGAACCTCGTCAGCTTCGCGGACTACTGTCGGAGTAAATGACCACGGGTAGCCTAGCCGGCTCCCCCTGGCCCTTCTGAAAAAATTACGAGCCGATCCGGCCCTCAAGAATCCAAGACGTGGGGCCGTCTTCCCCTTGCCGGTTGTCTCCCAGGCCGACTATCGGAAGGCGGCCCGGCTTTAGCCCTCATGAAGAAAGCCGCGGAGGGCCGGCTCCAAGAAGCCGGCCGCGAGAAGCCGACTCCCACAAAGCCGTCAAGATCGTACCCTCAAAGTCTGCATCCACATAACGGCGATGTGGAGGGGCGTGGCTACAGTAAAGCCTGCCACCCCCGAATCCCGGAGCACGCCTGGCACAGTGCGCCGTACGGGGTGGCCATGACCCGTCCAGCGCGGCACTATTGCCATGTTGACCCTGATGCCACCCACGACGGGCTGTCAGCGCGGCCCACGGGCGGTGGGCCCCTTTAGGCAGAGAGACACCCGAAGGCGGCCAGGCCTCCCCCATTCGGCCCAAGACATGGCCGGCTCCCCACAGCCGGCTTGCTTCCTCCCTCGAAGGAGACGCCCCATTAAGGAGACAAGACGAGGTGAGGCTACAGCGATCGCCCGCCGGGCGGCGGCACTGTAGCCACGCTTACCTCGGCGAAGCCCTCGTCACCAGGATTGAGGCAACAGTAACCAGCCACCGACAAGGCCCCTGACAGTGGGGCCTGCCTGTCGACCAAGGAGCCGACAGCCGGCGGGACCCACCAGCCGGCGGGCCCCAGCAGCCGGCGCAGAAGCCGGCGAGCGTAGACACAGACGGCTAGGGCCCACGCCCAGCCGGATTACCATTGTACCCCCGGGGGGTGGGCCTATATAAACCCCCCTGGGCACCCATGCAAAGGGTTGATCTAAGCTAGTTTTAGACACCACATAGAGAGGAGAAGAGAGCTAGCCGTGCCCTTCTTCTTCTTCTTCTTCTCGCCAAACAGCTCAAGGAGCATCTTGTAGCCACTCGTTCATCTAGTGATCATGCGGAGACCCCGCAGAGCAGGAGTAGGGGTGTTATCTCCACGGAGAGCCCTGAAGCTGGGTAAGATTCATCGGCGTGCATGTCTTCGCCTCATCCCGCTTCCAGGCACCGGCGACATCTTACTGGCTCCCACAATGATAAGCCACCCGTTGGCATATGTCGCACCTACCACCCGACAGGCGTTTCACCCCCAGGGCAGCTGCGGCCTTCAAGCCCGCTATTAAACCTTCATAATCCGCTATGTTGTTGGAGACCTTTTCACCTTGCTGGAAACAGAGCTGTACAGCGTAGTAGAACTTGTCCTGAGTGGGCGATATAAGCACCGCCCCAGCCCTAGCGCCATGCCTGGAGAACGCCCCATCGAAGTACATGACCCAGCCTTCTGGTGCCTCGCTTCCCGAGGAGAGGGACCGATCCTCGTCGGCCTTGAGGCCTGGTGCCTCCGTCCATTCTGCCACAAAATCCGCTAATGCTGCTCCCTTGATGACTCTGGTCGTGCTGAATTCGAGCTGAAACGCTTGCAGTTCTATGTTCCACTCAGCGACCCTTCCAGCTGAGTTAGGGCTCCTGAGCACTCTCTCCAGGGGGTATGACGAGACGACCTTGATGGGGTGACCCTGAAAATAGTGCCGCAGCTTGTGCGAGGCCACCAATAGTGCGAGGAGGAGCTTCTGAGGCATGGGGTACCGTGCCCTCGCGTCCCGCAACACCGTGCTGACGAAGTACACTGGGTGCTCAACGAGGTTGGGTGTGTCAGTGCTGGTGGCGCCCTCCAGAGACCATGGTGCCTCCTGAGGTGATGAGCCTCCTGAGGCTGGCCACCTGGGAGAGGGGCCTCTTTCACCTCCGGTGCACTCCTCTGCGGCGGCTGATCCTCCTCAGCCGCGGTGGCGGTTTCTGTGGGGCTTCCTTGTTCCTGTTTTGCCTTGTCCCGGGCTGTTGCTGTGGTTTTGATTCGACGCTCCTCCCTAACCGCCACCAGGGCTGCGCTGGCGGAGTAGGGAGTGGCGGCGAGGTAAAGCACCAGGGGCTCTTGAGGGCGCGGAGCCACCATGACCGGAGGGCTGGTCAGGTATCTCTTGAGATCCTGGAACGCCTTGTCGGCCTCTTCAGTCCATTCAAAGGGCCCCTTTTTCTTCATTAGCTGGAAGAAGGGCAGCGCTCGCTCCCCCAACTTGGAGATGAAGCGCCCTAGCGCGGTCACGCGTCCAGTGAGCTTCTGCATTTCTCTGAGGGTCTTTGGCGGCCTCATGTCCTCAACCGCCTTGACCTTTTCCGGGTTAGCCTCGATGCCTCGGTGGGACACGAGGAAACCCAAGAGCTTGCCCGAGGGGACTCCGAACACACACTTCTCTGGGTTGAGCCGCAGGTTCACTGCGTTGAGGCTCGCGAAGGTTTCCTCCAGGTCTTGTATCAGGGTCCTGGCCTCCCGAGACTTCACCACAATGTCATAGACGTAAGCCTCAACATTCTTCCCGAGCTGCTGGCCCAAGGTGATGTGCATCAGCCGCTGAAAGGTCGCCCCTGCGTTACGCAGCCCGAATGGCATGCATGTGTAGCAGTACACCCCACACGGAGTTAGGAAGGCTGTCTTTTCGACGTCTTCTACCGTCATCTTGATCTGGTGATACCCAGAGAACGCATCCAAGAAGCATAGCAGGTCGCATTCTGCGGTGGAATCAACGATCTGGTCGATGCGGGGGAGCGGGAATGGATCTTGCGGGCATGCCTTGTTGAGGTTGGTGAAGTCGACACACATGCGCTCCTTCCCACCCTTCTTTGGCACAACGACAGGGTTGGCCAACCAATCCGGGTATCGGACCTCGCGAATGACCCCAGTGGCTTCTAGTTTGCGGGTCTCTTGGACGATGAAGGCCTGCTTTTCTGTGGACTGCCGCCTTGCCTTCTGCTTCACAGGGCGCACGTTGGGGCACACGTTGAGGTGATGCTCGATTACGTTCCTAGGGATCCCCGCCAACTGGTCAGGCTCCCAAGCGAATACCTTCTTGTTTGCGCGCAAGAACCTGACCAGGGCCTCCTCCTACTCGGGCTCGAGGTTGGCGCCTATGGTGAAAGTGGCGTTGTTGGACCCATCCTCATCGATGGGTATCTGCTTGGTTTCTGCCTTGTCTTGGGTGAACAACTGTTTCTTCTTGGCGGGTGCAGCCCCCTTGGGCTTGGGGGTCTCCGAGTCGGCGGGCTGTGCCGACGCTGCCATCTTGAAGGCGAGCTTGAGCACTCGCAGCGCGTCTCCGGTGTCCCCGTGCACGGTGAGGACACCGCTGCTCCAGGGCATCTTCATGAGGTTGTACGCCGGGTGCGTCGCGGCCATGAACTGGGCCAGCGCTGGGTAGCCAAGGATGGCGTTGTAGGGGAGGCCGATGGGGGTGATGTCGAAGTCGACCAGCTCCATGCGGAAGTTGTTGTAGGTGCCGAAGGTTACTGGGAGCCGGATCTCTCCCAAGGAGCTGGATGATCCGCCCCCAACGCCTGAGAAGTGCCGGCTGGGTTGCAGCCATTCCAGGGGTATGTAGAGGAGGTTGAAGGCCTCAACCGAGAGCACGCTGAGGCCCGCACCGCCATCGATGAGAGTTCTGGTGATGGCCACCAGGCAGATGGTGGGGGTGCACAGCATGGGGAGCGCACCCGAGCAGGCCGAATTGGAGGGGTGGTCCTCCAAGCTGAAGGTCAGGCCGGTCTTGGGCGCCGCCCGGTCCAGGAGAGCCCCCTGCCGCGTGGAATCGGCGTTGACCCGGCGGATGAACGGCTTGACGTGGTGACTTGTAGGCGGTGCCTGCGAGCCGCCCAGGAGGGCCACGACGACCGGGAGTGTTGGTGTAGCGTGGTGGGCGGCGCAGGAGAGCCCCCTGCAGCGCGGACGAGCTCGGCGACGCGGTCGAGCCATTCTTCGTAGACGTCTTCGATGGGACGGTAGCGTAGGAGCTCGTTTGCCGCGATGAGTGCAGCTCGAGCCTCCATGGGTGCGCGGAGCGCGCGGGACGAAGAACCAGCTGGGGTGAGCGAGGGAGTAGCGGTGCGGCCGTCTTGCCGCACGGACGGATGCTGAGACGACGCTTGCTGCTCGTCCCCCGCTGGGCCGGTGGCGGCGTTGACGGCAGGTGACGGGGAATGGCGAGGACGCCCGCCGACAGGAGCCGCCTGGGCGACGCGGGAAGCGAGAGCGGCCCGGCGCTCGGCGCGGGCCCGACGAGCGTCAGACATGTACGCAATGGTCAGAGGAGAATAGGGTGGTGGAAGACGAATTCCGGCGCACCCCTACCTGGCGCGCCAAATGTCGGATTTCGGGTTCCGGCAGACCCTTGAGGTTTGAACACTGGGGTGCGTGCGGAGATTTCGCCTTCTACCTACCTGCACCCCTCCTCCTCGCTAAGATCTAAGCGATGGAAAGAACAACACAAGAGACACAGGGTTTATACTGGTTCGGGCCACCGTTGTGGTGTAATAACCTACTCCAGTGTGTGGTGTGGTGGATTGCCTCTTGGGCTGATGATGATGAGCAATACAAGGAAGAACAGCCTCAGGAGGGTCTGTTCTTGGCTGGGGGGTGAACTGCTAGGAGGAGTTCAGTCGCCCTTCTCTCTCTCTCTCTCTCTCTCTCTCTCTCTCTCTTCTTGATTCTCTCTCTGATTTCGATCCGATCTCCGATCCCGCCTACCCTGTGGGTGGCTAGTCCTATTTATAGGCAAAGGCCCTGGGCCTCTTCCCAAATATTGAGCGGGAAGGGCGCCAACAATTGGCCATTTTGAAGGGGAACATCTGGTACACTTATCCTGACTAAAGTTGGTCCTCGCCTGCCAAAGGCTCTGGTGGTGACGCTGGCTTGGGCTCCACAATGACTTCCTCCCTGCCGTTGGACTGGTCTTGGTCTTGTTGCACCGAAACGGGTGCCTTTGCTTGATGCTCTCGCTTGCGCTCGCTCCCTTTGCACCAAAGAGGAAAGGAGGACACTGCGCGGCTAGCGCCCGCCTGGCGCCTTTGGTCGTCATGGCTTGCGTCACGGGTACCTCGTGAGGTACCCCGCCTTGATCTCTCCGCCTCCTCGCGAGCCAGCCTGATGAGGCAATGCCTGAGGAAGCTCCGTGTCGTCCACCCCGCGAGGCTTGGCCCCTCGCGAGGGTCTTGGGTCTGTGTTGATGAAGATGGGCCGCGCTGGGGCCCCTTTTGTGCCACATCGCGGGCCGCAAGCAGGCAAGTCTGGGGACCCCCGTTGCCAGAACACCGACAAAGGCCCGTTCATGAGATGCTTTTTTATCCCACACGAGGCCGTTTGATTAATGGTGTCAATCATCCAATGCAAGATAATCATGGAAGGGTTGGCAAGAGAGTGTGGCGTGCTAAATCACCAAGTCCTGAAATTTCAGAGCCTGGCAAGCAAAAGGAGAAGAATACTAGTGCTGAAACTATTATGATAGGCACTAAAGAATTAACAATCAAAGAGCCGATTATTGGTGATAATCCGGCTGATTCTAATAAAGATGTGGCTGCTGTCTAGCAGGGTCCCATGGCTAATGATCATAAAGCTAGCACAAGCAAGGCCAAGTCGAGGGATCCAAAATATACTCAGCCTAAGTTGTGTCCTTCCGGTCTAACCAAGGCGCAAAACCGGAGATTGCGGCGCATGAGGAGTCATGAGAAGGAGGAACAAGAAGCAGAAAAGCTAAGGGATAAATTTCACAATGAAAGCCATCCCATGGTACCCCCAAAACAAGTGTGGAGGCCAAAGCAAAAGGAAAACATAGCAGCTTCTGCATTGATCATAGCAACACCTACACCACCAACGGAGGACGATGCGGCTACTATTACATCGTCCACTTTGCCTACTACTTCCTCTTCCCTTGAAGATATTTCGGAGTCAGTCGACATGCTTGCGGAAGAAGATGAAATGCTTGATTATGAGTCTACACCGGTTCATGAAGGTATGGATATTAATATGGTGTATTACTTACCCGCTGAATTTCGTGCTATAGATGAAGAAGGGGAAGTAGCTTAGCTAGATTTTGGTCCTAAAAATGCTATATTCGAGAAGCCAAAAGAACCGGTGACGCACTTGAAGCCATTATTCATTAAAGTTCATATTAATGGATCGCTGGTTGCTAGAATGCTTGTCGATGGTGGTGCTGTGGTTAATCTTATGCCATATTCGGTTTTCAAAAATTTGGGGCTGTGTGGTGAAGAGTTAATAAAGAACAACATGGTGCTTAATGGATTTGAAGGCAAAGAGACAACTGAAGCCAAAGGTGTAATGTATGTGGAGCTTACGGTGGGAAGCAAAACTTTGGCTACCGCCTTCTTTGTTGCCGAGGTGCAAGGTAACTACAATGTGATATTAGGCCGCGATTGGGTTCATGCAAACCAATGTGTGCCATCTACTATGCACCAGTTTTTAATTCAATGGGTTGATGATGAAGTAGAAGTCATTCATGTGGATAATTCGGCTTGTGTTGCTTTGGCCGATGCATCGGTGGATTGGCAACATCCCAATGGTACTTGCCTGACGGGGCGTGACTTACCAGAATATGATTTTCTTAGCGCCACGAAAAGTGGTTTTGCGCCCGTTTCTTTAAAGCCGGTTGGTGGTAATCAGCTCCAAGGTATGATGTATTTAAATGGATACTAACTCAGAATGGTTACAGAAATGTCTTGTAGAATATTGGTCCGATGAGAACGATATGTATGAGTCCATAAAAGAGTTAGATGATATGGATAAACTAGTACAAGGTTTTACATCGGCCGATCCATTAGAAGAGATAGATATAGGAGATGGTTTAATTCCTAGGCCGACATTTGTAAACGAAAATTTAAGAGCCGATCATAAGGCTAAGTTGATCGAGTTATTAAAAGAATATGTTTGTTTCTTTGCATGGGAATATCATGAGATGCCAGGTTTAAGCCGAGAGCTAGTGGAGCATCGGTTACCTATAAAGGCAGTTTTAGGCCATATAAGAAATCGACCAGAAAGTTTAATCCAAAAACGTATGACCGGATTAAGGAAGAGATCAGTCGTTTGCTTAAAGCTAATTTTATTAGACCTTGCAGGTATGCCGAGTGGATTTCTAACATTGTACCAGTAGAGAAGAAAGGCTCCGGCAAGTTGAGGGTGTGCATTGATTTTAGAGATTTGAATAAAGCTACACCTAAAGATGAGTATCCTATGCCAATAGCCGATATGCTTATTAATGATGCTTCTGGACATAAGGTCACTAGCTTTGTTGATGGTAATGCGGGGTATAATCAGATTTTTATGGCCGAAGAGGACATGTCCAAAACGGCTTTTTGATGTCCCGGTTTCCTTGGTTTATTTGAGTGGACAGTGATGACCGTTGGATTAAAAAATGCCGGTGCCACGTATCAAAGGGCTATGAATTTAGTTTTTCATGATTTACTTGGTGTTATACTTGAGGTTTATATTGATGATATTGTTGTCAAATCGGATGCTTTTGAATCTCATCTAGCCAATTTGCGCTTAGCTTTTGAAAGAATGAAGAAATATGGGCTAAAAATGAATCCTTTGAAGTGTGCCTTTGGTGTATCGACTGGGAAGTTTCTGGGTTTCATTATTCATGAAGATGGTGTGGAAATTGATCCCAAAAAGATAGAAGCTATACAAAAAGTAGAGGCTCCAACATGCAAGAGAGATATGCAAAAATTCCTTGGCAAGGCCAATTATTTGATGAGGTTCATAGCCAATCTATCAGGGAAGGTTGATGCATTTACTCCTATCCTTCGGTTAAAGAATGATGTTGATTTTACTTGGGGGGAAAAATAGCAAGAGGCATTTGATATAATTAAGAAATATTTGTGCACTCCTCCAGTTATGAAAGCGCCCAGGCACAGGGAGCCATTTAGACTTTACATTGCAGCGAAGAAGGTGTTATTGGTGTTGTTTTAACTCAAGAGACCGAAGGGAAGGAGCATGTTATTACTTATTTAAATTGACGCTTATTGGACGCCGAGACAAGGTATACATTTATTGAGAAAATATGCTTATGCTTATATTATGCTTGTACAAAATTGAAACATTACCTAGTGCCTAGTACTTGCATTGTAGCTTGTCAAACCGATGTCATCAAGTACATGTTGCATAGGCCAATTCTTAGTGGTAGAATTGGCAAGTGGGCTTATGCTTTAATTGAATATGATTTGGCTTATGAATCTCTAAAATGCATGAAAGGCCAAATCATTGCTAAGTTTATTGTTGAGCATCGGATTGATGACAAGCATGATATTGATATAAACCTTGTCTCGTTAGTACCATGGAGATTATATTTTGACGGTTCGGTTTGTAGCAATGGCCAAGGTGTTGGTATTGTTTATATATCTCCTCATGGTGCTATTTTTGAAGCCTCGTGCTGCTTAGAATATTTTTTGCACAAATAATCAAGCTGAATATGAAACATTGTTATTCGGCTTAGAGATGTTGCTTGCCATAGGTGCTACACATATTGAGGCTTTTGGTGATTCGTTATAAGTAGTGCAGCAAATATCCAAAGTTTTTCAATGTTTTGACGAATCACTTAATGTTTATCTTGATAAGTGTCTAGATATAATTTCTACTTTGGATTATTTTAGCATTGTTCATATATCTAGACATGACAACTGGAAATCAAATGGGTTGGCACAACAAGCATCCGGCTATCATGTGGACCATGGCATGTTTCATATTTCTCAAAGGCCGATGTCTAGTCTTGCCAACAAAGGGGAGGCCGAACCGGAGCCCACCATTTCGGCCACTAATGAAATATTCAATGCAGGAGAAAATCAAGACTGGAGGAAACCCATTGTTGATTATTTGCATGATCCTAGTAGAAGGGTGGACAGGGTTGTTCGGCGTATGGCTTTTAAATACACAATGAGAGATGATGGTCTCTATCGCCGAACGGTTGATGATGTTCTTCTAAAGTGCTTGGACGAGGACCAAGCGAGAGTTGCTATGGGGGAGGTCCATGAAGGTATTTGTGGCACTCATCAGTCGGCTCCCAAGATGAAATGGTTGCTACGACGTGCTGGATTTTATTGGCCGACTATGATTAATGATTGCTTCAGATATTACAAAGGGTGTGAAGCTTGTCAAAAATTTGGTGATATTCAGTTGGCTCCTACTGCTATGTTACATACCATTATCAAGCCATGGCCTTTCAGAGGATGGGGTTTGGACTTTATTGGACAAATTCATCTGTCTTCCTCAAAGGGGCATCAGCTCGTATTGGTGGCAACCGATTATTTCACTAAATGGTCTGAAGCATTAACTCTCAAGAACATGACACATGTGGAGGTAATTAAATTCATAACCGAGCACATTATTCATAGATTCGACATTCCTCAAACGTTGACTACAGATCAAGGCTCATCTTTTATGTCACACCAAGTCAGAGAATTTGCCGAATCTTATAACATAAAGTTGCTCAATTCCTCTCCATATTATGCCCAAGCCAATGGACAGGCTAAGTCTAGCAATAAAATTTTAATCAAACTCATCAAGAAGAAGATTGAGGATAATCCAAGGAGATGGCATGAGCTGCTGTCCGAAGCTTTGTGGGTGCACAGAATCTCAAGGCATGGTGCTACAAAGGTAAATCCATATGAGCTCGTATATGGTCAAGAGGCTGTTTTACCAGTGGAAGTGAATTTGAATGCTTTGAGAATAGCCTAACAGAAAGATTTATCGGCGGTGGACTTTTATGACTTGATGATGGACAATATTGATGAAGTTGCTGATAAATGTTTGGCTGCTCTGGAGGCCATAGAGAGAGATAAGTTGAGGGTGGCAAGAGCTTACAATAAAAATTTCAAGTTGAAGACTTTTCAAGTTGGCGATCTCGTGTGGAAAGTGATTCTACCAATTGGTTCGAAAGACAGAAAATTTGGGAAGTGGTTTCCAAGTTGGGAAGGTCCTTTTAGGAGTACAAGAGTAGTTCCTGGAAATTCATATTTGGTGGAATCCATACAAGGGGCATTGTTACCTCGAGCTCTCAATCAAAAATATTTAAAGAAGTACCACCCAAGTGTGGCAAGAAGCCTAGATAGGCAACGGTCTATAAATAACTATCGCCCTTAGCATAAACATGGCCGATATATACCTATCTCCCTAAGAACATATAAATGGCTGATGGAGTGTTGACATCGTCCTTAGAACAAACTTGGTACAAGTTATTTTTCGGCACGCTAGCTTTGCCGAAAAACAGGGGGCATGTGTTGACACTCAAAAGTGGCACGTTTATAAAGAGTGGCTTGAAGCTATGTCAAGATTAATTCAAACTTACTATTGAAAGTCATCATGAAATGGCTCTTTTCGAGAAGATGAAGATGAATATGAAGATGGTCTAAAACGGAGCTTGGATGTAAAAGTTATGACAAGTTCAAAGATCCTCATGTCGACACCAGATTAAAGAATGTCCAGTAACCCAATGAATATGGCGTCAAATAGAGAAAGTTTCAACATGAAAGTTGTGCGCCTCGTCGAAACGATCGATTTTTATATAAAGATCGTCTCAATCTGAGGTCGTATGTAAAAGTTAGAGCCCATACAGCGAGACCCTCCAACGAGCAAAATATGACGTCCGGAACCACACACATGTGGGTATGTCTGATGAGCTGCGTGAGTAATTAGCTGTTTTGCACGAGCGATTTGACCCTCGAGATGACCTCTCATAAAAAAACGTTCAACATGAAAGATGTTCATCTCGTCGAAACGGTCAAGATTGCTTTTGGGCTCGTTTCCAACCGAGGTCATTTGTCACCACGAAAAGGACCCTCGAAGTACATCTAGTTTAAACCGAACAGTTTCGGAAAGTTCGGATAAAACCAGTCCGAATTTGACTAGGGTTTTGGACGTGAATTGATGTAATTTTCTTGTAAGGAAAGCCTAGATAAATTCTTTGCTTGTACGGGAAGTCCAGCCGCCTCTTATATATGTTGGGGGTGACGGCCGATTGAAACAACACACAATCGCAAACACATCTACGACTTTTTCATCTACATCTTGTCCTTCCCTCGTTCTTGCTCCCTCGTTCTTTGTCGTTCTTCGTGTTGGAGAGCTGCGAATCGCGAGGCTCTAGGGGCGGCTTTCTTTAATCTGGTTTACTGCATTTGAAGCCATATTGATTGGTTTACTGCACATTCTTTAATCTGGTGTCGACATGAGGATCTCTGAACTTGTCATCACTTTTACATCCAAGCTCCGTTTTAGACCATCTTCATATTCATCTTCATCTTCTCGAAAAGAGCCATTTCATGATGACTTTCAATAGTAAGTTTGAATTAATCTTGACATAGCTTCAAGCCACTCTTTATAAACGTGCCACTTTTGAGCGTCAACACTAACTCTAACCCATGAATCCAAACAGGGCCTATGGTGTAACACCCCGGATGTAACTTTCCCAATTTGTACTCCAACTCTTGCCGTTTCCGGTTTGGGTCTTTGTCTCCGTGTGTTGTTATCGTTGTCATGCATCTCATATCATGTCATCATGTGCATTGCATTTGCATACGTGTTCGTCTCTTGCATTCGAGCTTTTTCCCCGTTGTCCGTTTTGCATTCCGGCGCTTCGTTCTCCTCCGGTGGTCATTTCTACCTTTCTTTCGTGTGTGGGGATTAAATATTTCTGGATTGGACCGAGACTTGCCAAGCGGCCTTGGTTTACTACCGGTAGACCGCCTGTCAACTTTCGTATCATTTGGACTTCGTTTGATACTTCAACGGGTAACCGAGGGACCAAAACGGCCTCGTGTGTGTTGCAGCCCAACACCCCTCCAAGTTGGCCCAAAACCCACCTAAACCTTCTCCATCATCTAGAGCGTTTGATCACGATCGCATGGCCGAAAACCGCACCTCATTTGGACTCTCCTAGCTCCCTCTATGCCTATATATACCTCCCCCCATTCCAAACCCCGGATCCCCTCTTCAAACCCTAAAAAATCCGTCTCCGCCGCCGCCAGACGTGTCTGGACGGAGCTGGACAATGTCCGACCCAGCCGCCACCGCCACGTGTCGCCCCGGGATAGGCCCGCGCCCGCGCCCCACATCGCCGGACCGCCGAGCCCGAGCTGGGCCCCCGCGAGGCCCAGTCGCGCCGCCGCCCGTGCCGGCTTCCTCTTTCCACCCGGCACCGCCTCTCCGCCGCGAGTCGCCACCGACCGCCGCCCTCGCCTCCATGGCCATCGCCGGAGCCCCTCACCGCCACTCGCCACCTCGCCGCCTCCTCCGATCACCGGCGCCGCCCCGCTGCCAGCCAGATCCGGCGTCCCCACGCCCGGATCCGGCGCCCGCGCCCCTCTCCGGCCACCGCATCCCTCTACTCCGGCGAAACCCCGGCGGACCTCGGTTTCCGTGCTTCGGATCTGAGATCTGGTTTTTTTAGGGTTGACTTTTCTCAGAAAACCCTAGCTCATGTGCTCATGTTCATAGCCTCGTAACTCCTCATTCGTAACTCCGTTTTTGGCATATAGCATATCAAAATGTTCATCTTAGAGAGTACATCATTTCATTCCATTGCATCATTTTCATTTGAGCTCATATTGATGCCCGATATGCTGTTAGAAGAGGGCTACTTGAGATAATTGTCAGATCTGCTGCTCCATTTAGCTATTTGTCATTTTTGCCATGATTATTGTGTGCATGATATGCCCTGATGCTCTACATATGTTTTGTTAAGGGGTTTGTCATCTTTCCAGAGGTGCAACCCATGTATTTTTGTGATGTGTGTGGTGACTAGCACAAGCTTGCCAAGAAAGGCACTTGGTAATTCTGATTTCAGGGACTTAGCATTTCCACTAAGTCCATGAGCTGTTTATCTCATATGGCCATATGTTCATGTTGTTTCCTAGTGATCCGTGCCTCTTTTGAGGATGATCAGTAAGGATGTTTTGTTAATCTTGTAGTGCTCTATCCATATATGTCTTTGTTTGCAATTATGGAGCACCCTAGCTTGAGTCAATCGAGCTCTACTTTTGCAACTTCGTGAATCTGGGCAGATTGTCAACTTGTTTGCAATTTTCCCGATGATGTTGTAGTTGATTCGTGCATGCTATGCTATTGATCTTGCCATGTATAGCTTGAATTTTGTGTGTTCTTGATGGGTGTAAGCTTAGATTATCATGACTTGCACCGTAGTAAGTGCATCGAGCTCGTAAACATGCCTACTTGATATCTGTTTTCAGTATGTGCCAGTTTTCACTAAGTCTGAAAACTGATTATGTTTTTGCTATGTTCACATGCTTGCAATTGTATTTTCTGATCCCTTTTGGCTCAAGGTCACTAAGGGACTTTTGTTAATCTCTTTGAGTAGCTCCATGCCACGCTTTACTTTGCCATGTTCATGTCCTGTAGCATGTAGTTTTGTTGCTCCGAAGTGTGCTACTTGATCTGAAATTCCAGACAAGTGTTCAATTCACTAAGTCAGAGATCTGTTTGTCATATGCATTTTTGCCATGCTTTTTTGAACCTGTTAATTGATGAATTGGTCGTATCTCAGTGCTAGACTTTTGTTAAGCATCTTAAATTCTTCCCTGCCATGTATTTTGTTGCCATGTTTGGGTGCTGTAGCATGTTCATCTCATTGCATTTAGATGGCTACTTGCTGTAAATCGCAGACGGGTGCCATATTTGAATCGCTTGCCATTTACAAACCGTAACTCCGATTCCGGTGTTCTTTATATAGTTTTCAAGCGATTTCATCTCATCTTTCCAGTGGCACACTTGGATTCCTAATTTGAAGCCAGGTTCTTGCTTTTCCTGTCACATCTTGCATATGCATCCCGCATCGCATCCCGCATAGCATACCATCTTTGCATCATCTTGTTTGGTCCTTGCACGTGGTTGATTGTGTCCTTGTTGCTTGTTTGTCTTGTTTGGGTAGAGCCGGGAGACAAGTTCGCTAACGAGGAGCCCGTTGAGTTTGCTTTCGAGGATCTAGTCAACTCTGACAACTGTGCAGGCAAGATGATCATACCCTCGAAATCACTACTATCTTTGCTATGCTAGTTTGCTTGCTCTTTTGCTATGCCAATGCTACGATGCCTAACACTTGCTTTCAAGCCTCCCAAATTGCCATGTCAAACCTCTAACCCACCATGTCCTAGCAAACCGTTGATTGGCTATGTTTCCGCTTTGCTCAGCCCCTCTTATAGTGTTGCTAGTTGCAGGTGAAGATTGGAGGCCGTTCCTTGTTGGAACATTATTTACTTGTTGGATATCATTATATTACCTTGTTATCTTAATGCATCTATATACTTGGTAAAGGGTGTAAGGCTCGGCCTCTCGCCTAGTGTTTTGTTCCACTCTTGCCGCCCTAGTTTCCGTCATATCGGAGTTATGTTCCCGGATTTTGCGTTCCTTACGCGGTTGGGTTATAATGGGAACCCCTTGATAGTTCGCCTTGATTAAAGCTTTTCCAGCAATGACCAACCTTGGTTTTACCATTTGCCACCTAGCCTCTTTTTCCCTTGGGTTTCCGGAGCCCGAGGGTCATCTTATTTTAGCCCCCCCATGGGCCAGTGCTCCTCTGAGTGTTGGTCCAAACTAGAGTCCTGTGCAGCGCCCCCTCGGAGAAACTCGAGGTTTGGTTTTAGTTGTATGGAGATCTCATCTGAGTGTGCCCTGAGAACGAGATATGTGCAGCTCCTATCGGGATTTGTCGGCACATTCGGGCGGTGTTGCTGGTCTTGTTTTAACCTGTCGAAGTGTCTTGAAGAACCGAGGTACCGAGTCTGATCGGAACGTCTCGGGAGGAGGTCTATTCCTTCGTTGACCGTGAGAGCTTGTCATGGGCTAAGTTGGGACCCCCCTGTAGGGATTTGAACTTTTGAAAGCCGTGCCCGCGGTTATGGGCAGATGGGAATCTGTTAATGTCCGGTTGTCGATAACTTGAACCTTAACTTAACTAAAATGAATCAACTGAGTGTGTTACCGTGATGGCCTCTTCTCGGCGGAGTCCGGGAAGCGGACACGATGTTGGAGTAATGTTTGCGCAGGTTGCTCTCTAGTTTCTCGCTCGCGCTTTGCCTCCTCTTCTCGCTCTCTTTTGCGAATAATTTAGCCACCATATTTGCTAGTTGCTTGCTGCAACTCCACATATATTTTTTACCTTGCCCTACCTATAAGCTTAAATAGTCTTAATCGCGAGGGTGCGAGATTGCTGAGTCCCTGTGGCTCACAGATTACTATTACACCAGATGCAGGGCCTGATGATTCCGCTCCAGGAGACGTGCTTGAGCTCAAGTGGGAGTTCGACGGAGACTCTCAACGTTACTATGTTTCCTTTCCTGATGATCAGTAGTGGTGCCCAGTTGGGGGTGATCGGGACTGTGTCGCATGTTGGGTTATCTTTTATTTTGGCGCCGTAGTCGGGCCATGAGTGTTTGGATGTTGTAATGTTATTTATGTACTTGATTGACGTGGCGAGTGTAAGCCAACTATGTTATCTCCCCTTTTATTATCTATATTACATGGGATGTTGTGAAGATTGCCTAACTTGCGACCTATGCCTTCAATGCGATTATGCCTCTAAGTCGTGCCTCGACACGTGGGAGATATAGTCGCATCGAGGGTGTTACAAGTTGGTAATCAGAGCCTTCCCTGACCTTAGGAGCCCCATTGCTCAATCGTTTTTAGCAGACGAGTTGTGTCTAGAAAAATGTTTTGAGTCGATTAGGAATTATATATCGGAGAGTTTAGGAATTGTTTTTACTTCCCAGTCTCCTCATCGCTCTGGTAAGGCATCCTGACGTAGAGTGTTGACTCTTCTCTTCTCAAATTTCACTAAAAAAATTTAGGATCACACGGGTATCTTGGAATCGTTCCGATAGTTTTATGATGAGAACATTGTCTTGGTGCCTCCTGTCAGGGGTTTTGTGGAAGTGTCCCGGGGAGTTGAGCTCTGAGGTGTTGTCGTCATAATTTTATCGTTGCAGTTTTGGAATACCTGAGTTTAGCACGCCGACATCAAAAATCTCTTTTATGCAGTTCGTTGGTGAGATAACCTCGACGCCACCCAGTACTAGGGCGGGAGTTCGGGAGTATTGCCATAACTTGTATAACGGATGCTTTTCGGAGGTTGAGATAGATGGTTTCCGAAGGTTTCTTGGTTATGTGTTGAAGGATGGATACAGCTGGATGTAGGATTTGCTAGTTTGGGTGAGATATTATGCTTCCCCTGTATCCCCAACACCTGATTGCATAACCGGAAAGGTTCGGGAGTTTCATAGGTGGGAATTCTAGTAGCTCTAGTTCTTCTTCCACGGATATTGGTTTGAGATTGGGATTTCTTACCGATTATTCGCTCTTGATCCGTACCTTGTTGATTTATTTCTCTACCTTAATTCTAAGTGGCTTCTCAATTTATGGATATGTGACCATTTCAAGAGGAATGCATTCGTTCATTTTGTTCGGATGTGAAGACTATATGTTGCAATTTTCATTCCGTTGGTTTCGGCTTCAATATTTGTCTATCAATGTGCTAATGGATGTCAACCTCTTCAGGATGGCTCCTCCAACGCGCACGACTCCGAATCCTGATCCGCCACCACCTCCACCTCCTCCGGAGGCATGGCAAGATGTGATGGCCGCAACCAATGCAAACACACAGTTGATCATGCAAATTCTTCAAGAGCGCAATAAGGGCAACCAAGGGAACCAAGGCAACAATCAGAATTACTTTGCTTCACTCAACCAGTTCCTTGCTAACGGGCCAAAGACTTTCAGCAATTGTGTTGAGGCAACCGATGCTGACGTTTGGCTTGTGGATCTGTGCAAGCATTTCGAGTGCAGTAACGTCAGGCCTGAGGACTTTGTCAAGTTCGCTTCCTTCCAACTCAAAGATCAAGCTGCAGAATGGTTCCAGCAGTACAAGGATTCCAGAGGTGGACGTGTTATCACTTGGGATGAATTCCGTCAAGATTTCAGAGCTCATCATATTCCTCAGAGCGTGGTTGAAAGAAAGCATGAGGAATTCCGCAACCTGAAGCAAGGCTCTTTGTCTGTCTATGACTACAACAAGTTGTTTCAGAAGCTCGCCCGCTTTGCCAAGCAGGACGTACCTAATGAGAAGAGCATGATATACCAGTTCAGGGGTGGTCTCAGAGAAGAAATTCAGTTAGCTCTTGTTCTCTTCGAGCCCTTGAGGTATGATGAGTTCTACAACATGGCATTGAAGCAAGAGGCTGCTCAATTGAGGTGTGATGCTTCCAAGAAGCGAGTCAGAGATGTCACTCCTTCTTCCTCTACTCAAGTGCCCAAGCAGCAGAAGTATTGGCTTCCTCCTCCTCCATTCCGTTAGCCGTATCAGCAGAAGAGCAAAGTTGGTAGTGAATCTTCCCACCCACCCAACCCTGGCTTTCAGAACAAGACTTTGTCTCAAGCTCTAAGATCGAGTGCTCCGTATCACCGTCCGCTTTCAGAGGTCACGTGCAACAAGTGCCAACAGAATGGTCACTATGCCAACAAGTGTTTCAACCAGAGGCGTCTTCCTCCTCCTCCGGTCAGATTGGCAAGTACAGCTGTGGTCAAGCATAACCCCAAGCCAGCCAAGGTCAATTTGATGAATGCAGCTCAGGCAGAGGATTCATCAGATGTCATCATGGGTAACCTTCCAGTTAACGATATTCCTGCAAAAGTTCTTTTTGACACTGGTGCATCGCATTGTTTCATTTCCAAACCTTTTGCATCAAAGTATGAGTGCGATTATCAGTATCTGCAAAATTCTCTGCAAATCGTGTCACCGGGCAAGCAAATGACAGCTAATTTCAGCGTCCCGGATATTACTATCACGTTGGGTGACTACAAATTTCTAGCTTCTCCTATTGTTCTGGGTAACTCGGATATTGATCTTATTCTCGGAATGGATTGGCTTTCTAAGCACAAGGCACATCTTGATTGTGCTACCAGGCAGATTCAATTGACTCATTCGTCTGAGGATGTAATTGTCTTTGCCGCTCGGGATGATACCATCCGTCTGATTTCTCTCAATGAGAAGGGTGAACTCGATGCCATCTCGCAAATTCCAGTCGTTTGCGAATATCAAGACGTCTTTCCAGAAGAGCTTCCAGGAATGCCTCCGCACCGGCTAGTTGAATTCGTCATTGATCTTGAGCACGGCACGGAACCAGTGTGCAAACGTCCTTACAAGCTCGGACCTGAAGAGTTGAAGGAGCTGAAGAAGCAACTCGATATTCAAGAGAAAATGGGTCTCATCCGGCCTAGTTCTTCTCTATGGGGTTGTGGTGTTCTTTTTGTGAAGAAGAAGGATGGAACAGACCGACTTTGTGTTGATTACCGTCCATTGAACAAGAAGACCATCAAGAACAAATACCCACTTCCCAACATCAATGAGCTGTTCGAACAACTCAAAGGTGCCCAAGTATTCTCCAAGCTTGATCTCCGTATGGGTTATCATCAGATTCGTATCCGTGAGCAAGATATTCCCAGGACGGCTTTCAGGACAAGCTATGGTTCATATGAATACACTGTCATGTCTTTTGGCCTCGTCAACGCTCCTCCGACGTTCTCTCGCATGATGAACTTCATCTTCAATGCCTACACCAATGACTTCGTTTTGGTCTATCTCGACGACATTCTGGTTTTCTCGAAGAACAAGGAAGATCATGCCAAGCACTTGCGTTTGGTTCTTGATAAGCTCAGGGAACATCAGTTCTACGCCAAGTTCTCCAAGTGCGAATTTTGGCTCGATGAGGTTCTTTATCTTGGTCATATCATCTCTGCCAAGGGCATTGCCGTGAATCCTGAGAAGGTGTCTGCAATTGTGAATTGGGAACCTCCTCAGAACGTGAAGCAACTCCGTAGCTTCCTCGGTCTCGCAAGCTATTGCCGAAGATTCGTTGAAAACTTTTCTAAGATCGCGAAGCCTCTCTCTAATCTTCTCCAGAAGCACGTCAAGTACGTTTGGTCTCCAGAGTGTGACATTGCTTTCAACACTTTGAAAGAGAAATTGATCACTGCTCCAGTTCTGACTCTGCCTGATGAATCCAAGCCGTACGAGGTCTTTTGTGATGCCTCTCTCCAAGGTCTTGGCGCAGTATTGATGCAAGAGAAGAAAGTTGTTGCCTATACCTCTCGCCAGTTGAAGCCCAATGAGAAGAATTACCCCACTCATGATCTCGAGTTGGCGGCAGTTGTGCATGCTCTTTTGACTTGGAGACATCTCTTATTGGGAAGAAAAGTGGACATTTTCACTGATCACAAGAGTCTCAAGTACATCTTCACTCAGCCTAATCTCAACCTCAGGCAAACTCGATGGGTCGAAATGATTCAAGAGTATAATCCGAGTATCGAGTATACTCCAGGCAAGGCCAATGTGATTGCTGACGCATTGAGCAGGAAAGCTTATTGCAACAGTCTGATTCTCAAGCCTTATCAACCCGAGCTTTGTGAAGCTTTCCGCAAACTTAATCTGCAAGTTGTTCCTCAAGGTTTCCTCGCCAACCTTCAAGTCTCTCCTACCTTGGAAGACCAGATTCGCCAAGCCCAGCTTCTTGATGCTATGGTGAAAAAGGTGAAGATTGGGATTGCCAAGAGTCAACCCAAGTACAAGTGCTACCGCCTTGACGACAAGGACACTCTCTTCTTCGAGGATCGTATTGTTGTACCCAAAGGTGACCTCCGTAAAGTGATCATGAACGAGGCTCACAATTCTCTCCTCTCCATCCACCCTGGGAGCACAAAGATGTATCAGGACCTTAAGCAAGCTTATTGGTGGACTCGAATGAAGCGCGAGATTGCTCAATTCGTGAATGAATGTGATGTCTGCAGAAGAGTGAAGGCAGAACACCAAAGGCCAGCTGGTCTCCTCCAACCTCTTGCCATTCTAGAATGGAAGTTTGACCACATTGAAATGGACTTCGTGACTGGGTTTCCAAAGTCCAAGCGTGGCAATGATGCTATATTCGTTGTCATCGACAAACTCACCAAAGTGGCTCACTTTCTGCCTATCAAAGAGTCAATCACTGCAGCTCAATTGGCGGAACTCTATACCTCTCGAATTATCTCTCTGCACGGTATTCCACAAGTGATCTCTTCAGACCGTGACAGCATCTTTACCTCAAAGTTTTGGGATTCTTTTCAGAAGGCCATGGGCACCAACATCCGCTTCAGCACAGCTTTCCATCCTCAAACTAGCGGTCAAGTCGAGCGTGTCAACCAGATTCTCGAAGATATGCTCAGGGCTTGTGTGATCTCCTTCAGCATGAAGTGGGAGGATTGTCTTCCTTATGTTGAATTCTCCTACAACAACAGTTTTCAAGCAAGTTCGGGCAAGGCCCCATTTGAAATTCTGTATGGCAGGAAGTGCCATACCCCTCTCAACTAGTCTGAAACCGGTGAACGTCAGCTTTTGGGTAATGACTTAATCACAGAGGCAGAGGAAATGTGCAAAGTCATTCGTGATAACCTCAAAGCAGCCCAATCCCGTCAGAAGAGCTACTATGACAGTAAGCACCGTGATTTGGCTTTCGAGATCGGAGATCATGTTTACCTCCGCGTATCTCCTATGAAAGGTACTCATCGCTTCGGTATCAAAGGGAAGCTTGCCCCCAGATAAGTGGGACCTTTCAAGATTGTCAGCAAGAGAGGCGACCTCGCCTATCAACTCGAGCTTCCTTCAAACTTTGCAAATGTTCATGACGTGTTCCATGTCTCTCAGCTCCGAAAGTGCTTCAAGACTCCTGACCGCACCGTCAAGTTCGAGGACATTGAGCTCCAAGAAGATCTCTCCTATCGTGAGCACCCAGTTGCTATTCTTGAAGAGAGTGAACGCAAGACTCGCAATAAGTCAATCAAATTCCTCAAATTCATGTGGTCACACCATTCCGACCGTGAAGCTACCTGGGAACGCGAGGATCACCTCCGTTCTGAGTACCCGGCGTTCTTTTAGTCCTAGATCTCGGGGCGAGATCCTTTCGTAGTGGTGGAGTGTTGTAACACCCCGGATGTAACTTTCCCAATTTGTACTCCAACTCTTGCCGTTTTCGGCGTTAAGTTATTTTATTTTCTCGGGTTCGGGTCTTTGTCTCCGTGTGTTGTTATCGTTGTCATGCATCTCATATCATGTCATCATGTGCATTGCATTTGCATACATGTTCGTCTCTTGCATTCGAGCTTTTTCCCCGTTGTCCGTTTTGCATTCCGGCGCTTCGTTCACCTCCAGTGGTCATTTCTACATTTCTTTCGTGTGTGGGGATTAAACATTTCTAGATTGGACCGAGACTTGCCAAGCGGCCTTGGTTTACTACCGGTAGACCGCCTGTCAAGTTTCGTATCATTTGGACTTCGTTTGATACTCCAACAGTTAACCGAGGGACCAAAAAGGCCTCGTGTGTGTTGCAGCCCAACACCCCTCCAAGTTGGCCCAAAACCCAGCTAAACCTTCTCCATCAACTAGAGCGTTCGATCACGATCGCGTGGACAAAAACCGCACCTCATTTGGACTCTCCTAGCTCCCTCTATGCCTATATATACCTCCCTCCATTCCAAACCCCGGATCCCCTCTTCAAACCCTAAAAAAAATCCGTCTCCGCCGCCGCCGGACGTGTCCGGACGGAGCCGGACAACGTCCGACCCAGCCACCACCTCCACGTGTCGCCCCGGGATACGCCCGCGCCCGCGCCGGCTTCCTCCTTCCACCTGGCGCTGCCTCTCCGCCATGTGTCGCTGCCGACCACCGCCCTCGCCGCCACGGCCATCGTCGGAGCCCCTCACCGCCACTCGCCGCCTCACCGCCTCCTCCGATCACCGGCGCCGCCCCGCCGCCGGCCAGATCCGGCGTCCCCACGCCCGGATCCGGTGCCCGCGCCTCTCTCCGACCACCGTGGCCCTCTACTCCGGTGAAACCCCGGCGGACCTCGGTTTTTGCGCTTCGGATCTAAGATCTGGTTTTTTTAGGGTTGACTTTTCTCAGAAAACCCTAGCTCATGTGCTCATGTTCATAGCCTCGTAACTCCTCATCCGTAACTCCGTTTTTGGCATATAGCATATCAAAATGTTCATCTCAGAGAGTACATCATTACATTCCATTGCATCATTTTCATTTGAGCTCATCTTGATGCCCGAAATGCTGTTAGAAGAGGGCTACTTGAGATAATTGTCAGATCTGCTGCTCCATTTAGCTATTTGTCATTTTTGCCATGATTATTGTGTGCATGATATGCCCTGATGCTCTACATATGTTTTGTTAAGGGGTTTGTCATCTTTCCAGAGGTGCAACCCATGTATTTTTGTGATGTGTGTGGTGACTAGCACAATCTTGCCAAGTGAGGCACTTGGTAATTCTGATTTCAGGGACTTAGCATTTCCACTAAGTCCTTGAGCTGTTTATCTCATATGGCCATATGTTCATGTTGTTTCCTAGTGATCCGTGCCTCTTTTGAGGATGATCAGTAAGGATATTTTGTTAATCTTGTAGTTCTCTATCCATCCATGTATTTTTTTTGCAATTATGGAGCACCCTAGCTTGAGTCAATCAAGCTCTACTTTTGCTACTTCGTGAATCTGGGCAGATTGTCAACTTGTTTGCAATTTTACCGATGATGTTGTAGTTGATCCGTGCATGCTATGCTATTGATCTTGCCATGTCTAGCTTGAATTTTGTGTGTTCTTGATGGGTGCAAGCTTAGATTATCATGACTTGCACCGTAGTGAGTGCATCGAGATCGTAAACATGCCTACTTGATATCTGTTTTCAGCATGTGCCATTTTTCACTAAGTCTGAAAACTGATTATGTTTTTGCTATGTTCACATGCTTGCAATTGTATTTTCTGATCCCTTTTGGCTCAAGGTCACTAAGGGACTTTTGTTAAGCTCTTTGAGTAGCTCCATGCCATGCTTTACTTTGCCATGTTCAGGTCCTGTAGCATGTAGTTTTGTTGCTCCGAAGTGTGCTACCTGATCTGAAATTCCAGACAAGTGTTCAATTCACTAAGTCTGAGATCTGTTTCTCATATGCATTTTTGCCATGCTTGTTTGAACCTGTTAATGTATGAATTGGCCGTAGCTCAGTGCTAGACTTTTGTTAAGCATCTTAAATTCTTCCCTGCCATGTATTTTGTTGTCATGTTTGGGTGCTGTAGCATGTTCATCTCATTGCATTTAGATGGCTACTTGCTGTAAATCGCAGACGGGTGCCATATTTGAATCGCTTGCCATTTACAAACCGTAACTCCGATTCCGGCGTTCTTTATATCGTTTTCAAGAGATTCATCTCATATTTCCAGTGGCACACTTGGATTCCCAATTTGAAGCCAGGTTCTTGCTTTTCCTGTCACATCTTGCATATGCATCCCGCATCGCATCCCGCATAGCATACCATCTTTGCATCATCTTGTTTGGTCCGTGCACGTGGTTGATTGTGTCCTTGTTGCTTGTTTGTCTTGTTTGGGTAGAGCCGAGAGACAAGTTCGCTAACGAGGAGACCGTTGAGTTTGCTTTCGAGGATCTAGTCAACTCTGACAACTGTGCAGGCAAGATGATCATACCCTCGAAATCACTACTATCTTTGCTATGCGAGTTTGCTCGCTCTTTTGTTATGCCAATGCTACGATGCCTACCACTTGATTTCAAGCCTCCCAAATTGCCATGTCAAACCTCTAACCCACCATGTCCTAGCAAACCGTTGATTGGCTATGTTTCCGCTTTGCTCAGCCCCTCTTATAGCGTTGCTAGTTGCAGGTGAAGATTGGAGGCCGTTCCTTGTTGGAACATTATTTACTTGTTGGGATATCATTATATTACCTTGTTATCTTAATGCATCTATATACTTGGTAAAGGGTGGA
Source organism: Triticum urartu (assembly GCF_056163025.1). Lineage (NCBI taxonomy): Eukaryota > Viridiplantae > Streptophyta > Magnoliopsida > Poales > Poaceae > Triticum > Triticum urartu. The sequence goes on from NC_141878.1 coordinate 228,529,973, forward strand.
AGGCTCGGCCTCTCACCTAGTGTTTTGTTCCACTCTTGCCGCCCTAGTTTCCGTCATATCGGTGTTATGTTCCCGGATTTTGCTTTCCTTACGCGGTTGGGTTATAATGGGAACCCTTTGATAGTTCGCCTTGATTAAAGCTTTTCCAGCAATGCCCAACCTTGGTTTTACCATTTGCCACCTAGCCTCTTTTTCCCTTGGGTTTCCGGAGCCCGAGGGTCATCTTATTTTAGCCCCCCATGGGCCAGTGCTCCTCTGAGTGTTGGTCCAAACTAGAGTCCTGTGCAGCGCCCCCTCGGAGAAACTCGAGGTTTGGTTTTAGTTGTATGGAGAGCTCATCTGAGTGTCCCCTGAGAACGAGATATGTGCAGCTCCTATCGGGATTTGTCGGCACATTCGGGCGGTGTTGCTGGTCTTGTTTTAACCTGTCGAAGTGTCTTGAAGAACCGAGGTGCCGAGTCTGATCGGAACGTCTCGGGAGGAGGTCTATTCCTTAGTTGACCATGAGAGCTTGTCATGGGCAAAGTTGGGACCCCCTGCAGGGATTTGAACTTTCGAAAGCCGTGCCCACGGCTATGGGCAGATGGGAATTTGTTAAAGTCCGGTTGTAGATAACTTGAAACCTTAACTTAACTAATATGAATCAACTAAGTGTGTTACCGTGATGGCCTCTTCTCGGCGGAGTCCGGGAAGTGGACACGGTGTTGGAGTAATATTTGCGCGGGTTGCTCTCTAGTTTCTCGCTCACGCTTTGCCTCCTCTTCTCGCTCTCTTTTGCGAATAAGTTAGCCACCATATTTGCTAGTCGCTTGCTGCAGCTCCACGTATATTTTTTACCTTGCCCTACCTATAAGCTTAAATAGTCTTGATCGCGAGGGTGCGAGATTGCTGAGTCCCTGTGGCTCACAGATTACTATTACACCAGATGCAGGGCCTGATGATTCCGCTCCAGGAGACGCGCTTGGGCTCAAGTGGGAGTTCGACGAAGACTCTCAACGTTACTATGTTTCCTTTCCTGATGATCAGTAGTGGTTCCCAGTTGGGGGTGATCGGGACCGTGTCGCATGTTGGGTTATCTTTTATTTTGGCGCCGTAGTCGGGCCATGAGTGTTTGGATGTTGTAATGTTATTTATGTACTTGATTGACATGGCGAGTGTAAGCCAACTATGTTATCTCCCCTTTTATTATCTATATTACATGGGATGTTGTGAAGATTGCCTAACTTGCGACATATGCCTTCAATGCGATTATGCCTCTAAGTCGTGCCTCGACACGTGGGAGATATAGTCTCATCGAGGGTGTTACATATGGCCAGCCTCGATGCAGAGTAGTTGCATGCACCGGGAAGCGGTGCTCTCTCGGCCGTCGCGCCGTTTCAAAGCCGGCGCTTGTGAGAGGTTGCCTCCGCTCTGGCCGGGCATTAATGCGGTACTGACGCTCCAGGCAACGCTGACCATTTCACGCGGGAAGCCCGCGCTGGTAAGGGAGTATAGGTTTTGAACCGTTTCAGGTGTAGTACTGGTAGTTTGCAAAACTACTCAATTATTGCACTCGGTTTCCTAAGAAATTGTGGTAAAAACGTTACTCCACAGCCCTCTTCCCTTGTCCTTCCTCTTCCACCTCCCGCGCACGTCTGTGGGAAGCGACCGGTCAACCCTTATATAGGAGTGCTAGCACAAAAAGATGCATGCATGACCAGTAAAATTTCCAGATTAAAGCACTGCTCCAGCGGGAGTATGGCGTATGTAGTTACCTTTAGCCCAGCCGTGGCTACCGGGCGACGGCAACCAGAGAAGAGGCGGCGGGAGGGGAATGAATGTAGCTACTATTTGGGTTCGCCGTCCGGCTTAAATAAATGCGTAGCATCACGTGTACCTGCGGGTGCACAAATTGTAACATACATGTCTGCTTAAGTGGGCGTCACGTAACTGGTGTGTGTGTGTGTGTGTGAGATTCTGAAAGACAAAGTGCGTGTGTGTGACTATACTCTTCGGACATGTACTCAACCTTGTGCATCGGGATATAAGTATAATGATATTTACTTTAGCTAGTGATTTACATGGCCACGGTAACATGGTTGTGTAAAAAACTGTCACTTCCTGCTCGTGATTTGCGTTATATAATTACAAGCAAGATGCTCGTGCATTGCACGGGACATCAATACGCATTTTCTTACAAAACACCTGTTGTGATTTACCCATGCAGGAGTAATCCCATGTGTAAAAACTAATGATATTTCAAGAATTTTATCGGAAAACTGGTATCTCGAAAATGTCAATGAAAAAATGAAAGATGAGAGATAAGGTGAGGAGGAGTGGAGCGTGGTGGTGACTGGTGGTCGAAATGGGCTGAGGCATGGGGATGGACAGCGCCGGCAGGCGACAGTGGCCACCATGCTAGATTGTTCTAGAGACTTTCTTTTTTAATTGCTCAGCAATGAGCTTGTTAGAGATAAGGATGTGGAGAGAGGTGCGGGTATCTTTTGTAAATTATTATACTTTGCTTTCTATCTATCAGATATAGATCAGATGATCTATATTACAAGATGGCAGGCACACCATCATCGCCAACTCGGTTTTTTATAAGGGTACATATGATAAGTTTGCTAACTACTAAAGTAAAGTGCAATTTGTCCATGTTAGACAAGTAAATTAAGGTGATTGTTTATCATACGGGTAAGGTTGGATGAAGGGTGGTAGGAACAAATGCTCCGCCTAGAGCATGTGTGTGTGAGATGGAGTCTTAGTGTGTGTGTGTGAGAGAGAGAGAGAGAGAGATGGAGTCTTAGTGTGTGTGTGCGTGTGTGTGATGGAGTCTTAGTGTGTGTGTTTGTGGGTGGGTGGGTGCGTGCGTGCCTTTGTGTGTGTGTGTCTGTGTGTGTTTGTGTGTGTGTGTCGCGGGGTCCTCAGTGGTGGATGTAATTTAAGTGTGCATGGCTTCATCATGGAGAGGTGATGTGTATGGCAGAGGCCACTAACGATGGGGTGCGAGAGAGAAAATGCCCGTAGAGAGGGAAGAGAAGGTGTGTGCGCGTGAGAGGAGTCGACATCGAGAGAACGTGTTTGTTCGAGAGACACCGACGAGGACTACTGTGTATCGATGGTGCATGTAGGCAGGACTTGAACGAAGGGATGGTCTTATTAGTTTCGGGGATATAGGGGAAGAGTGAGAGGGGGTAGCTAGAAGTAGATTGTTAAGTGTGAGTGTGCGTTTCACCCATCTAGGCAGAAGTTATGTGCACACAAAAAGAGAACAATTCGATGTGGCGTTAGGGTTGAGGGTAATTAACTACGTATGGAGACATAGACACCTTGAACGTGCATGTGTGAGAGGTATACATGTATACATGGGATGTGTGGGTGTGTGTGTGCGCGCGCGCATGATCGAGATAAAAGAAAGAAGACATAAATCATAAGATCAACAACATGGGAGAGACAAATCAGTATGAAAATATGCATGCATGTGAGAATGCAGGGAAGAAGGCTCGACAATTGAGCATGTGTTTTTGTCCTCAAGAGATAGTGGCGTGGGCTGGAGCATGCATCTATGGCGAGCAGAGGGAGTGAGGCACAACGATTGTGCAAAAGAGATCAACCTATAAATGAAAGAAGGTTGATGGAGAAATAGGTAAATAGAAAGATAAAGATGCTAGCTAGTGTGCGTTAGAGATAGGAGTCGAGTGGATCAGAAGGCTGAGTTATGTGTGTGGGTGTGAGTGAGATGAAGACAGGGTGCATGTGACTCACATACAAACAAATATCGGAGAGAAATGAGATCCTGAGAGACGGAGTTTTGTGTCTGCGAGAGAGAAAGATATTTCACAACGAGAGTGATAGCTAGAGAGACATACGAGGGAACGCAATATATCTCAAGGGAGAGAGAGTGTGTGTGAGTGACATACAAGAGAACAGTGGAGAAATATGAGACCCTGGGAGGCAGAGTTTGTGTTTGTGTGTGAGAAAGAGATATTTAAGAGGAAGAGTCGTAGGTTCACATGCCTAAGGAGCGAAAGACATCTCTATATGAGGGGTGTGCGAGTGGCACGCAAGGGAATAGTAGAGAGAAATGAGACCCCGGGAGACAAAGTTTTGTGTTTGAGTGAGAGAAAGAGATTCCACATGGAGAATCATAGTTAGAGACACATAGCAGGGAGTGAGATATACTTAGAGAGAGATAGAGTGATGAAGGTCGAGGGAGAGAGTACCGTCAGTGTGTTACGAAGATAAAAGATCATTGTCGACATACACGTAGCATGAGAGATACCCGAGAGACGATGAATGCGTATAGGTCTAGAGAGATAGTCCTATATAAGCATGAGTGATAGTTATATGGACGAATATCTGGATTAAATGGGATTCAAATATTTAAACTGGAGATCACAACATCGATAATATCATAACGCAAATTGTTGTATCAAACATACATATTCATTTGAATTTGGGGACACATGTAATGCTATATAGTTTATCAATATTGGTGATCCATAGATTCTTTAATTAGAAACAATGCATGGTTTTTATGCAATTAATGTATAAACGGGATTACACTATATGTTGTGTGTGTGAAACACATTATACATGTTTGAGAAGTAAAAAAACCCGCATGAAACACTGACTAATTGGAGACAGTTAGTGAGGAATACATACATTGGATTTCAACATAAAGTGGTTTCAAATATTTGAAAATCCAAATTGAAGGATACAACCTTATGAATCTGAGATCATGCCATTTCTAAACCTTATTTATGTATAAAGGGTGTTGTGCTTTTGAAAGTATATATAAAAAATGATGTATATAGAATTTTATTCCAACCGAAAATGGATCCCGCCCGAAAAAAACAGAATACAAATGGGATTCGAATTGAGTTGGCATGGTAAAAGTGCACTCTGCATAATTTGAACGAAGCGGGGAAAGTCGCATTAACCGCCCGAAACCAAAATCTGCGATATGGAAATTACTACTGCCTATCCTTGCCACGCAAAGCCTATCTGCTCGATTTCTATAGGCTTCACTAGGGGTAGGTTCGTAATTTCACACAAACTTGACATAACCGCCTCTCACCCGGATTCATACACGGTGGGCGCTAAAACACAATGTGTCCTCGGCCGAAATCAACTCCCTCCCCGATTCATACACGGTGGGCGTCAAAAACAAACTATCGTCGGCAAATATTCGGTGTGTGCGAGGTTACCGTCCTATCCCCAACCAACTAATATTGCTGTGATGTAGGAAATTTGAAACGGGGGCTAAGTTTGTAAATTTCCTCGCATTTGAGACAAGCGCGCCCTGAAGACATGGCTCCCCCCTTCCTCTCCACCTACATTTGCCCATTCGTACTCTGTGGGCGCCAAAACACCCTCTCCACCCCAGCCTCCTCCATCCGCCACCCCATCCACCACCGTCCTCCTCCACCATGCCGGATCTGACACCCCGATGCCGCCGTCCATTACAAGAGATTGACCTCTCTCATCCACGGCTTCGGACCGGGATCCTTGCATCCCGTCCTCTCGCTTCATCCCCACCGTCGTCCACCTTGCCGGCGCCGCTCCTACGACTGTCTCGTCCACCGCGCCCCGCCGCCACCGTCTACCCTCCTAGATTTGCTTCCATGCCGCCGATAGCCATCGCTACCGCAGCACTGTGAAATTCTAAGCAGATGCATACACGGCGCCGCACCAGAGGCGGTACTCTTTCGTATCTGCTCAACTTATTTATCCCAGCAAGAAAATAGATCGCCACTGCTTTACTCTGATTTCTTGTCCATCACTTACTTGCTAGTTGAAAGCAAACATTGGTTGCGAAGTTCCCTTTGTCCAGTTTGCACCTTCAGATCCGCCATGGCACGCTCAACACTATACTCCCAATGCTTATGGTTTTCCCCTTTTATATTCCACGATAGTTAAATCACAGTAGACTAAATTTCAAAATTGGTCAATCAATTTTTCAGAGCTCGCCGGAGTTCGCCGATGCGAATGAAGGGGCTCGGGTGGGGACGGGGGTTGTGGGGGGCGGTCGTGGGGCCTCGCCGAACGAAGAAAACTCGACACGGGTGGGGGCGGGGCTGGGGGTGGGGGTGGCGGAGGAACATAGGCGGTGGGGGCCGGTGGTCCGCCCGGCGGCCCGTGGGGTGTTATGTATGGGAAGAATCAGAGACGAGGAAGAAGAAGGGTTAGGAGACATAGGATCTTCATCCAACTGCCTGAAATGGTCGACTGACCCAAATGACAAAAGTCACTTGCATGCAGACATGCCTTTATATTCAGTACCATCATCATACCTGCATAGCACTGCTCCTGAATCCATCAAGCTAAACAACGTGCCACTCATAATTCCAAACTTGTTGCTCAAGTAGGAATCTGATATGATGCTGATATTACTAAAATAGATAACATTTAATTGGTCAGCTAATATTCCTACTTTACTTTCGAAAAGCACGTGAACCACATATAGAGAGACAACAGGGAGTTGCTTTCTTAATGCGCTCTGGTTCATCATGTGTGGGCACTGCGCAACGAACATTTTATTATCCAAAATCTGCTTTCTCTTCTTTAGCATGTTCCTCTTCCGTTCTTCTTTAATAAGTACTCTCTCCGTTCCTAAATACAAGTCTTTGTATAGATTCCACCATGGACTACATATGGAGCAAAATGAGTGAATCTACACTCTAAAATGTATCTGGATACATCTGTATGTGATCCATAGTGGAAATCTCTACCAAGACTTATATTTTGGAATGGAGGGAGTATGATAGTAGTAAAGTATGTTCCTTGTATTAAAGATGTGCAGGGACATTTGCAGTGTAGAGGTCTATATGATCGGTTGTGATGGACACTTTGAACTCTTCAGGCCTCTTTGATTCGTAAGATATTGTAAACATGGGAATAGGATTTGTAGTGGCCTGCCCACTTGAATCCTATAAGAATAGCAAGGAAATGCGGGGAGTTGTGTCGCCTTTGAGAGTTACACTGATATTAACAGTACCGCACCTTCATTTGAAGAGAGCTGGTATCCGAAGCCTTTCTAGCCATACCGTCAATACTAGCACATATATTCCAGCAAGTTCCACTTTGCTGATTTTACTCTGATGCTTATGGTTTTCCCGTTATATCTACACTATGATCTGTATAGCTGCTTTGTGTCACACTAGCAGCAGTCCACTCTTGAAGCTAAACACTGCAATGACTTACAAAATTGGCACCAAGGCATTCAGTGCCATTCTGGATGCAATGAAACTCATACGCTCCCCACCTGTTCAGAATATGATCGTAATGACTATTCTAACCTCGAGGAGTCAAAGGCAGATGGCCTGTCCTGTTCACCCATCAAGGTACCTGTTCTAATTTGGCAAGGTTTTATTGATTGTGCGTATCTTGCATATGTTGTCTTGCATTTCTTCTACTTCGTTGCACCGCCATCTGCTTAGTTTACTCATCATATATGTCGAGATGCCATGCCCATCCATTATCAATACATATTCCATCTGTCATCATACCATGTTTTTCCACTCAAATGCTGTTCTTGTGCATCAGACATCAAAAAGGAAGAGGGTGATTGCCAAACTGAAGGAGCACCAGCAAGTCCTAGAAAAACGTGGTTGTGCCGGAGAAATCAGACAGCACCCCACTTATATTGGTTGTACAACTAGTGACACAAAACGTAGGACCGACTACAACAGACTGTACCCATACTTCACTGGCCACACCACTAGCCCCACCACACAAGACATGCACTCCAGAAAAAGGTATGCCGATTTCGGTTGCCATAGCACCAGCCGTACCATAGAAAAATCCCACTCCAGCAAGAAGTACAGCAAGTCCAACGGCCAAAGACCTATCCCAACTGCAGAGACGGCCAAATCCTGTAGATTGGAACCCCATTCCAGTTATTCCCAGTTTAAAAGACAATGCTTTCAATGTTGTTAGGGACTACATCCATATATTCCCATCATGGGAAGATTATAGTGAAGACAAACACCATTTTCACATCTTCCTGTTCCACTTACGTGTAAGTGCTATTACTCATGGTGATTATTTTCCTGTTTTCTGCTGATTGAACACATCAATGATTTACATTACATTGTTGTAAGTAGGCGACGGTCAATCTGGATAGTCATGACGAGCAAAGTTTGCTTGTGGTTTTCAAGGAAGCATTGCAGCAGTATCGGTGTTACCTGAGGAAATCACACTTTGTTGGCAAGTCTATAAACGAATTTCTGGTGAAGTCTCATGTGCTAAATTTGGAAGACATTTAATGGAAAAACCTTGTTATGCACGGGTCTCGTTCCGAGGATGAGGTACTATCTATGATACCGCATGACAATTTGAACTTCTACTTTTCCGCATGTGCCTTACGGATCTTTTTTGCAGGAAATCTGCTCGAAAAGGAATTCTGGTTAGAAAAGAACGACAGGATATCACAAATATGCTGCCCACTGCTTTCCTCTTGTTAGTACTTGTTGTCCTGTATCACTGTGCTAGCATACATACCTGGTTCATTATGTGATAGCAGTATGCATGATAGCTTGCTTATCAATTGTTCGCTCCAAATTATCTGATATGTATGAATGGTTACATTAGTGTAGAATATATCCAATGCCAATGAAATTTTTTAGCTCTGCAATGTTCTTGTAAGTACCTGCTGTCCTTTATCAGTGTACTTATATTGACAGGTAGTTGTTCATGTACCCTCACTCCGCAGCTTGTTTTCGTTTGCCCTCCATTTTCTACACATAACATCTATATTTACTCTTACCATATGGTTGGATAACACCGATGGTACTGAAGATGTTTAGCTCTGCATTGCTCTTGGCTGTACCTTTTTCCTGTATCGTTGTACTTACATTTATAGCTACTTGGTTATGTAGCATCACTCTTCATCTTATCTTAAATATTCTCCATTTTTTTCTTATATTGTCACATCTATATTTACTCTTAACAAAATGTAGAATAAAGGCAATGCTTATGAAGAAGATTATGTGGTAAACTTCTCGAATTGCCCCCCATCAACATGGACAAGGGCTTTATAGAGCCTGCCTTCACCAATAATGTAAGTTTGTCCTTCTCAAGCCTTCAAACTTTGTTGTGTATATTTGGTTAGGCATGACTGCAACAACTTTTTGTTTTTGGCGTTTGCATCAAATTGCATGTTTAAAGTTTATTATGTACTTCATAAACAAAAGTTTGTCCTTCTCAATTTAAGTTTTCAGTTGTACAACCAAGTTCCTTCTTCATACCATGTAAATTAAACTATACAGAGCAAGTGATCTTTTTTGCCAATCCGAAATGGGATAAATTGACAGCACACTAACCATTGGTACTTATGAGTTCTTGATTTGTATCCAGTGGTGTCGTGAAGCTGCCAAGTCCTTCACAATGTCATTTCGTGCCATGTCTTGACCTGAACAATACCATATTGTGTTAATGCTATTTTAAATTGTGTCACTTTATTCGTCAGTAAGAAATGTGATGAATTGTGAGCACTGATACTTATATGTGCAAAACCTGTCATCTGTTTGCTTGTTTATCTTTCAGAGTGAGGAGGATATAAGTGTCAAACAAGTGTAGTCTCATCAGCTTGCTCAGGTGCTTGCGCTGCAGCTCTCGAGCAGGGCTAACCTTTCTTGAACTCTATTGAAGTGCTGTCGGTTTATTATTTTGTCGGCGGGTTTAATTGCACTTGTGGCAATCTTTGATGCCTAGTGTATGTAATCTGATGTCTTCTTGTGCTTTATTATCATAGTGGCGAACTTTCATGCCCAGTGGATGTAATATGCCGTAATTTCTTTATTGTATAGTCTAGGTTTTTTTTCTTATTCATGATGTTGCAGTTATTTTACTGTATATATATCCTGGCTTCATAGTAAACCGGCGAAACCATAAAATTATGGTACATAATTGGGTCGTCATGCAAATCACTATGTATGATCCGCATCATGGGCCCCGTCATCTTGGTCCGTTAACAGGCCTAAATGTAAATTGGCCCACTAGTAGATTCAGGCCTTTAATAAGCCGAGTAAACCGCCGACCCTATTTTCCCAAGAAAACTCAATGGGCTTTTAGGAGGCTGAAAAGTAGGTTGGGCCTGGAAAGTGCTGAACAGCTCACGGGCTGGCAGCAGGCCGAAATAGAGCCCGGCCCATGATTATGCCAATCAAATCATGGGCTTATAACAGGCCAAAATTGTCTCGGTCCTTGTTTGGCCCAATCAGATTATCGTCTGTGAGCAGGCCGGATGCAAACGAGGTCGTAGTTAGGCCCAACTATATGACGGGCTTTTAACAGGCCGAAATGTATATAGGGCCAAAATGTTAAACGGGCCTTTAATAGGCCGAAACTAATATTAGGACGAATTACTAAATGGGCCTTTATCAAGTGAGCCCAAAAGCATAGCGTCTAGTTGAAGGGCCAAATCTGATATGGGCCATAATTTAGCCCAATGTCTCTCAAAGGTCCGGACCTGATCTGGGCCATAATTTGGCCCAGAACGTGGTAGGCTTTTAATGGGCTGGATCTCATATGGGCCTTTATTAGGCCCGGAACGTAGCAGACTGTTAATGGACCGGATAAATTATGGGTCGGCATTTGGCCCCAAACATGGCAGCCTGTTAATGGGCCGGCCTACTAGTATCATCAAAATATTTTGGGCCTTCAGCTGGGCCGACCCATTATGGTCGGCGAAATCTCGTGGGCCTTTAGCTGGGCCGACCCATTATGGTCCGCAAAATCTCATGGGCGTTTAGCTGGGCTGGCCCATTATGGCCCGCAAAATCTTGTGGCCCTTTAGCTGGGCCGGCCCATTATGGTCCGCAAAATCTCGTGGGCCTTTTGCTGGGCCAGCCCATTATGGACTGCAAAATCTTGTGGGCCTTTAGTTGGATCGGCCCATTTAAACTTTATGGGCCGGTCCACGTGTCAACATTTCATAAGCGCATCTCGCCCATTGGATGAGTGACACCTATGCCAACTTGGAGCTGACATGTGTTTCCTCCAGCCAATGATGATTTTACAAGTGGAAAATCGCCATTGGTCGGGCTGTTAACAGGTTATCGGATCCAAAACCGGACCCGATAGCTTAACGGCGTTCCGTTACGGTGGATGCCACATGTTGGTCACCCTTGATGGAAGCACTTCTGTGAGGCGTGATTTTTCGTCATGGAAGTGCACACGTATGGAACACTTCTACGACAGCACAGGTATGACTATCTTGATTCTGTCATAAAATCGTCATGGATGTACATGCTTGATAGAAAACGTGACCTACTGTGACAAACACGTATCATCATGGAAGTGTATTTTTTTGTAGTGCATCCCGGGGACGGCAAGCTCCGAAGCGCCTGCCGAGGGGGAGTTCTTTGATGAAGAGGTCATCGCTACCGACGGGCTCCAGGTTGTTGACGAGCCAGGTGTCAGCGGCGGCAGTTCCAATGAGGACCGGCTCGTTCAGGCCATAAGCAGCAACTTCCAAAAGCTTCAGGCGCTGCACCATACCCGCAAGGAGAAGCTGGACTCCAGGATGGCGGTCGTTGATGCGGTGGAGGCGGGCTTCCAAGAAAACGTCGTGTAGATGCAGTCCTGGTTGGTGGAGGCCCGCAGGATTTGAAGACCAGCCAGGAGTAGCTGAGCTAGAGCTAGAATGAGCTCCTCCTGAAGTAATCAGATGTTCAAAAGGCCCAGGAAGAGGCTGCTGGACAAACCGCCAAGGAGGACAACAAGCTAAGGAAGAGCCGTGTCAAGCTTGATGCCCAGGAAGAGGACCTTGTTGCTCGCGAGAAGGCACTTGCCGCCATGCTCCGTAGCAAGGATGAGGAAATCGAGAAGCTTGTCGCGTAGTGGACCTAGGAACTGGAGCAGAAGCACAATGATGCACTCAACGCTCTGGTCCTGGATGATGCCGGCAAGGTAAAGGAGGCCATCGATGCCGCCAAGGCCGTAGAGGCTACCAAAGATGAACTGGTCGGCAAGGTGGATAAGCTGGAGGCAGAGTTGGAGGAGCGCAACAAGGATGTCTCGATGCTCAAGAGCGATAGGGACAAAACTGTCCACACCTTGGCGGATTTGAAGGTCACTATATCCAACAAGATCAAGCTGCTCTCCAAGGCCAACTGGCCGGCAAAACTGTCCACTCCTTGGCTGAAGCTGACCACTCTGGAGGGATCCCTTAATGACAGCAGGGCTCGTGAGAAGACCTTGTCCAAGAGCCTTGAGGATGAGAAGCTACTGCTCGAGAGTGCTGCCGCTGAGCACAACGACTTCATGGGTGGTGTGGAGATCTGGATCGCGCGCCTCGTCGACGTCTCGGAGAGGCTCACCATGCAGCTGGCCACCATGGGCATGCCGAGCATCAGGTTCTCTCACGATGATAGGACAACTGAGAGCGCCAGGGTGACCATGTTCTTCGAGGCCGTCCTCGACGCCTTGAAGCTACTCCACAACGGCCGAGCGACCCACCTAGCCAACGAGTCCCAGAAACTTTGTCGGGGCGTCCTTCTCAAGGTGCTCACCAAGGTGGCGCACAGGAACCCCGACATCGACGTCAACCAAGACAGCATGGTTGCGGATGCGGACCACAGGGCGCTCGAGGAGCTTGTCATGCCCATCGTCAGCATGGTTGATGAAGTCAAGAGGGTGGAAGGCTAGCGCCGAGACGAAGCGCTCCACTTCTTCTTGCCGTCATGGATCCGTACCCAAAACCATTCCTCTTAAGTTAGAACTGCGGCAACTATTAATGTAATATAACTTGCTATGTTTTGTATTGAATGCATGATATCTTCCTTGTATGATCCTTCTTGGCATGGTACACACCCTATGCGTGACTGGGAAGAGCTTGCCGGTGTGCGCACCCTTGCCACGAGCGCTTAGCGGACGGATCCTTACCAGCTTGCTGGGGTGCCGCTGCCGGCAAGACACCTTGCCGCTCTGAGTGCAGCCACTCGAACCATTAAGCGGGCTCGAAATGGAACAAGGGCGCTACTGATACCGACAAAGTTCCTTCACGTGCAGGTTTTCCATACAAGAATCGAAACCATTCAAGGAGAATAACCTTATAATTTGAGAGATATTCACTCAAGTTTTTGTGACTTAGCTTTTCGCTGATGTATTCCATTCCTTAAGACGCCGCTTCGGGCATCGCCTGTTGGTGCCCACACTCCCTATCCCGCTGCCAAACTTGTATGTGAGGGAACCTTCCATCCTTTGTGAAAAAGAAAGAAGAGAAAATAGGAATATGGAACCTTGGCGGTTCATTAGTGCCTGTCGGCCCTACACATCTCGAGAATGATGCTGAGGGCTAATCCCGTGGTGGCACCCAGGGTCACTAGCGTCGCGGCGTTGCTCATCGCACACGACATGGGAGGACTGCAGTATAGGCACTAGTAGGGGGTGCCTTGGAGGTTGCCGCACCGCCCGTAGGCAGCACGGCTCCGCCCTTGGAGTGGCATGGGCGGATCGGCTCCAGACGAACCGATTGGCATGATCCCCTTCTTCTTGGGAGCCATGGTGACCAAGGAAATGATGTGCTAACCGCTAGATCAGGTTTGCCAAACTCTCCTCCCTGCCTGGCGCGCTAAAGTTGCCGTTAGAAACAACACCTACGGGATCACGTGGATCCGTGCTACGTTTTGGCAGGGAAGAGGGATGTGCAAAGAGTAGATCTAATGATCAACACAACGGATTTTTACCCAGGTTTGGGCCGCTGAACAACGTAAAACCCTAGTCCTGCTTGAGTGTATATTATGTGTCCTTGAGCTTCGGCTCCCTACTATGCATGCAAGCTGGGCCGAGAGGTTCAAAAGTCTGAATCCTCCTCCAGTACACCATGGGCCTCATTTTATATGTCCAAGGGGTTCCCAAAGTGGCATACAGGAGGTGTAAAGTAGCTACATGTCTATTTTTATCATCGGCGTCCTAGGACAAACGCATTAAATGCGTTGCTTACGTGCCCCTTAGCTTTATCGAGGATGGGAATTGGGCCCGTCCCGTCCACCACCTCCTCTCCCCATCTTGACACGCATCCAGGCTGACGAGGCATGCAATGCCAGGCTAGCTGGCCAGCCGCTGCACTGGAGCGGTGGCTGGATCTTCACAAAGATCTACATGCCACCATGAAGGTGCTTGCCAGGCTGGCAGGCTAGTCATCGCGCTGGAGTGGTGGTGGGGTGGCGGAACCTTGTGGTGGCCTTGCCGACACCCACGACAATGCTCTTGCCGGGGCCCTGCAAACGCCCTCGGCAAGGATCTTGCTAGGAACCTTGCCTTCTGGTCTTCACAAAGATCTGTATGCCACCGTGCAAGCGCCCCTGGGCCTTGTTCTTAACATTTTTTGATGGTGTTGGAACCCTCAACCTCAAGGGCGGTGTTCTTGTTAGTGCTTCGCGAGGCGTCTCGGCAAGGACCTTGTCAGTGTCATGCAAGCCGTCCCAGCAAGGATCTGGTCGGGCGTCCAATTCGACTTCTGCTCGTATCCTACCTCTAGCTCCCCCCGTCTAGCCGTGCCATGGGTGCGGCTGCAACTGCCCGTGCACAAGTAAGGGGTACCAAAGGGCCCAAACTTTAGAACATCGACAACATGCGTATTTGGTAAGCCGGAAATAGGGTCCTGAGAGCTGCTGCTCCGGGTCGGGCGCCTTGCTTCATGTTGTTGTCAGTAGAAACAACACCTACGGGATCACGTGGATCCCTACTACGGTTTGGCAAGGAAGAGGGATGTGCAAAGAGCAGATCTAATGATCAACACAGATTTTTAGCCTGGTTCGGGCCATTGAGTAGCGTAAAACCCTTGTCCTTCTTGAGTGTATATTTTGTGTTCTTGAGCTTCGGCTCCCGGCTATGCATGCAAGCTGGGCCGAGAGGTTCAAAAGTGTGAATCCTCCTCAAGTACGCTGTGGGCCTCCTTTTATAGGTCCAAGGGGTTCCCACAGTGGCATACACGAGGTGTAAAGTAGCTACATGTCTATGTTTATCATCAGCGTCTTAGGACAAACGCATTAAATGCGCTGCTTACGTGGCCCTTAGCTTTATCGGGATAGGAATTGGGCCCGTCCTGTCCGCCGCCGGCTCTCCCCATCTTGACACGCATCCAGGCTGACGAGGCATGCAATGACGGGCTGGCTGGCCAACCGCTGCGCTGGAGCGGTTGCTGGATCTTCACGAAGATCTACATGCCACCACGAATGTGCTTGTCAGGATGGCAGGCTAGTCGTCACCCTGGAGTGGTGGCGGGGTGGCGGAACCTTGTCGTGGCCTTGCCGACATCCCCGGCAAGGTTCTTGCCGGGGCCCCAAAAACGCCCTCGGCAAGTATCTTGCTAGGAACCTTGCCTTCTAGTCTTCAGAAAGATCTGCGTGCCACCGTGCATGTGCCCCTGGGCCTTGGTCTTAACATTTTTGATGGTGTCGGAGCCCTGAACCTCAAGGGCGGTGTTCTTGGTAGTGCTTCGCAAGGCGTCCCGACAAGCACCTTGCCTGTGTCATGCAAGCCATCTCAGCAAGGATCTTGCCGGGGGTCCAGTTCGCCTTCTGCTCGTATCCTGCCTCCAGCTTCCCCCGTCTAGCCATGCCATGGGTGCGGCTGCAACTGCCCGTGCACAAGTAAGGGATACCAAAGGGCGCAAACTTTAGTACACTGACAACATGCATATTTGGTAAGCCGGAAATAGGGTCCTGAGAGCTGCTGCTCTGGGTCGGGCCCCTTGATTCATGTTGTTGTCGGTAGAAACAACACCTACAGGATCACATGGATCCCTGCTATGGTTTGGCTAGGAAGAGGGATGTGTAAAGAGAAGATCTAATGATCAACACAATGGATTTTTACCCAGGTTTGGGTCGCTGAGCAGCGTAAAACCCTAGTCCTGCTTGAGTGTATATTATGTGTTCTTGAGCTTCGGCTCCCTGCTATGCATGCAAGCTGGGCTGAGAGGTTCAAAAGTCCGAATCCTCCTCCAGTACGCCGTGGGCCTCCTTTTATATGTCCAAGGGGTTCCCACAGTGGCATACAGGACGTGTAAAGTAACTACATGTCTATGTTTATCATCGGCGTCTTAGGACAAACGCATTAAATGTGCTGCTTACATGCCCCTTAGTTTTATCGGGGATGGGAATTGGGCCCATCCCGTCCGCCACCTCTCCCGTTCTTGACACGCATCCAGGCTGACGAGGCATGCAATGCGAAGCTGGCTGGCCAGCCGCTGTGCTGGAGCGGTGGCTGGATCTTCACAAAGATCTACATGCCACCACGAAGGTGCTAGCCAGGCTAGCAAGCTAGCCGTCGCGCTGGAGTGCTGGCGGGGTGGTGGAACTTTGTCGTGGCCTTGCCGACATCCCCGGCAAGGTTCTTGCCAGGGCCCAGCAAACACCCTCAGCAAGGATCTTGCTAGGAACCTTACCTTCTGGTCTTCACAAAGATCTGCATGCCACCGTGCAAGCGCCCCTGGGCCTTGGTCTTAACATTTGTTGATGGTGTCGGAGCCCTGAACCTCAAGGGCGGTGTTCTTGCTAGTGCTTCACAAGGCGTCCCGACAAGGACCTTGCCAGTCTCATGCAAGACGTCCCAGCAAGGATCTTGCCAAGGGTCCAGTTCGTCTTCTGGTCTCTGGTCCCTGGCTTGGCCGCTTCTCTAGTGATCTTGCTTTTATCCTGCCTCCAACTTCCCCCGTCTAGCCGTGCCATGGGTGCGGCTGCAACTGCCCGTGCACAACTAAGGGATACCAAAGGGCCCAAACATTAGTACACCGACAACATGCGTATTTGGTAAGCCGGAAATAGGGTCCTGAGAGCTGTTGCTCTGGGTTGGGCGCCTTGCTTCATGTCGTTGTCTCTTCAAAAGAAAGTTGGGATCCAAATAAGCAAGAGGATGAGAAAATTTCACCTTTAGGATGACCCGCCGAGTTTTCTGTCTTGCCAAGGGTTCTGAGTCGTAGGAGACAGGGATTTCCTCTCACTAGAAAAAAAGACACATCCATGACATTTTGGGCCGAACAATTTTTTTCTGTCATGCTTATGACACTTCTATGACGATAATTGTGACAAAACCCGGTATCATCATAGATGTGGTGGGTGAGGGAGTCCTGGATTAGGGGGTGTTCGGGTAGCCGGAGTATACCTTCGGCCGAACTCCTGGACTATGAAGATACAAGATTGAAGACTTCGTCCCGTGTCCGGATGGGACTTTCCTTGGCGTGGAAGGCAAGCTTGGCGATGCGGATATTCAAGATCTCCTACCATTGTAACCGACTTTATGTAACCCTAAACCTATCCGGTGTCTATATAAACCGGAGGGTTGTAGTCCGTAGGCAATCAACTCCATACACAACAATCATACTATAGGCTAGCTTCTAGGGTTTAGCGTCCTTGATCTCGTGGTAGATCTACTCTTGTACTACCCATATCGTCAATATTAATCAAGCAGCAGTAGGGTATTACCTCCATCGAGAGGGCCCGAACCTGGGTAAAACAAAGTGTTCCCTGCCTCCTGTTACCATCCGGCCTTGACGCACAGTTCGGGACCCCCTACCCGAGATCCGCCGGTTTTGACACCGACATTGGTGCTTTCATTGAGAGTTCCTCTGTGTCGTCGCCTTTAGGCCCGATGGCTCCTTTGATCATCAACAACGATGCGGTCCAGGGTGAGATTTTTCTCCCCGGACAGATCTTCGTCTTTGGCGGCTTCGCACTGTGGGACAATTCACTTGGCCACCAGGAGCAGATCGAAAGCTACGCCCCGGACCATCAAGTCAGGTTTGGAAGCCTAAACTACACGGCAGACATCCGTGAAGATTTGATCTTCGACGGATTCGAGCCACAGCCAAGCGCGCCGCACTGTCTCGTGGGGCATGATCTAGCTCTACTGCTGAACAGTACCCTGGAGGCCACAAACGCACCGGCTCTGACCCTTAATTCGGAGCCAGCTGCGCCAATCGAGGGTGAGCGGTCGGACGTCACCTCGGGGGCTGTAATCTCAAAGGTGATCGAGCCAAACGCCAGCCCCGCACTCTGCATGGCCCGTGACTCCAAGGAGTCGGATTCCTCTCCGAACTCCGAACCCCTCGCGTCCCTGCCGATCGAACCCGATTGGGCGCCAATAATGGAGTTCACCGCCGCGGACATCTTTCAGCACTCGCCCTTCGGCGACATCTTGAATTCTCTAAAGTCTCTCTCTTTATCAGGAGAGCCCTGGCTGGATTACGGTCAGCGAGGATGGGATATGGACGATGAAGAAATTCAAAGCCCACCCACCACCCACTTGGTAGCCACTGTCGACAATTTAAACGACGTGCTCAACTGCGACTCTGGAGACATCGACAGCATGGATGACGATGCAGGAGATACCGACGAACTAACACCCATAGGGCATTGGACAGCCACCTCATCTCACGATGTGTACATGGTGGATACCCCTAAAGGAAGCGACAACGAGGAAAAAGGGGATGGGACGGGAGATCGACCCCCCGAAAAGCAATCAAAGCATCGGCGTAAACGCCGACCCAAGCCCCGCCTCAACAAAAACCCAGCCATAGAGCAGGACGAGCCAGTAGACGACGAGCAGGCCTTAGAGCAACCATCCGAACAAGGAAACACGGATAGAAAAACCGAACATCCCTCCTCCGGCGAAAACGGCATTCCAGACGACCTCACGCCGAATAAACCTATGGAGCAGAAGAATCTCCACGAGAGGCTCGTTGCAACTGCACGTAGCCTAAAAAAGCAGAAGCGGAAGCTAAAAACAGCGGAAGATGCACTCCGCATTAGATGGAGCAAAGTAATCAATACCACAGATAAGTACGGCGACAGTCGCCGCACTAAAAGCTATCCGAAAAGAAAGCTACTACCTGAATTCGACGACGAGGCCCTAGAGCCCTCGCATTCAAAAAATGAAAAAGCCACACGGTCGGATAGACGACCCCATAAAGCGGCAAGCGACGCCGCACCTAAATCGGCATGCGACCCACTTAAGGATTCGCATCATGGCCCAGTCAGGTCCATTTATGGGCCAAGAAAGCAAGCTCTCGTAAGCAATGCTATGAAGCCATCGTCAGAATACGGCACACCCAAATACAGGGGCACCGCACACCTCCTATGTTTCACCGATGAGGTCCTAGACTATGAATTCCCAAAGGGATTCAAACCCGTAAACATAGAGGCATATGATGGAACAACAGAACCTGGAGTCTGGATCGAGGATTATATCCTCCACATACACATGGCTAGAGGAGATGATCTCCATGCCATAAAATATCTACCCCTTAAGCTTAAAGGGCCAGCCCGGCATTGGCTTAAAAGCCTTCCAGAAAACACAATTGGAAGCTGGGAAGAGCTCGAGGATGCTTTTCGAGCAAACTTTCAAGGGACTTATGTCCGTCCCCCGGATGTAGACGATCTTAGTCACATAACTCAACAACCCGGAGAATCAGCTCGGCAGTTTTGGAATAGATTCCTCACTAAAAAGAATCAGATAGTCGACTGTCCGGACGCCGAAGCCTTAGCAGCTTTCAGGCATAATGTCCGAGACGAATGGCTCGCCAGGCACCTCGGCCAAGAAAAACCAAGAACAATGGCCGCACTAACAAGCCTCATGACCCGCTTTTGTGCAGGGGAGGACAGCTGGTTGGCAAGGTGCAGCCCCAGCAACCCAAGTACATCCGAAACCAGGGATGGAAACGGAAAATCGTGATGCAACAAGGACCGTCGCTGGACTAAGGACAAAAGTCCAAAGAGCATGGTTGTCAATGCCGGATTCAAAGGCTCACGACAAAATCAGGAAAAATCGCCCCCCAAGGATAACAGGGACGATCCATCCAACCTAAATAAAATCATGGACAGGATATGTCAGATACACAGTACTCCCGGGAAGCCTGCTAACCATACCCACAGAGACTGTTGGGTTTTCAAACAATCGGGCAGACTCAATGCCGAACACAAGGGGCTCGACACACCAAGCGAAGACGAGGACGAACCCCAAAAGTAGAGCACCAGGAAACAAAAGAACTTCCCACAAGAAGTAAAAACAGTGAACTCACTTCACATAACAAAACGTGCGGCACCCGTAAAGGTACGCACCACACGGCCCATCCCCAAAGGGTCCTGCCACTAGTTGTCAAAACCGATCATCTTCGATCAGCTAGATTATTCTAAGAATATCAAGAATGTAGGCTGGACTGCCTTGATACTCGATCCAATAATTGGCGGACTCCAGTTCTCAAATGTCCTTATGGACAGCGGCAGTGGACTAAACCTGATATATCAGGATACAATCCAGCACATGGGGATAAACCCAGCAAGAATCCACCGCAGCAAAACCTCCTTTCAAGGGGTAATACCTGGTCCGGACACCCATTGTACGGGTTTTCTTCGGCTCACAATCACATTCGGCTCTGCCGATAACCTCCGCCGTGAAAAGCTGACCTTCCATATCGTCCCGTTCTCAAGTCGCTATCAAGCACTACTGGGACGCGAAGCTTTCGCTCGCTTTAACGCAATACCGCATTATGCATCTCTTACGCTCAAGATGCCCGGTCCACGAGGCATCATCTCTTTGAAGGGGAAGCACTAAAGTGCGCCTCCCCAAGCGGAGGACTGTGTGGCCACTTCGACAACCCCACAGCAAAATGGCCTCACCGGCCAATAACTTCAAAATAGGTCATTCAAGACCACGAACGCGGATAGACGAGTTCGGTGCAAAATCATCATTGATGCAAGCCTAGAAGCCATATACCCCCGCACTAGGGGCTCCACGCATATACAATAAGAAACAATAAAGCTCAATCTCATATATCTTACTTTATACTTTGCTTATTCTAAACTTTGACGGCACGACCCGTTTTCAACTCAGTTCCTCTCTTTTACAGATGAACGTCGTGCGGCGCCCGTCCAGGATACGGCACAACAGAGACACAAGTGCAGACGTGCAGTAGGGACCCGTCCTAAAGGATTCTTTTTAGATTAAGACCCTGCGTAAACCTTTTTTACTGTCTCTTGTTGCTACACATCCCCTGGTTTTTTCTTTCTAATATAACCAAGGAGGAGGCTGGCGTCTTGGCATGTGGCCACGTCAGAATTTTTGCACGTACCTGGACACTAGGGGCTTTTTTAATAAAGAGTGTTGTTTCGCCCGCACTCATAAAAGACCGAACACCTTAGGGAGTGTTCGGCGTCGCAAGTTTTGGCATTATATGCATCAGCTCCGAATCATGTCTTTGGCCAAATGTTGGGTTGCCCGGCTCCTGAGTTCGGCTACCTTACGTTCTGCTCTATCGGCTAAGGTAGCACCAGGAGAACTACTGCGATTGTGCCCCTGGTTCGGCCAGGGCGAGCACCTCAGTAGAGAAAGCCGAAAACTGACTGTCATGATGTAGCGTGAGACTAGTCAGCCACTCGATGACCTATCGGAATCTATGGGATTCCTCCGCTTTAACGAAGGGCCGCTTCCCAGTCAGGCACGTACGCGCCCCGAACTCGGACGAGCGTAGTTGCCACCAAGGAGCTACCTAAAGAGTCTCATTGTCAAACTCCTATGGCTAAATGAAAGTGTTAAAGCATTATAGTCCGGTTGCCTGGCCCGCTGCGCTATCACCTCCTTTGTAAGACCAAGACATTGGGTTAAGTGTGAAAATGTGTCTTCTGCGAGCACCCCCGCACTATGCGCGTGGGGGCTGAAGCCAACGACTGCCATCTTTCAGACTCTCTCTCTCTATATATATATATATATCTTAAAACGGCCGCACATGAGGGGTTACCAATACTTGGAGGCACAAGTATAAAAAAGGCCACTACAGTTTATCAAAATACTACTTTTCAATTACATATGCTATCATAACATAGCATCTTTCGACCACTGCGTCTCTATTACACGAGCGCCTTCAAGGACTTCCTGAAAATAGTGCTCGGAAGATACTCGGCTTTTGTCCGAATCTCGGGACGCAACAACGGTGGTCTCTATCTCTGCTCAGTATGTCTTGACACGGGCAAGAGCCATCCTTGCGCCCTCTATGCAAGCTGACCTCTTCATTGCATTAATACGCGGCACCGCGTCAAGGAATTGCTGCACCAAGCGGAAATAACTCTTCGGCTCCGATCTCCCCGGCCACAGATGATCCATGACGTACTTCATGGCGAGTCCGGACAACCTATTCAGTTCGGCCCATTGAGCCAAACAATCATCCACTGCCAGTGGACGCTCTGGATTATGAAACTGCGACCAGAAAAGCTTTTCCACTTCGCAATCTTTCTGATCTCGAAAGTGTTCGGTCGCATCAGCGGCACTCGTTTCCAAGTCCAGATAGGTGTCCTCCACACTCCACATCCGATCCAATGGAGCAAACTTCGGATCACAAAACTTCCTCCGCAGCATAAAGGGCTTTCCAGCCGCAATCTGTTCGGCCTGACGCAGCTTCTCTTTCGCAGCTCTCATCGCAGAGCGAGCGTCCTTGGCATCGGCAACGGCCTTCTCTAAGTCCGTCTGTCTCGCCTGGTATTGTTTCTCAAGAAGTTTGCAACGGTCTGCAACGCTCTTTAACTTCTCGGCCCTATCGGCCATCTCTTCTTTGCTTCGGCAGTGAGCAGCCTGTTCGGCTCTCAGCTCTCCAAGGGCCTTCTCGGCAGCCGCATCGCTTTTTCTGGCTTGCTCCTTAGCTCGGGCAAGTTCTGCCATAAGATTCTCCACGGCGGCCGTACCATCTGCGTCAAGCACACACATTGTAAGACACAGGCATGAAGCTCCTCTTACCTGATGCCACCCGAAGAATTACATACCTTGAGCCTCATCAAGCCGCTTGTTGACAAGCGCGATGTTGGCATCTGCCACGTCCAGTTGCCGCTTTAGTTCGGCCACATCATCAGTTCGGCGTGATTCCGGACACCTCACCACCTACATTCAAAGGCGACATCTTAGACCTGGGATTATGATCCTCTGCGTGCCGTCATTTCTTGACAACGCGCAGAGTCTCAGGGGCTACTATCTACACAGGGTGCATCTTACTTATGCGCAACTGACAAAAGTGTACATTATCTAACGTACCTCAAAACCCGTCAGTAAACTTTTGACGGCCTCATGCAATCCCCTTTCTGCGGATGAAATCCTTTCAATCACCGTGCCCATCAATGCACGGTGCTCTTCTGAGATAGAAGCTCGCCCCAACACAATCTTTAGTTCCTCCGGCCGAGCACCAGACGGTGCCGGACTTGCCCTATGACCTCTTTCGAAGGCCGGACGCGGAGAACCTCGGGGGGCCACATAGCTATCTTCTGCCCCTGCCGGATTCGGAGAAACCCTCCGCGACGACACCTCAGGGTCGCCCGCCTCGCTGGGCGGCACGGCAGGGGGAGGCGTTCCGCTCTCCATCATCCCCGGAAGAAGATCCCCCGAAGACGAGCTCTGCTGCGAAGGGCTGAGGTCCGAGCTACAAGGTAAAATTTCGGCTAATCTTCTTAGATATAAAATCAAGGATTTCTCTCATCCCTCAAAAGGAAAATCTTTTCTCCACTTACGGCTCGCTGGAGGGCTGATCCCCTTGAGGGCGTAGTCCGGCCAAGGAACTCCCTGGCGTCGGACCCTCTGACGAGGATTTTCTCCCCCGTTTTGAGGCCATGATTTCTGGGTCGTCAGAGGCGGCTCTCTTCTTCCCCTTAGGAGAGGAATTGTTGGTTCCTCCCTTCGGAGCAGCCTCCTTTGAGGAGGCCATAGCTTCCTTGTCCTCCCCCTCCAAAGGCATTATCTCCAGCATCCTGACCAGCACGGGATCTGGCCTGGTTTCAGGAAGGGGAGCCGGACACCTGATCAGCTTTGCCTTCGCTATCCACTCCTGTTTAAAAGGACGGCTCTTTTAGGGGAAAGTTTATGACAATTATACAGATAGAAGGTCCGGGCACAGGGTTGCTTACCTGAGTATCCGGGCGATTTCAGCTTAGGCCTGCGTCCTCGGTTAAATCCGGACACATCTCTTGTGATCCGAAGAACATTCTATACATCTCTGCGGGCGTTGCGCCCATAAAATTCTGGAGAGCTCGCGGTCCCTCTGGATTAAACTCCCACAGGCGAAGGGGGCGACGTTTGCTGGGCAATATTCAGCGAATCTGCATGACCTGCATCACCTTGACCAAAATGAGGTCTCCTTCCAAGAGATCCTTAATTCGGCCCTGTAATAGGGGCACGTCTTTGGGAAAACCCCAATCTAATCCTTTGTTGACCCATGACGCTAGCCGTGATGGGGGACCCGAGCGAAAGGCAGGAGGCGCCGCCCACTTGGGGCTCCTGGGAGCGGTGATATAGAACCATTCTCGTTGCCACAAGCCGAGCTCTTCTTGAAAGGAGCCCTCAGGCCATGGAGCATCAGCACTCTTACTTATGACAGCGCCTCCGCACTCTGCGTGCCGTCCCTCGATCATCTTCGGCTCCAATCCAAAAGTCTTGAGCCACAATCCGAAGTGAGGAGTAACACGGAGGAACGCTTCGCACACAACAATGAATGAGGAAATGTGGAGGATGGACTCCGGAGCTAAGTCATGAAATTCCAGCCCGTAATAAAACAGCAGCCCCCTCACGAAGGGATCCATCGGGAAGCCTAACCCCCGAAGGAAGTGAGACATGAACACTAAGCTCTCACTGGGCCGGGGACTGGGAATAGCCTGCCCTTGAGCAGGCAACCTGTGCGGAATTTCGGCGGTCAAGAACTTAGCCTCTCTCACCTTTAGCACGTCCTCCTCCGTGACGGAGGAGGGCATCCATCGGCCTTGAAGGTCGGAACCGGACATTGTCGCAGGTCCGAAGCGCCTGGAATCTAGAGCCTAGGGTGTTGGAACTTGAGGCGACGGGCGAACTCATTTTGAGATTGGAAAAAGGAGTAAGGCCTTGGTCTCTTTATAAGAGGTTGAATACCAGGAGCCCTCCCCGTAACCGTTTGGGACTCGCCTTTAATCGGGAAAACATGCTAACGGGCACGATTGGGTTACCCACGTCCGTATTGATGAGAATCCCGTAAAGGGGGGGGGGCACATGATCTCTGCTTTGACAAGACGTGCCAAGGAAACCGCCTCGCAAAACATGCTGAGGTGGAAAAGTGAAAACGATTCAAGTAATGGACTTGGCCGTAGTGTGATGACGCACTGCGGAATACGTCGGCAGATTTGATTTGTGTCAATATTATTCTCTCTATGGCAATATGTGGAAACTTATTTTGCAGAGCCGGCCACTATTATTGGTGTTTACAATCTTCTACGAAGGACTTGGAGGAGGAACCCGCCTTGCAATGCCGAAGACAATTTGCGCGCCGGACTCGTCGTCATTGAAGCCTGGTT
This sequence comes from Triticum urartu, assembly GCF_056163025.1. Classification (NCBI taxonomy): domain Eukaryota; kingdom Viridiplantae; phylum Streptophyta; class Magnoliopsida; order Poales; family Poaceae; genus Triticum; species Triticum urartu. Next base: position 228,555,253 of record NC_141878.1, read on the forward strand.
CAGGGGCTACTGAGGGAGTCCTGGATTAGGGGGTGTTCGGGTAGCCGGACTATACCTTCGGCCGAACTCCTGGACTATGAAGATACAAGATTGAAGACTTCGTCCCGTGTCCGGATGGGACTTTCCTTGGCGTGGAAGGCAAGCTTGGCGATGCGTATATTCAAGATCTCCTACCATTGTAACCGACTTTGTGTAACCCTAACCCTATCCGGTGTCTATATAAACCGGAGGGTTGTAGTCCATAGGCAATCAACTCCATACACAACAATCATACCATAGGCTAGCTTCTAGGGTTTAGCCTCCTTGATCTCGTGGTAGATCTACTCTTGTACTACCCATATCGTCAATATTAATCAAGCAGGAGTAGGGTATTACCTCCATCGAGAGGGCCCGAACCTGGGTAAAACAAAGTGTTCCCTGCCTCATGTTACCATCCGGCCTTGACGCACTGTTTGACACCGACAGTGGGATCCTACTTCTGTGACAAAAAATCCTGATATAAAATGGGCTTTTCGTCCTGAGCGGGCCGGAGATGCAGCTGCATGACATTCTTTGGGCCGTCCAAGACGAAAAAAACCATTATAGAAGCGAGGGCGAGGAAAATATCAGGGAGTTCCCGGTTATGATGGATGGTCGGGGCCGAGCGATGCATAGAGGTTTGCACGTTTCTCTTGTGCACGTACACACGTGGGTGCGAGGCATTGGGCTCTAACCGCACCCGAGCGAGGCATTCGCCTACTGAACCCGAGCGATTGCACTGGCTACGCCTTACTGAACCTGAGCGATCGATCGATCCCTGGCTGATAACTGAACCCGATCGAGCGATTCCTTCGCTACTGCTGCTAACTGAAGCCGATCGAACCTGTTGCCTCTTGATGAACAGTGATCGTTGTTGGGGGTTGGATGAATAGTTCCTGGTGGGGGTTGGATGAATAGGACCCTATGGTAGTAGAGGTCGTTGCTGCTGGATGAACAGGATCCCGATCGAGCCAGTTGGGGTGGATGAACAGGATCTCGTGGAGGGCTAGTTGAATAGTAGCCAGTGGAAGGCTGGATGAACAGTAGCCCGTGGAGGGCTGGTTTAATAGGACCCCGTGTGGAGGGCTGGTTGAACAGTAGCAGGTGGAGGCTAGATGAACACGCCCTCATGGTGAACAGTAACTGGTGGAGGCTGGAGAAAGTCGACGTTGGATGAACAGTAGTAGGTGGAGGCTGGAGCAAGTCGATGATGGATGAACAGTAGCCTATGGAGGCTGGAGCGAGGCAGTAGATGGTGCATGAGCAGTAGCCCGTAGAGTCCCGTTTTGCGGTACACCACACCCCTCCCGATGAACAGGACCCCGTTTCAACCGTATAGGAGGTCGAAGAGAAGTTTGTTTCCTTTGTTTTGCGGTATGCCACACCCCCCCGATCTACAGGACCCCATTTCGACCTTAGGAGGTAGAACAAAGTCCGCTTCCTCTGTTTTGCGGTATGCCAGACCCCTCCCGGTGAACAGGATCCTGTTTCGACCATAGGCGGTCAAACAACATGTCGTTTCCTCCGTTCCGCGGTATGCCATGCCTCGTTTTGGCTGTTCCATCCAAGCCGGTTGGCTCTTGATGAACAGGACGTATTCCATTGCCTCCCGATGAACAAGGCGCAGTTTCTCCGTTCTGACCGAGTCGGTTGGCTGCCGATGAACAGGACACCATTGCTGCCCTCCACTTCCTCTCCATGTACATAAGCCCTGGTTGTACGTATGCGCGAGTAGGCATTCAAGACCATGCCTATCTGTACATACGTACATGTACACGATACATACGGGACTGCCTGAATAGCTACCGCTCCTTACTGAGCCACGGTTCGTCGTGGCAGAAAGACCGATGGACCAGTATGTACGTAGACGTTTGCGACGAGAATGACAACGCTACATACGCTTCAACTGGGTGGGTCTCGGCTGTCAGGGAGGATAAGGAGGCACTTCCTTATGTGCGAAGATGTAGCTGGTGGGTCC